>NC_135160.1:11058779-11365760 GCF_050948215.1 Halictus rubicundus
GTGTTGATGGCTCGGATTAAGCATCTGCTTAATTACAGTGATCGGGTCAACGATTATGCGGCGGAGGAAGATTGACGAACGAGGAGGTTAATTACGCGAACAATGCCGGTTTCATTGTCGGCCAACAGGCGTGGAGACTTTTCGGTGTTTACGCTGACGGCGAGAGCTAAGATTCCGAGCAAGATTGCATTCGGATACAATTTACACGGCGCGAGTTGGAGAAGCGTCGACGCCGGGAGTCCCGAGTTAACCCTTTGCCCTACAATCGCGTCACAGAATCGAACATACTTTGTATTAGAATGCTTGTCGTATTTTTACGTGTTTACGTAAACTATGCAACAGCAATCTGGTCGTTTTACGCGTCGGGTCTAAAGCCGATTCGAGACGGAAGTTTGAAAATCTGTAGCATTAAATGATTACTAGACTGCGGATTTGATGCACTTATAACAACTAAATAATTTCGACTTGTTAACCCTTCGCACTCGAAGACATTTTAACTCTAAAACGAAACATTTCTTCCGACCTAGAATATTTCCCTTCTATATACAGTCATAATCATAATTTTTTGTCATTCCAACCAAATTGCAATCTAAAAAAATGTTTGTTTAGTCATTCTCTACCAAACTAGTTGGTCTAACATCTAAAAAAGATTCAAGTCATTTGGACCAATCTTAAAAAAGTTATTCCGCTTGAAAAGGTGTCAACATATTTTCCGCCGCGAGTGTACATTTGTTCATGCTATACATACGAAAATGGTGCAATTTACTCGTACAGTAAAACAAATTGAACAAATACGTACAAATTTAATAATGTAAAAAATATTTTGAATAACGGTACAGCAATTTTTAGTGGCGCCTCACAGTCGCCATTCGAGTGCCAAGGGTTAAAATGATTAAAGAGAGAAGAAAATGTCTATTTGGCTCTTGCAACGAATGCAGAGGATTCTGATCGTGCATAAAGATCCGCAATCTAATTGTCACCGAATTAGTGCAGGCTAATGAAGAGTGACTCACCCACGGATTCGCCGTTCTTCTTGCCGCTGTTGTTTTTGTTTTTCTTGTTCTTCGGATAGATGTTGCCGATCTTGCTCTGTCCACAACCCATCCTGCTCTGTCGCGGGCCGCGCTGACTTCGCTTCTCTCACTGATTCCGATCGAGGTGTCCGGGAGTGTGTATGTGTGTGTGTGTGTGTGTGTGTGTGTGTGTGTTGCACGGCAAGTACACCCGAAACGGAAAGTCGTCTTTCTCGGAGCGAAACCAGAATTTCGTTCGCGTGGCGCGAGTCTCTTGGAAGAAACTCTTTTTCGTAGAAATAAAGGGGGCCGCGATCGTGTTAGACGCGACACGCTCGCGCGATTAGGCAGCAGAATAGTTCTGGTTACACCGTGGATCACGAGATGCACGTATACTCTTGCTTCTACACGCGTGTATATGTGTGTACGAACAAGACGTTGGCAAGTACCGGCCCAGAAATTTCTGAGAGGTAGTAGCTGCCGGGAATCGATACGCGAGATCTCGAAAGATATGTGGAGGTTCCAGGGTAGAACGTGCGAGAGGGAGATAGTCAAAGAGTGGCTGTGCGAGACAAAGAGTGAGGAGAAGAAGAAGAAGAAGAAGAAGGAGAGAAAAGCAGAATCCAAGGAACACGATATGTGTAGCCGATGTGTTAATCGCGGGGATGGTTCGATCGAGTCAGTCTTTCAATTTCTCCACGAGACGGCAGTCGTTAAGAAGATCCGATCCGGTCCGTCTCTTCCTTGAAGAGACAGAAGTCTTTCGCACTGGTTTCTCGGGGCTCGTTTCGCCCCGGCGGCCGCGACACCTTCGTCTCTGGCTACCTGAGCCGAGGCACCCAATCCATTTTGCGTTTCCTGCTGGCTCTACCACCCCATTATTCGTGATCTATCATCTATCCCATGTCGAACGGGGCCAGCCTGGCATTCTCCGGTGCCGGTACCGTGGCCGTGGGTCTGCGCATTCGTTCACCGACCTCCTCGACCTCTTCCTATCCTTTTGCTTGTCCTCGTGGCTCTGGGACACGGAGGACTGCACCGATCGCGACTTTACCGGTCCTCCGAGTCGGAGCCGCTGATCCAGCAGCCTCGCCCCATCGTACAGATCACAGGGAATGGAAACAAACAAACGAACGTTCACCGAACGAACGGGGACACTCGAACGCGATTAAAGTCGCGTCTGGCACATCGCTTTCGAAGGTCGAGCCGACAGAGCCTCGCTCGAGCTCCGTACGGCCAACGATCGGTCCAGTTTCGTCGATCTGATGCGTCGCGTTGTTCGCTCGATCGAGGAACGTCGATGTGCGGAGCCCTTTAGCCCTCTCCCACCGTCTCTGTCCGTGGCTGAACGTCTTTCCTCGGTCCGGCTGATGGAATTCGATTATCGGGCTCGACGCTGCAAAACAGGAAAATACGGGTTCGTTAGAGCATCGATTCTCCCGAAGAGATACCGGGGACCGGTAATAAGACGCCGGCAATTAGCGGCACGCGTGCACGATGCATTCACCGATAGACACTGTGCCCACCGTTCCGAGCCGGGAAAATCGAGAGGGAACAACGTCGCGACTTTAACCAGAAAAAAAAACCCAAGATATTCCGGCTTTATGTCTCGCCTTTAACGATGGTCATTTCTAAAAATCGACTTTTTGTGACGCCTCGAGTAGATTACACCGTTTGCGGTAACCAAACATCAAAGTTTCGAAAGTTTTCGGCGCGAGGGGTGCTAAGGGACCGGCTAGATAAGAAGTCACGGTATCGCGATGTACCCTCGAAGCGTTAAAAAGATTAAAAGAAAAACTTGAGCTTGTATCTTGAAACCGATAAGCAACAACACCGCTCTCGACAGTTGTCGATAAGAACAATGTTCGAATAGGTGCTTCGATCTTTCTAAACGTGCATTTCGCCCGGTATCTATGTTGGTACGTGTAACACAATGTTTTCGAACCGAGATTAAATTCATTGATAAAATTTAAATTAAACACCTACATTGTGTTACACTTGATCACAACATGGAGGACTGATATCGAATAACATTGACGCAGGCTATACTTAGATTGCGGATCTCCATGCAAATACCGATTTCCATGAATCGCGTTATAAAACCGGAATAAGACGGGAGTGAATTGAATCGGCCAAAAAATTTCCATTTGTTCAGAATCAAACAAACATATCTGCGTTTAATGTCGACGGTTCGCTGTGGCGCAAAAACGCTTAAATGTTCACGGTCGTTTACATTTATTTGAACGGGCAAGCGGAGATCGAAATTTCAAAAAATGGCGCGCATTTCGCGAGCGTTGCGACGAAGGTTGTAGCCGCATCCGCAGCCGCACCGTGCGGTGCGGTGGCCTGTGAAAAATCAACGGACACACAGCGTCGTTGTCGACAGTCCTTATCGGAAAGAATTGCGATAAGAATGCGGTCGGTAGTATGGCGCGGTGCGCTCGTCCGTCAACGGAGAACTCGGTTCTTTCGTTCGTCGACGAGCAGTTGGTCTAAAAATATTAGGGGTTCCCACAAGTAATCAATTATTTGCAAAGCATTTGTTTTGCCTTTAGTTCTGTACCGATCGTTGAAGAGGAAACACGTATTCTTTTACAGTTTTCGGTGAAGCAGCCTGCGTTCAAAATATTCTAAACAGTATAATTTTATTTTACAACCCTGTAATAAAATGGCGGCGTCCGTACCTTCCGAGGATCATATTCGTCATTGCATACTTTTTCATTTGAATGCGGGATTTGATAGTTATTTAATAGCTAGTGTTCCTTCTCGAGAATTTCTCGAGAAATTTCATAATTAATTATTTCTGATTTCTCGAGAAATTCCAGTATTTCTCGAGAAATTTAAATCTAGGAAAATTCTTATGAATCTCATTTATTTTATAACATATAAATTCTTAAATTTTTATTTAAAACTTACTGAACACTGAAACTGAAACTTACTGAATACTGAATTGAGTAATGAGTTTCTTGTTGTTATTACAGAAGAAGTATCTAAAAGAAGAGACAAGACTGTTGTACCCCTTATAAAATATCTGCATAATCCATAATCTCTGCAAAAAGATTCAGAAGCTACATTTTTTTATTTAACATCCAAGGCAGATATGTATAAAATGGCAAAACAAATTCGAAGCAGACTTTTTGGAAAATATAACAATGATTCTTATGAAAATAGTGAAAAACTTTCAGATTCTCAGAATGAGGAACTATCATTGGAAAAACAGTTGGAATTAGAAATTGCAGACAGTCTTATTTTGCTTTTAGAACCCTGGATTTCTATAAGAGGAGGACTGAAAATTTGCAGAAAAGATGGCAAACTGTCCTTGATAATGATGGAGATTATATAAAAACTTGAATTTACCACAAAGTTTGTTCTAGATTCCAAAATAATTGATTACCTTATTGGTCCCCCTAATATATCGTCGGCACGCGTTTCCCATCGAGCACCGCCGCGGTTTTGTCGCGAGCCGCGAAACAAAACGTTCGAAATATTGAATTACCGGCACAAAGAGAAAGTCGCCGCACGGTCATGTGTTCCCAGCGATCACAAACACACGCGCGCGCCTTTCGCGGTAATTACCGGACCAAGCGGATATTTATGCAAATCGAACGTTTTTATGCACCGGCTCGCTGACACTGGAGTCAAACGACAACCTTTCAGTCGATATCTACGTCCAGGCCCGCTTCAAAAACTTCTGTTTAACCCTTTGCACTCGGCGCTATTTTCATTCTAAAACTAAATTTTTCTTCCGTCTTAGAATATTTTCATTTTATTCATACAAAACTGATCCGATTTCCACATATAATGTTTAAATGTTTAGTAATCTATTGGATACAAATTTTGTAATGTAACAAATATTTTGTAATATTTTTTGGAATTTCTTTGAAATAATGCCACAACAATTTCTAGTGGTGCTTCAGAGTCACCACTCGAGTGCTAAGAGTTAAATATTTCTCCGTGTAATTTCTCGAAAAAATACAACGGTCTCGTGTGCGAACATACCGAGCAAAAAGAAATGGCTTGTCAACACGAGGGTTCACCTTTTAAACGGGGAACTATACGATTTTGCCGTAACACGTGGCAGCATCGGCGACGTTTAAAATTTGTTTGTGTCCGGGGGAAATTGTTTAAACGGAAAAATCGACCGGTTAACTAGTTAAAGGGTCCATCACAGGTTGCAAACGAGAGGAAAAGCCCGTCGAACTCGATTAAACTGTATATTACAGTATGTTCAGGACGAACGTGTGCCCGGTAAATTGCATGATCAACCGTTGTCTAGTAATTGCACCGGAGGTGGAGGAAAGGCTCGTTTGACACGTATCGACGCGCCGTGTCAGCGCTCGTTAATGCGCGCGACGGTGGCAGAAAATTTCTACGCGGCGATCGCTTTATCATTTCTCGGTCAATGTCGTTTGCTTTGAATCCCCGTCGAACGCGATTAATTAGCGGCCGTATTATGTTACCGTAACGATCCCCCTGCCGTGACGGGACAGCCCTCCGATTCGCGGCCGCGTTAGCGTTCGCGTTCCCTGCAACTCGAATCCCAATTAATCAAATTCTCCGTTACCACGTTTCGGCGGTCGGACAACGCACAAGTTTATCTCGCCGAGGCCTTCGAAAACGATAGATCATTTTTCGGCTTACAGTCGATCGCTGTTTGATCGACTGTTGCGACGGAAAGTTTCGAGAAAAATTGAATAAGAATTCAAACGGATCGAGAAGACTGTAACTGCTGTTGCCAGACAAACATGACTCTCGTGTATATACATATATTTTACGAAACATCTCGTTGATAAATAACGACAATAAATAATCTCCTAACGACATCATTTCACGCGTTAACGATCTCTCCGATTTCAAGGATCGAATGTCAACGAATTCGGTGTTTATATCGAAACCCGGGAGTGTTCGATCGATTGATCGGCGAACGCTCGAACGTGCCTTGGTATCGATTGTATATCCGGGTCTCCGTTTTCTCGAAATCGTCGGCCTGGATTTCGATGGAACGTACTAGACACGTTGTGTTAGATTTTCGAGCAACGACGACGGAGCTCGGACCGTCCACGAGATACTATTTTCGTCGAACCGTTCCATGCGAGAAACGAAGGATCGAGCTCGATCCTGGAATCGGTCACGATTTTACACGGTTCGTGGTATGTATGTACTCTGTCACGCGCACACGCGACAGTCACTCGCGGTCAGAAGCACATAGAGAAACACAGAGGCAGGACGTTTTCATAGTTGACGAACGTAGGGGCAGATATATATCGGTGTCGTTCCCCTCGTAGCTCGCAGGACGACGTGTTGCTCGAAATTCGATTCAAAGTCGACTAACCTCGTTTCGCGCAGCAAGGCGGGCGACCTCGACGACGACGTCCACCTGTTCACAATGATCGCGCGAGTCAACGTAAATGAGAACCTCTTTGGTTTGCCTCTATAGACCATATAGACCGTGGTGTGTACAGAATTCACGTACGGTTTCGCGACCACGGGCAAAGACGCAAAGGACGAAGAAACACAGACACTCGCACTACGAGGTTCCAGCATCGACTACTCAGCCGGCCGAGGCGCCAGCTGGATTTGCGCATGCGCGCTCCCTTCATACTCTTCCCACCTACGAACCATACGTACGACTACAGCGCGTCTCAATCGTCGCGGTACAATCGTCAAATAATTGATTCTCCATGAAAAAATAATTCCTCGAAGTACAAAATAAAACCGACATTCGACTCGATTTTTAGAAACGCGAGGTCACGCGAGACGAAACTTTATTCTACTGTTTTCAATTGTTGCGTCTACGCGAAAAGCTGGACACATTCCATTTGAAATAAGATAACAGATAATCATTTGAAATAATGAATGATTTTAAGTACTTTATTATTTGTACTTTACAAACAAAAAACATTATTTTCCCTTGGCCGAAATGATTTCATTAACATTCTTCAAATACAATAATAAATAATGTTACCTGACACAGAGGTTATTGAAGTAACTAAATTGATTATTAAATTTACATATACTAATTTTTGTAGATTAATGATTAAAGTTTAGCTGCAGTTGCTTTCAAAATTGTCCTTTAGTACACGAAATGGATAACCGAATGAAATGTGAAATGGAAAATTAGTTGAATTTCATTCGAAATTACAATTTATTTTGATTTTTTAATTTATTTTAATTACGACTAACAGATGATTCGAATAATGAAATTATTACTCAAAGTTATGCAACGATGTTTTATTGCGTTTACAGAGAAGATGCTACATTAGAACGTGCATACCGATTTCCAGAAATATAGGAATGTAAGGTCGAAACACAATCACAATCTCTGATTGGGCCGTGATCGATGACGCGTCCTGTATATCTCGGGCACCGACGAGTACGCACGCACCGAAAGCGTTCGTGCAAATGCATGTACGTGTACGCGTTCTCGGGATGTGTGCACGAACACCGAGACCGCGTATCGCACGCACACACGAGCACACGTGCAAGAGCTCACCTTCACGAAGGAGCGTCTCTGCGCGTCGTGTATTCGTTTACAAACACGCCTGTAGATCGTCGGTGGCGGGAATTGCGCTGTCTTTGAACGGTCGTTCGAATTATTCAGGCGGAAAGTCAACCGAGTATGAGAGAATAAAATGATTCCGGTAGAAAATAAAGATACGAGAATGAAATAAATAAGAAAATCAGATTAATTTCTGATAAATACAATGAAAAAATGATTGTACACCGTTGATTTCGAAATTAGGGGTCGACCTACATCTACGGGGGTCTAACAGCTAATAGAGAAGAAACTAGATTCGTTACACGAAGAGTCAATTTTTTTATTTTTTGTTTGTTTTTTCTTTTTTTTTTGGTTGAATACAATAATCAATCGGTAGTCACGATTGATTGAATTAAGTATCTCCAATCTCAGCCACGCCATCCTGTCGCAAGACACGCGTTGCGGTTGACAGCAGCTTCAGCGTAATTTGACCGAAAACGAAGCCGAAATTGAGTCGCGACGACGCGACGTGACGCGACGCGACGGCGGCGGTCGATCGAACGAAAAAATCTCGGCGGATCGTATGTTCCGTGTCGGACCCGTACAGAAATTCGTGGCTGGATTCGAGGGAATCGGATCAAGCGATAGTCAAGCTTATAATCGTACGATATCTACTCGTGGTTTCTGCTCGTTGACGATCGAGTACGACACGAAAACGCGTTCAATCGCTTGAAACCGCGCGAAAACCGTTCTACGTGTATGATACACATCGAAGCAATGCACAGAGGAATGTCTTCCGACAAAATAATGTTCGAAAATTTCACAATGACAAACAGGAATATCGATCGGAAAGGACGCAAGGCTTGGCCATCGAAAGTTCAAATTTTCATCCCCTTGCTCGATCATTTCTCAGCGTTCAACCGAATCGAACTTTTAATCGTTTGTTCGTGTATCCTCGGGACAAACAAATACATGCATTTTGTGCGCAAGAGTTCGCGCGTACATGTGGTTAAAAGATGGGTCTATCGAGATGTCAGTACATTGTAAATATATAGTCTTCTCGAAGCTTTTTCGTTCAAAGTACCTAACTATCAATCTTGAACAACGATTAACAACTTATCAACGGCCCGTTACCCGACGTCCTCTTTTGGCTTTCATTTTTTTTTTTTTAGCAACATTAATTATGTTCTATGGTTCACTGTTTCCCTGTTACGAGAAAGCGTCATTAACGATGACGAGTGCGTCACTTTGCTCCAGTTAACGCTCCCGTCGTATCGTTTCACCCCCTTCTTCCTTTTATTCTCTCTCGCGCTCGAACGCGTTCTCTTTATCCTACGATTCCGGAGTTCGCGTCGTGTCTCTCACTCATTCTCTCTCTCTCTCTCTCTCTTGCTCTCGGTAGCCATCGCTTCTTTTCTCTCTCTTTCGATCGCAGTTCATCACACTAAAGATTACGCCATAAATAAATAAATAATAAATCGGGGATGCCACGTGGTGCTTTAGAAGTAAGATCGTCTCATTCGTTTCTAAACCAGCGAATTTCGAAGATTTGCTGTTAGGCCTTTTTCACGGCCGGGAAACGGCGGCACGGGGGTTGCGGGAGCGGCCCGTCGACGCTCGATCGAATCAACGACGGCGTAGAGACGTCGTCGACGACGCTACGCCGCACAGTGGGCAATTTGGACAAAATCGGATTCAAAATCAAGGAACTTTCGATAGAAATGAGATAGAGCGATGAAATTTTTTTTACATTAAAGCTGAAACTCTGTAGAATATGGGAAAAATAGGGAGATTATTACCATCCAATCATTTCAACGAAAAAATGACTTCATTAGTTTTTGTCACAAAAATCTATTTTTTGCAAAATCCTGAGGTCGTAGACAAATTTTGAGACCAGATTTGAAATCAGCGTGAAAAAATCTATGGGAAATGATGTATAGCATGTTACAAAAAAATTTTTTCCGCGCGTGGTATTGGAAAAACTAAAATTTTCTTGAATTTGTGCGCGTTTAACGAATTTTCTCGAGGTTAAAAAACGTTCGTACCACAATCTCTCTATTTTTCCCATATTTTATAAAGTTTCAGCTTTAATTTTTTTAAAATTTCATCGCTCTACCTCATTCCTATCGAAAGGTCCTTGATTTTGAATCCAATTTTGTCCAAATTGTCCACTGTGCGCCGTCCATTTCCCTG
Source organism: Halictus rubicundus (assembly GCF_050948215.1). Classification (NCBI taxonomy): domain Eukaryota; kingdom Metazoa; phylum Arthropoda; class Insecta; order Hymenoptera; family Halictidae; genus Halictus; species Halictus rubicundus. Next base: position 11,068,464 of record NC_135160.1, read on the forward strand.
TCGTCCCTCGCGGTCCATTTCGCGTACACATGTCCTCCGTACTTGTTCGCTGCTGCGAAAACCACTGTATCAAACACGTTCCAGCCGTAACCAAGGAAGCTTTAAGTCCGTCACGCGTAACGCAAAAGTCTTCGATGCAAATACCAAACGAATGGCCACTCCCTAGCAAAAAGTATTACATCGAACACGCTTACGTGAACACCGATCAAAGAGTTTATCTACACGACTTAACCCCTTATAACCTAATTCTCTTTTAAATACAAATTAACAAGAAATTTGAGATCTAAACAATAAAAGAATCGAACATACTTTGACGCGTGCAGCGAGAATCGACATTAGCGATGCCTAACCTCTTCGATCACGAAGAGTCAACAGAACAAGATGCTTTCGCCATATTGTGGCCGAAAATGAAATTAGACTGAATAATATTGCTGTATCGGTATCCGTCGCACGGAGTTAACGCACCACCTACCGGCGATTGTTTAACAAAAATTGAAAAATGATTCAAGGCAGATTAATGTAGTCTGAATAGATTTTTCGATAATTCGCGGGGATAAAAGATCAAGAAAACTTGGAATTCGAAATACTGTTTGCCAGAGGTGAGCAGTATTTAATCCGTCGATCTCGAAGTGAAGTTCGCGCCCCTTCCTGCATCGCGAGTCTCGAGGGCCGGTGCGAAAAATACTTACAAAAGATAACGATAAAGATTAATAAATAGAAGAGTGCGAGGAACAATACACAAGTCGACTACAAAGTTGTTTCGATAAAAGTTTCTCTTCGATGCGCTTCTACATTGCAAATCAACAGTTCTCGGTTGACTTTCGTTTCGTTAAATCGTCGCACGACGCGAGCTCGTTATACTTTTATATCGATAGGAATTGAATTAGGCCTTGATCATTGGCAAACATTGAAAAAGTACTTGAAGCCAAAACATATGACTCGCGAGATCGATCCTATTGATCGAGCGATGAGTACCACTTTTTCCTGGTCTATCTACTTGTTATTCCAATGTACTGAAAATCTTTTGGTACCGTTCGAAAGAGTATCCCCGGTTCAACTTACAGAATCAAATATAAAGTCGATCGCAAAGGTTTATGTATACCTGTCGAATTTCAGAACAACAAATTAAACTTTTTTATTGCAACACGAATAATAACTATACGAACAAATTTTGATTTATTTACGTGTCGAGATAAAAAAAGGTGTTCATTAACTTTGCGACCTACTGTCCATAAAATTTAAAAAATCAGTCGGTTATGATAATTAGTATGGCGAAGAACTACTAAAAGAAGAAGAAGAAAAAGGAAAAGATAATTATTCGTGGAACATAATTATTGCGACTATCACTAAAGAGCGTCCGCTAGTTAGTCTACGTCGGTAATACGTCGAACTTCCTGGCGTTAGACTATAAATTATAAGTTACTCAAAGGAACAATTCTCGTGTGAGCATATTCAAGACGATATACGAAGGAAGAAGGTACAAAAATCACTTCGGTCATTGCAAAAATACTTCCACAGATGAATGACGGCCCACGCGAATTAAATGCCGTTTACTTCTGTTACCTACTTTATTTTTACATCCTTCACAAGGATTTCCGCAAATGTAACAGAGACCTCTACGCCGGTCGCGCGCTGTGCACACGCATTTTTCTACAAACATGCGTTTATACAAGCGCGACGGGGACTCTGTCAAATAAAAATCCCCTTCTCACGCGCAGATAGCAAGTTTCGTAAAGACACAAGCTACACCTTCCTGTTTAATATGGATCTTTTTCTCTCCCTTCGTCTCATTCCTTCTCTATTCTCGTTTCTCTTGTTACTTGCGTTAAGTATTTATATAATCACATTATACATCGAGCAAACGGATGCAACACAGTCGAAAGTGTAGTTCGAAAAGAATTACGTCGATTGTTCACAGCTAAGTTTATTACGATTTTCTCCATTGAATTATTTAAATATCTCAATTTACGGGAACTGCGTCAGACTCAGACTCATTGATCATTGCCGAATGTTTATTCCTATTATATATTCCCACCGGAAGGATAAAAGGAGAACGCTCCGAACTGGAAGTTCACTGGAGTTTTTGGAGATGCACAAGTGTACAAGAAGTCGTCCGATTGCAACTGCGTCCTGTTCAAGTTCGGCTCGGACGCGGATCTAGTGATTTTCGGTAGACCTCGCGAAAGACTTTCTAAACTAGCTAAGATCTGCCGAAATATCGGCCTATCTTCTCTGGAGAACTTGATGCTGTCCTCTGTCAGTCTCTTCAACGCTTTCGGAGTATCCGAGCGTAGCTTGTTTAGATCAGGACGTAAATTCCCGCATCCGACCATGAACAGTATTTGATCTTTGTTATTAATGTGCGAATACGGCAACTGGCTGGCTAACAACTCGAATAAAACAACACCAAAAGCGTAGACGTCCGACTGGAAGCTGTATGGATTCTCCTCTTGCATTCGGATCACTTCCGGTGCCATCCACAGAATGGATCCGGTCGGTTGATGGAATTGCTGGGAACCAGACCACCTGGTCTTCGCAGTGGCCAGGCCGAAATCGCCAATTTTCACGGTGAGATCGTCGTGCAGAAATATATTATTACTTTTTAAATCTCGGTGAATGATATTTTTTGCGTGCAAGTAGTCCATACCTTGCGCGGTCTGCCTTCCGATCTCTATCAACGTGAACAGGTCGAACTTCGTTTCGAATACGTGTAAATGTTTATACAATGACGAGCCCTCGCACCACTGAGTAACAATTGCGAGTTGAGGTTTGCTAACGCATCCCATGAACAACAAGATATTCACGTGCCGTGTCTTTCTCAGGACTGCGACTTCATTTTTAAATGCTTGTAACTGAGCGTCAGTGGGTATCTTAACGTTAAGCATTTTCACAGCTACAGGACCGTGCCAATGAGCTTTGTATACTGTTCCAAAAGATCCAGATCCGATGCGAGCTCCTATTAAAATCTCATCCGCTGGAATTTCCCAGTCTTCTATAGATTCCCTAGGTCCCAGAAGATTCTTCGAGGATTCGTCTGCTGACCTCGCCCTCGGTCGTTTCGGCCTCAAAGTACTGGTGGGACTAGCTTGCGTCGATTGACTATGCTTGGTCGGGCTGCTACCAGGAGACACAGCGCTCTGAATGATGCCAACGGGTCGACCTAAACTCTGAGATCTACTGTATTCATCTAAATTAGTAGAATCTCCGCTCGGTTTCACCATGTTAAAGCATACATTGGGCGCAGAGCTGGAACGGTCTTGCTGTCCCAAGGAACGTGGATGCCTCTGGGTTCTCGAAGGAGTCAGAGACGGCGACACGCTTCTGCTCAAACCATAATCCCGTGGAAGCTGCAGGATGCCAGCGGTACTGTCAAGATTGTGTGCCAATAACGCCTTATAGTATGCGTCTTGCATACGAACTTGATGACACAACGCAGGAACACCGCCTGTACACCTTTGATGAAATCGATAATTACACGTTCTACAATAAAATCCTTGAAAGATCATTTTTTTACACGAATCGCAAAATGACAGCGTGAAGAAAGTCTTACGCACAAAATTGTGAGAAATAGAAGTGGTTATGGGAAACTTGTCCAAAATCTCCACAGATATTTCATCGCAATCTAATACAGAGATATCCGTGTCCCAAGACGTGAGAGACTTGGAGTTGTCGGTACCCAAGATATACACCACGCACATTTCCGTGGTTAAATTTCTCAATTTCATTGCCTTAGCCAGTGCGTCTCTCAGCGGCAGTCCTTCCCTCACTTGTATGCTGGTGCGTTGTTGGTTAGGTAGGTACGCTCTGAGCAGGGACCTCGTAGGCGCTCTTTGTCCCCTGATGTTGGCATTGGCTTCGCGAGATTCGCTCTCCGACGTGGACGCGCTGCCAGACACTCTGCTGGCATTCAACAACTCGTTCAGTTTCTGCTCCTTGGATTCCAAGTCTTGCAACTTACTGGTCAGCTCCTGGTACTCATTCAGGTATATCGTCGGTGGTGGTTGTTGTTGGAAACCAGCGATATGGTTGTTCAAAGCATCGATATTCTGGCGAGTAACATGTATCACATTCTGTATATTTTTCAGTTCGTACCTCAGGGGATCCGTGTCCAAGTAGCCGTCCTCGGAGTCGCTGAGCTCTCCCGATTCCGGACCGCTACCCCGTGAAGAGGACATCGCTGGTCGTCCTGGTGAATGCGTGGACTTTTTCCTCGGTCGACGCCGATGCGAGGGGAACGGGGAAGTCGAGGACAAGGAGGACGGCGACCCGGCTGTCGCAGCCTCGAACCTACGACACGAAAGCTCCGTGTACGCGTTCGCACGTACCGCCGTGTAATACCTCTGCTCGCCGATCACGGCCATCTTCTTGCTCCGTCAGGCAGCATCCTGGGCCGCTGCTGCTGCACTCCGGAACACCTTGGCAGCTTCGGTACCACACCGGTTACCGCCGAATTTTTCTCTCTCTCTGGTTCACACCGCGACACGGCTTTCTCTGCACGCCGCTCTATCGCACTGTCGCTCTCGCCTCTCGCGCGACTCACGGACACGGACGCGTCCTCGTCGCACACCTCTTTCTTTTCTTCCTCTTTAGTCCGATTCTTTTTGGTTCTGTTCGAGCGCGCTCTTCCTCGCTCCTACCTCGACGCTCTTTCTTCTTCTTGTTACGGCGAGCCGAGCCGAGTCGAACCTACTTTCCGATGCGCGACTTCACAGCATACGCCGTCGTCTATCCTCGGCTCTCTTAGCCATCGAATTTCCACGCGATAGAACGTCACGCCAACCTGTTTCTTTTTATCGTCTCGTCACGTCTCGTTTCGAACCAGCGATCCGCTGGCTCCCGTGATCGGCCAACAAATTCTTCCGTTTCAACCTTCTCTCTCGACTCGTATCCCCCCCCTTTTTCAATACTTCTTCTCTGGAGGCGTTCCGAAAGAAAACTGGCACGAGCGATGCGCGATCGAGGACAGAGGCGCGGGGCTATGTATCTTGAAGCGCCGGTGCTGCCAACCGTTCCGCCCCCTCCCGCTCATTTTCTTCCTGTTCCGATATTTGAATTTGACCTGCTGTCCTATTAGTTTCCCGATAACGTCGCTTTTCTCTTTTTTCAATTCGTTCGATCTCGAAAACCCCGCTTCGCGTTGTCTTTTTTGGCCAACAGAACTTGTAACGTTACCACATGCCCAACTTTTTATGTCGTCGAATCTGATGCTGCTACACAGTTCGACCTCAGACAACGTCAAAACTGCATTTTCTTTATTAAATGCGTCGGTTAACTTTAGCCAATAATTTGGTTAATATCTTCCTCGGAAAATCTTCTGCTTAATACGTTTCTTTCGCGAATATACACTGGTCTTGACGGAACACTGTTCCAATTAAATTGATTTTATCCGACAGGAAGCTTTCACGATTTTTTGCATTTTATTTTATTTCCTCGTGTTGCAAAATTTATTTTTAGAATTGCAATCGAGAATTGTTAGTTCTCATGGAGCGTCGAGTGCTTTGTTTGCAACCCCGGCGAGAACGGTCCGTTTCGAGTAGGTATATAATTCAAGTTGAATTTTTCGGTAAACATAGCATACTGCTCGCGTTGCGTTTCTGACGTCACTGCAGCGGACTTTGACGTCAGCAGCATATGGTGCGGTTACCTAGGTAACACTCTGGTACGTTCTGATTGGTCCGCTGCTCGCGTACGTACATACTTACTGGTTGCGCGTACATTCTACTATGGTTTGGGTTTTATCAAGAAAAAAAAGGCACCAAATACTCAAAATCAAGGATGGCTATTCTTGTTACGTAATACGTTTTGATTTGACTTTGTACTCGCCGGCAACGTAACATGCCGATAAGCATTGAAAATGGTTGCTGGCAAACTTGCTTTTGTAACAGGTATGCATCGAAAATCAAATGGAAATTAACGTTTCGTTTTTGTTCGAACAATTGAAATGTGTCGCAATTGCAGGCGCCGGGCGCGGTATAGGCAGAGAAGTTTGCAGAATTTTAGCAAATCAGGGAGCCAAAGTTATTGCCGCCGACCAAAATTTGCAATCTGCTCAACAAACTGTTGACTCGCTGAATGGTCTGAATACGAAATAATGAATTACCTTTCCATGGGTATATTCTTTCATTTATTGTACGTAATAAAAAACCATTTTTCTTTTTGTTCAGACTCTAAACATCATCTGGCTTTAAATTTGGATGTTTCAAGCGAAAGCAGTATCAAAAAAGCATTCAAGAGTGCAATAAGCAACTACAACAAACCACCGACTATTATAGTGAATTCTGCAGGCATCACACGCGATCAATTTATTCTAAAGCTAACTGAGAATGAATTCGATGAAGTAATAAATGTGAATTTGAAGGGAACATTTCTGGTTGTCCAGGCTGCGGTGCATCATATGCTGGAAGCTGACGCAAGCAAAGGTGGATCAATAATAAATCTGAGCTCTGTCACCGGGAAAGTTGGAAATATAGGTCAGGCTAATTATGCTGCATCGAAAGCTGGGGTCATAGCTCTTACAAAGTCCGCTTCCTTTGAGTTTGGGCAGTAAGTTTTTTCACAATGATAATAACTGTTGGGTACTCTTATTCAATGTGCACGCTGTATTTTCGGGATTTACTTTTTTTTTTAACTCGCTGTTTACAACTGTCTCGCACACTGGGTCCTTTTGTTCTGTAAAAACTACACGCATGCGTCGCTACGTTCTGTCTTTCCCTTCGCTCCTTCACACCTGTTCAATCATTCTTTCTCTCTCTTCGCGTTCACTTGTTCATCCTCCCTCTCTTTCTTCATGCTCACTTGTTCATCCTCGCTCTCTTTCTTCATGCTCATTTGTTTATCCTCGCTCTCTTTCTTCATGCTCATTTGTTCATCCTCGCTCTCTTTCTTCATGCTCACTTGTTCATCCTCGCTCTCTTTCTTCATGCTCATTTGTTTATTCTCGCTCTCTTTCTTCATGCTCATTTGTTCATCCTCGCTCTCTTTCTTCATGCTCACTTCACGCGTACTGACACATTCCTTCTCTTTCTCTCTTCACGCCGCTACATAGCTAATGTTCTTACTACCTAGAATGTCTGGGTAGTGACAGTTTTGATAACAAATATTAAGAGCAAAAACCATCTTTCTTACAGATTCGGCATTCGAGTTAACGTTGTGTTACCAGGTTTCATAGACACTCCCATGACAGACACAGTGCCCGATAATGTAAAACAAATGTTTATTAAGAGAGTACCACTGCATAGAATGGGACAGCCAGAAGAAGTGGCCGAAGTAATAACATTTTTAGCATCTGGCAAGAGTTCTTACGTCAACAGTGCATCTATAGAAGTTACAGGAGGAATGCATTGACAAAATTTATTTTTTCACACGTTTATATATATATACATACATACTTATAATGAAGTATAAATAGATTTTATACAAATTTCGCGTTTTAAATACATCATTTCTTCTTTCCTTTCTTGAGCCTTTTCGCGTGTTTGTGAGCTTTATAGTGCAACTTTTTCTTTTCGTCGATGATTTCTTTGTACTTTCTTTTATTATACTTGGAAAATTCTGCATCCGCCATAAGCTCGTCTACGATAGTCTTCTTGCGTTCTTTCTTTGTCAGACGGTTCGAATAATAATCCACCGGCGAATCGATAACCTTACCAATTTGGAAGTATTTCGGTAAAACTTTCAGATCGTTCTTTTTGTAGAAACGTTTCGGATCTAGCGCAGATCTCATTTGAAGAACTTGGAGATCGTGTTTAATCTGTGGCGTCATCTCGGGCGCGCGCATGTTGAACCAATCCTTGCCCTTGGTCTTGGCACGTTCCTTGCGTTTCATAGATTGCAGTTTTCTTTTACCCACTTTGCCGGAAGGCACAGATTCTAGTTGTTCGAAACCAGGTTTTATCACGCTTTTCTTAAGTATTGCATCTATCGCTGTTGTGTCCTTCGTTACAGGCACTGGGTTTTTCGTTGCCTTTTTCTGGTGTCCTTTCTTCAGGCCCGACCAACCCATGTCAACTTCAAATTCTTCGAGATCAATGTCTTTACTCGTGTCACGCTGCCCTTTCTTCGACGTAGCAGCATTATTGATCAAATCTTCCTCGACACTGAAGAAATTCGACGATCGCGTTCCTGTAAATAAATGTTACTAATGGTCTATCTCAAGTTTTAACCTCTTTAAGAAAAATTATCGGCAACTGGTCGAGCTACCTGTGTTCTCAAAGTCTAAATCATCTTCGTCGCTTTCTATCAACCGATCCCTCGTCACCAAATTCGAGTCACCTCTCGTATCAATTATTATATCCATAATCGTTGCACGAATTGTTAGTTGTTTACATACCAAATGTTTCGTGTGGACACGTGCTCAGTTTGGTTATATTCGTCTTCTATCCTCTTCTAAATAATCCCCGAGCCACAGACGAGGTATTGGATAGACCTGTCATCCAATGTACTTTTGTGGCTCATTTTCTTGGGGTCACGTAACCCCATTACCATTTTCGTGTCACATCTTGTATTACCAATTGGAACTAAAATTTGCTGACAGCATCCTCAGTGGTAGGAATTAAAGCTAAAAATAGCTATATATAGTCACTGCTGTCTCGCGAATACGAGAAAATAAACGAATAATTATAAAAACCTTTGATTTTTTGAACAGTCGATATTGCAGAACATCTGACATGAAGGCCCATAAGATGATAGGTCTATCCTTATACCTTGTCTGTGCCCGAGCCTAGAAATCTGTGACAATTGCGTCTTGTTGTTCTGACCGGCCTCTAGGCGGACTCGTGTTTGCAAGGAAAAATTGCGTCGTCACGGTTCACGAAAGGAAGTTCTCTGTTACATCGTGACCCGTGTTCGCGGTAATTTATTACACCACAGCGTAAGAAACAATTAACTTTGTCAAGTTAATTTTTTAAAAGACTGCTCTACTTTTAGTAGCGACGACAGCAAGACGTAACTATCAACAGCATGAGACGGTTCCACCTATACGGAACCACCAATTCTTCTTACACCGAAGTCAGGACATAAATAATTCATTCACAATTTATCGACTGCGCATGTCCGATGAATCTATTTAAAATTCAAACCTTCTCTAATATTACTTAACCTGTTTTCTTCGATTAACGGCAAAGAATAATGTACCATTTCCTGATGAAATAAACAATGATTTTACGTAACGTTTTCCAATTTGTTACAATTTACTGTTGGACCAAACTTTCACGGAAAATGCGAGTTCCGTCGTTATGCGTTGGCGATCGAAACGCGGCGGCTGTTAAAGCCGACTGATGTATGGTAGGATTAAAGTACTTTATAAAAAGCTTGAGTTTAGAGTGCACGTAATCGCTATACGGGTTGGTATTAGGCGGCAGGAAGGTGGGAGGCGGTAAGTGCAGTATATCTGGCTTTGCACGTGATCGGATAGTTGCAGTGACCACAAAACCAATGCTTATGATAGTTTTACAGAGTGTCTCGCCACCGAACTGACCGCGCGAAAGATCCTCCCATTCAAAATTCGGCGTTCGAAGAAACCGCGGTTAATTTGAACTCACAAAGATTCTATACAATACAATTCCTCTTTCGGAATTGAATTACGCTTGATTTTCGAAAGATCAAAAAATGCGGATAACGTTTATATTATTTATGTTGTACGTGCATTGGACGTGCGTTGGTGGATTAAAAATCCATGACGACCAGTTGATCAGTGACAGTTTAACAAATAATTATACCAGTTCCGAGGAAAGTCATGTGGAGCAGAAGGGAACGATTCGATCGAACGCATCGACGTTTCAATGGAACGATTTTGTAGACGTTTGGGATCCTTTCAAAGTTGCAAGAATTTGGCAAACCGACGCTCGAGGGTCGACGAACATCTCCACGAACTGTCAACGGGATTTCACGGATTACATGACCGCGTTGTCATCGGGGGATCGATGGGCGCTGAAAAGCAAGTCAAATAACATATCTCTCAGTATCTTTCCATCTACAAAAATTCTTTAACTTCGATTCTTGAAATTCTCGCGAAGAAACTACTTACTCATTAGATAAGCAATCAAGAAACAGATGATTTCACCGAAATAATCTAAATATTCCATCGTGTTATATAAAGTTCAGACGGTGTCGGTGCACGAGGAGGATATTATTCGATTACGAGCATAATTGCGCGCAGAAAGTAGTCGACCCGAGCGAAGACCGGTTTAATTTTGACAGATGAAACTTTCTTCGGGTGCTGCCGGAGATTACATATTTCATAGTCGAATGCGAAGGACTTTGTCCATTCGTGTTTCCTTCGTCGCTCGGAATGTCCTCTGTAAATTAAGAAATTCTCTTTCACGATTCAAAGTTCAATGGCGAAAACGACGGGCTCAATAACATAGCGAATCGTTTTGTTTCGCAATTTGTAAGTTCAGTCAGTTATCGCACACGTAATTGTTTCCGTAACTGGCTACCTTATAAGAGGCGTTCCGGCGTTCCAACAATGTAGAAGGTAGAATTTGAGAAAGCGATTCCTTATAGAAAGGCCGGAAGTGAAAAATGAAGATTTCACTTGTGGTCGCCGGGTTTATTTGATACGAATAACGCGTGTCGTAATCGACGCGTAAGCCTAACCGAACAGATCTGCCGGACCTCGAAAGGAAAGCATTTGTATTCAAATTCGCGCGGCGACCGAGAGCCGGCGAATTTTTTATGTAACAATTATTCGCATGCTTCCTTGTAGGTAGTGCACACCGGTTTAGTTTCGATTGTTTTTAGTGGTCGACGCGACCGGCAAGTACACCTGGGGATTGTTCTCCGACAACGTGTTCTGGGTGGGCTCCACGGACCAATGTCGCGAGATGACCGCCGAATTTCTCGAACGGCAGAACAAAGGCGATCACGAACATCGCGGAGGAGACGTGCCGCCGTTTCTAGTCGGCATCACTTCCGTCAGCTTCACTCTGAGTCCCTTGCACCTGGAACTGGATAAAGTAAATTGCCGCTCGATCGTAAGAACTCGAACACACAGAATCGTAACTACCTTTCGCTGAACAGACTTTCAGAATCATTCTCGGACTCTGTCTACCCGATTCCTGCGACGTCGGGGACGTTCGACAGCTCTTCCTCTTCGCCCGGAACCTGCGCGAACACAATTCCTCCTCGGAGATAGTCGTCGAAACCGTCAGGAACCTTTCGAAGGGATACTCCCTCTGGGAAGACCCGATCTTCTACGTTCTAGCGTAAGTCCAGTCACCGCGTTCTGAAACAGAGGCAGATTTTTCATCGAGCATAATGCCGTATTGTTCGAGAAAAATCGGTATCACCAGCCCGCTGCCTACCGGCCAGCAGAGTAGGAACTGAATGATACACGGCTTGCAGGATCGTTTTTGTCGTGGTCGTTGTTTTCGTCTGTCTGGGCACTTTCTACGACGTTTCTCTGAGGTATCGGGTATTACGTTCGAGGAGAAACGTTCGGGACACGGGGAACACGATGATGGAGATGAAAACCATGCAGGCCGATCAGAACGTCGACAACGAGATCACGATCGCGAAGCTGTGGTCGGTGAAGGAGCACAATGGCGCCATGGGTACATCTTCACGATCATTCGCGATGGACTCTCTTCGGTTAGACTAGCCCAGTTTTCTTCTTTCAGACGTGAAAACCACGAAAACCGCCCCGAAACCGCTGTCGGAGGCGCTGTTATCTTTCAGCCTTCTGTTGAATTTATCGAAACTCTGCAGCCTCGATGTCGGCGACGACACTTTGGCTCCGATTCACGGACTCCGATTCATTTCCATGCTGTGGATCGTCCTGGTGCACACTTGTCTGACGGTAAACGTGGTCTCTGGTAAGTAGACCGTCATCTCTCTCGTAGCATTGCATCTTCGTGTACACGGCCCTTGATCCCCAGAGGCTAAATCGTTCAAGTCTAACGCGGAGAGAGACTTCTTCTACCAGACGATCAGCAACGGTACCTACGGCGTGGACACCTTCTTCTTCATGAGGTACCTACGCAAACATTATTTAACACTAGAACGACCGGAGCAGTCAAAATGACTGCTTCCTAATTTTTTCTTTTACAATTACCGAAATTGTAAAAATGTTTTCATCGGACATTTTTTAATGAACCCCTTCATTGAAGCACATATCACAATAAAAGCTGTATGAGGTCTGAATGGGCACAATCTTGTCATTGTTACAAAGCAATATACGTCAGTCGCATTTATTGTTCGGTCGTTCTAGTGTTAACTAACGGTCGTTTCCTTACAACATTCGGTTACCCTCTCCGATATTTAAGTTGACGCATGTTTCCACTGTGCGCTAGCGGATGCCTGGTCTCGTTTCTCTACCTACGCACGATCACGAAAACAGCCATGCAGAAGATGAAATTGCTGAGGAACAATTGCGGCGCGTTTCTACAGTTCCTAGGAATGGTTTCGTACCGGTACTTTCGCCTAACTCCACCCTATCTCATAGTGATAGGTCTGATCGAGGTGTCGAGTTCCTGGTACTACAACCACACCATGCTCGACCTGTACACGCTCGATTACGAGAACTGTAGACGATTCTGGTGGAGAAACGCTCTCTACGTGAACACATACTTCGACATGGACGAACGGGTACGTATAATTTCATGGAACGAGAGCTACTTTACAAAGGACAGTGAACTAAATGGTTATGCGCTACCGATAGTGCATGGTGTGGAGCTGGTACCTGGCGAACGACACGCTATTCTACATCGTTGGAGCGATCATTCTCATAATCGGAGTGAGGTACGAGAGATCGCTCATCGGTGCTCAATCGTGCCGGGGTGATTAGTCTGAATTGTCGTTTTGCAGGCTACTTCCGGTGGCAGCGCTCGCGACGGCCATGATCCTGATCGTGTCCTGGATCGTTACGGCGACCATCGCGCTGCACACGAAGCATGTGCCAAGGTAAACGTGCGGCTTCGAAAAATCGGTCAATTAAAATCCTGTCGTTAATTAAAACGCCTCGAATATCGATGATAGCATAGTGGACCCGTTTGCTCACTACGAGAGCCTCTACGACAAGCCTTGGTCGAGGATCGGGCCGTATCTGCTGGGGATGGTGGCTGGCTGGTACCTCTACAAGTCGAATTGCAGCCTGAAGATGCCTAAGGTGAACGTTGCGTAACTTCCCTGAAATGTATCGAGGAGCTACCTTAATGCGTACAGGATGCACCGAAAATCGTGGTACAACTCGCCGGCTAGTGATTCTACAGGCAAAAATAAGTCGAAGGAGAGGTATATTTTTTCGTTTGACACTTCGTTCTCGAAAAATCGAGTTTGAAGATCCGTCGGGTTCGCGTCCTTTAGTGCGACTGTATACGCAAGAAGTAGATTCGGTTGGTCACGATCAGACGCGTATTCGTTGAATCATCGAACTTGATTTACTCGAAAGCGGAGCGTCAAACGAGAAAATGTTATTCCTTTTTCTCGAATTGTTTTCGCATGTAGAATCACCGACAATTTTCAATGCGCTCTGTATAACTGATCGCGGCTGGATCATCCAAGTTTTTGCTCGAGCCTTCGCCGCGCCACGACTTTCTTCGACCGTTCGGGGAACGCACAAGTGATTAAGACTACGCACCGCCGCATTTTCACGTAACAGATTATCCCCAATTAGATCGGGATGCAGTAAGAATCGTCGTAATCCACTTTCTCCGTAATAATCGTCGATTAAAATCGCGATCCTGCCGCCGCACCGCTACGCTGCGCCGATGCGACCAACTGATATACAGGCTGTCCCAGTATCGGTGGTATAACCGATTCGACTTGAAAAAATAAGTGGAAAATACCGAATAAATATTTGTTACCCTTCGTTTTCGAGAAAAATTCGTTTAGAAAACCAGTTGGGTTCGCGTGCTCTAGCATTCGCAGGAAGTAGAATCGGCAGGTCACGAACAGACGCGTGTTCGTAGAGTCTTCGGTTCTCGTTTTTCTCGAAAACGGAGCGTGAAGTGAACAAATTTATTCCATATTTTTGATTTACTTTTTCATACCGAATCATCTGCTGCACGGTGATACCACCAATACTGGGACACACTGTATACGCAGTCGCTTCTAATTGCAGGCGGTCGCATTTGCTTGTTGGATCTTCTCTTTCTTCGTCATGCTGAGTATAGTGTACGGACTTTACGGAAACAGCTACGGTCCATTCATGTCCGCGGTGTACACCGCGTTGTCGCATTCAGGATGGGCGGTCGCAGTCGGTTGGGTCCTGATCGCTTGCGTCGCCGGTCACGGTGGTCAGTAATCGATTGATCTCGATCATTACTCTCGACATAACTTAAAACCACGCTGTCCAAGCTTGGCGATCAATCTTCGAAAAAGCCGAATAAGCCGCAATCCTCAACCGCGACAAATAGGCCGTAAATTACGCTGTCTCTCGTTTGTAAATTTATGCAAACATCGATGAGATTTATGCTTGCTTCTATCTTGACGAAATCATCTTTGGAAATGGGAATTCTCACGGCACGATTTTAAGGGGTTCGATCACGGACAGCGTGGGTTTCAGTTTTCGTTTCGGGATTGTGTGTTCTCGTTCTGAATTATGTACGAGCATCATTACATTTCAGGTATCGTGAACAAAATACTGTCTTGGAGGTTTCTGTACCCGCTGTCCAGACTGAGCTACTGCGTCTATTTGGTTCATCCTGCGATCATACGAGCGGTAATCTTGAAAGGAGAAAGTTCGTTGCACTTGACGCTGGGATTAATGGTACTGCCATCGTCTTAACTCGATCGTTTTGATATATTAAGACTACTTTCGATCTATCTCCCACGCGGCCCTACGTTCGCCTCTGTAACGGCACAGTGTTCGTGGATCAGTGATCAGTGATCTCTTGCGGAGCCTTGCAAAGTGCTCTGTACCATCCAGCCGTGTACCTGAAACTATTTTCAGAATATGTTAGAGAATTTTTGGAGAGATTTCAAGAAAATACCGTGCCTTTGCCGGGGTAAATCGAATTCCCCGATTACCGATCAAACGAAGCCGTCCGATTCTTGAAAGCCCCGCTAGATCCCGACTCGTTCGCCTTTCCCGCGGCTTCCCACACCGGTTCTCTCTGCTGCCTCCCTCCCCGACCATCTCACTATTTCCCCCACCTGTCTTTACTTTTCATTTCTTCCCCCTTTCACTGTTTTCCTACGGAGAAAGTGCTGGTCGCCTCGCGTCGACCAAATTTCGACTAAATAACATCATGCATCGGTCGTTCCCTTTCTTTTGTAGGTCCCGTAGAAACGAGGTCGGGAAAATCGAAAGGCCTCATTAAAACTAGCCTTCTAACATTTCCAATTTGCAGAATTATTCCACAAATTTCTTTCTTCGGGTATATACTATTTCCTTATTTTTATAAAGTAACATAATCGGTCACTTTCAGAGAAGCGGAAACCGTCGACTAGAAACTGCCCCGCGTTAAACGATTAATCTTATTATATAATTCCTGTAACTATCTTACAGCTACATTAGTCTAACGACGATCGTTCCTTCAGAGATTTTCCTCATAAGTTGAAACACTTTTCAGGGAGTACTGTTCTTCGGGTTCACGATAGCCTCGTACGCCGTGGCGTTGGTCATCAGCCTGCTCTTCGAGGCTCCCATGGTGTCTCTGCTGAGGATAGTCCATCCTCTGCGAGCCTGGAACAAGTAGAGAAGCACATCGGTCGAGGGATCAGCGTGCTTGCTTTTGTACGCGTAACGAGACACATCGATCGCGCCATTTATTCTTCGATAAACGTCGAGCGCGGAATCGTGTGACCGCGATACGTTCGACGATATTACGTAAAGAACCCCGGCGGAGAGAATGAAAGAATTAGATTTATCCGCGTTCGCCGAGCAGTTGCGGGGATCTTCTGCATAGACGTCTGCTGTCTATAATTTTAGCGAGGCAACTCGACTCGGTGGAGAAAAAAGAATGCGGCTTTGGTAAACAATCTTCTAGATACTTGGAATGTCTAGCGGACGAATACAGCGAACATAAGCGAATATAACGCCGGCTCCAAGGAAAACTTGTCCACCGACATAGGTTTATGCACGAGCGGTTTTATTGAAATGCTGCGCATAGTTTCGACAACGAAACCGCGCAGTTCAGACCTAATGGTTTCATCGAGTTCCATAGGCTGTATCCTCTATTCATTTCTGGCTCGTTTTTCTGTTTTGCAGCGTCATTTTGTCGAAACGGTTTAAAAATACCGGTCCACGCGGACAGCTGCGCCACACAAAGTTCTCAAAGGTGGAACCGTCTATGACGAAAGATCCGATGATCGATGGACAGCCTTCGACGAGTGACGCGGACCCGAGAGGAAGGCCAGCCTTGAACCTTCGTCCCGATGAATTTCGGCCCGTTTTCGAAGTCGGGAAGCTCCTTGATCGTCTCGGACGTACGCCTTGTTCCCCGGTTTTCCAAGAACGAGCCAAGATGGAACCACTGTTCGCCACCCTGACAAGTTTCACCTGCCGGCGCGGTGCGACGCCGATAGCGGTTTGCGTCACAGAATAAATATGCGACTCTAACGAAAGAGAAATTTTGAATTAAAATATCTATACGGCTGCCCGATCGTCCGGCAACGAAAGTTTCGGAGCCGATCGGATCGGATCGGCACGTGCTTCCACGCGACCGAGTCAAAATACGCCTACAGACGCGATCGGCCGCTGAACGATCCGTTTTTTCTCGGTAGCATCAATCGGTCTTCTATGAATATGTAACAAGCGAAAAAGCAGAGATCCGCGAGTAATAATAGAAGCTGTTCTCTCCGGTGTTTAGCGGTGGCCGTAACGAGGTGTACGCACGACCATAAACGAACGGTTTACGCGCGGCACAACGATCTAGATAACGAGGATCACGCTTCCGATCCGTAAGGTCGAATTTCGAAGCGGGTCGCGTTCCCGCAGCACGCGCGTCGTGAATACGACCGATGTATCGTCGGAAATAATGCTAATCGCTTTCTCGGCTGGTCGGCGGGTCGTTCTCGATTCATTGTACGCCCTCGGCCCCTATCGCCCGAGCCGCGACCTTTTGGACAAATTAACAGCAGGTTCGCATTACTTTGTAAAAATACCGTGAACGTGGCTATCCAAATGTTTAGCTATTTTTCAAATATACCACACGGGTGTACCATTAAAATCTCAATAATCGTAAATTAAAAGTGTTAGCACCGTAAACCAAGTGTTAACGGCAGTCGAGGGATCCAACGCGAGTTAATTTTTCTGAAAGGACACGGGCACACCTCGGCGTCTAATTACGTTAACGCGTTGGCAACCAAGTTGCCTGATAATTGTAATGTTTTATAAAGCGCACAATGTTAAAGCGACGCAGCACCGCAAAGTCATTGATTCCATACGTGACTGTCACGCAATGTATTTTTAACTGGAAATAATAATGCGTATAACACGAATTCTTTGTGTGATAGGTCACGTATTCGTGACTCTGAGCGTGTAACATACCAAAAACAAATGTTTTTCTACACCGAGGAACAAGCGTGTCGTCGAACGAACGCGTTGTGTACGAAGAGAGCAGAGACTAAGCAAATTTCAGCAAGGGCGAGCGGCGAACGACGACGAAAGCGCGGTGCCGGAGACAGAGAAAGAGAAACACACCTGTAACAGCATGAAATTCCCCAGTGAAACCTGCACGCGACAGACTCGATCGTTTTCTCGCGGCGCAGAACTCTGTCGAGCGCATCCCGACTAATTCGCCCCCGATATCGATCGATTTATCCTAACGCGGCGCTCGTTATCTCGAGCCGTTCAGACGGTAATTAGCAATTCGCCTTAGAATCACGCTTTCGTTGACGCAGCAACGATCTCTAATTTCTTCGCGGAATCCCGTCGATTCGCGAAACGCCGAAACGTCGCGAAACATATTACCGGAAGAGGAGGCGGTTGCGTAGAGGTCAGCCGTCTGTTCAAACACTCGGCTCGTTTCCGAAAACTGGATTCCTGCTTTCTAATTTTAACGAGCCGAACACTCGTCTTCCTACTTCTTGTGCCTTGTACGGCCAACGTCGAACGAGTCGCGCGCGCGCGAAAAAAGAAAAAGAACTGTTCACGATCTCATCCAGTATTTGCTGTGAGCCTGTCCGATTAGACGCGAATAAAAATGATCTACAGTTCCATGGTCCCACGATTCAATCGGCAGTAAAATTTATAGGGAAGAAAGACCTCTGGAATCGCCTCGACCAACCCTGCTCGATCGTTCGTCGTCTCTCGGAAGCTCCATAAATTGAAAGGTTTCGTTCCGCGTGTTGGCGCGAGACGATGCGGCAAAGATTGATGAATCGCCGGTCGGACAAACAGATTTTGCGGCCGCGGGCATCGTCTCGTCTTGGCCGATCCACGGATATTATGCTAACTACGCGTTCAAGCTGGCCGCGTGTCGCGTCGCGTCGTGTCGGAGCAACGTGTCTCGCCACTGGCGTTCACTTTTCGATACCGGGGAGGTTTGCCGCCCCACCACTTCTACGGCACTTTCATTACTACCAAGATATTCATCCGGCGAGGTCATTTTTCTACCATTGCCAGCCGCGCGTCGTTCTAGGTGATTCTTGGACACCGAACGCGGAGGAACCACACGCGAACGAGAAAGGACAGAGACCAGACGGGGACGGCGACAAGACGGTGCAGAACAGAGCAGAACAGAACAGAACAGAGCAAAACAGAACAGCGCGATCGACTCGTTTCGGAAGGTCGCGAGGAGAGAACCGTGTCTCGGAGATCTTTCGGGGGCACAGCCGCGCGCAACGGACTCTCGGTGTCGTTCACGATGAGAACGGAAGTGGTTCGCGACGGAACACCTTGGAACACCCGGAGAATGCGATCGCAAAGCTTCACGTGATCTCGACCGGTCTATGACAGTGAACGCGAAACTGGAACTCGAAGACGTGTTCTCCTTTTCTGTGATATATCGTCGCGGTTCTAACTATTGAACGAGAGCGGAAACGACTCCTCGAGATCGTCGATCATGCCCAGTTGAGATCGATCGAGTCTCCGCCTACTCGATTAGAACGGTGTATCGTATAATATCTATATATAATTAGTGGAAACGTATCCTAGAACAATGAAGCGCTCGTGGATCCCGGTTCTGTTCGCGTTTACGTTCGCGTTCGTCTCCTCCGCGACGTCCTCCTCGAACGTGTCGCAGAATCCGGCTGAGGAGCTGCTCGCCGGACACTCGGTGAGAATTCCCGTGGACATCCGAGACAACAACTGGACCACCATTGCGGAGGAGTTGGATATCTTCAACGTGCGTCATCTTGCCAACAACTGGACCGAGGGACGGTATCCCGTGCAGGAGGAGTGCGCGAAAGATCTCACCAGGTACATCCAGGGACTGAAGAGGCACGAGGGATGGGCCCTGAAAGGTAAAATCGATTGTAGTCTAACACCGAGCGAATCGGTTTTAACACCGAGAAACCGCCGGGACGCGTCTGCCGGACAAATATTTCTTACACAAATAGAAAGCGCGCGAGTTACGGAGCAGGGACGGACATAATTGTCTGCGCTGGACATGGCTGATGCTTTCGGTCTTCCACCGAAAACAACGCGAGATCGTCGGGGAAAAGTACCCGCGTATTTAACGGTTTCGCAATGGGAAAGCCCGGTAAGACAAGGGATCGATTCATGCGGGTACCGAACGATTCGAGCGGTTCGAGCAGTTTCATAAGCGAGGAAATCGAGAGTGGAGAAGGAACATCTGCCTTCCACCCGGCGAATCCTCCCGGTTTGCCTACTTTCTTCGCGAAATTTCACTTCTCGCGACACAATGGACGGCCGCCGCGGCTAGTCACGACACCGAATCGCTTTCAACGGGTTTCCTCCCTCGGTCAATGCCGGTTTTCCTCCGGTCTTTTCGAAAGTCTCCGCCGGTTGATCGCCTCGGTAGCGATCCAGCTGGACATCGTCGCAACGTTCAATGCACGATCGATTAATCCCGTTACACGGGTCGCTTGATTTTCCGAGACACTTTCCCAAGGGATCGTCCGATCGAGACCGGATCGGTTGCGACAGCCGTGCAATGTCCAATTCTTTTTTTCCAGGGTTGCGCCTTGCGTTTTACATATTTTTCTCGAATATTCAGGAGACTTTGTTCAATATCACGCTTGCGGTAGTCTAAACGGTTCTACTTCGAAAAAGGTGTGGATAGGGTCTATTTATCGTGAACTAAACTTTGCTGGCGAACTCAATTTAATCTCTATATATACAGGTATCGTTCGCGACTGTACAATTTTATGCGAAGTGTATCTCGCGACGACTTCTCACTGACTCTTCGAAAGTCCTGTACAACCTAATTTTAACGCCTTCGTTTGCCCTGGTAAAAATCCTAAACAACCCTGATTGGCTAACCCACACTTTGGGTCCTTCCAATCAGAGCTGTTCTTTCTTCGTCTCACCCCCGTTCCTTCCGCCCTTGGCGTGTTTGTTTTCGGAACGGCGAGGTGATCGGAGAAGATGATGGGACTTTCCTCCGGGCCACTCATGCTTGACCCAAGTGTCGATAGAACGTTGGGTCCGCTTCAAGTGCCCTTCGGTTCGTCTCTTAATTTATGACGGTCTCAGTTTGCTATTGAGGACTTTGGGACAAAACTCTAATAAACATACTTCGACTAGGTCTGGAAAATGTCCACTCAAAAATAGCTTCGTCGAACGAGAGTCGTAAATTGCGTTGGCCGTTTGCACGAAAGAAAGACTCTTTTGTGTGCGTGCGACCGGACGCTACAAAGGTTAAGCGTTCCTTCGGGTCGAAATGATTTTCCGAGACACTTTCGCAGGGATCGTCCGATCGAGACCGGATCGGTTGCGTCAGCCGTGCAATGTCCAATTCTTTTTTTCCAGGGTTGCGCCTTGCGTTTTACATATTTTTCTCGAATATTCAGGAGACTTTGTTCAATATCACGCTTGCGGTAGTCTAAACGGTTCTACTTCGAAAAAGGTTAAGCGTTCCTTCGGGTCGAAATGATTTTCCGAGACACTTTCGCAGGGATCGTCCGATCGAGACCGGATCGGTTGCGACAGCCGTGCAATGTCCAATTCTTTTTTTCCAGGGTTGCGCCTTGCATTTTACATATTTTTCTCTCTTCGAGTATTCAGGTGTGACTTTGTTCTCCCGAGAGAATATCTTGCGGCATTCTAAACGATTCCTCTTCGAAAAGGGTTAAGCGTTCCTTCGGGTCGCCTGATTTTCCGAGACACTTTCCCAGGGATCGTCCGATCGAGACGCTCGATCGGATCGGTTGCGACAGCCGTGCAATGTCCAATTCTTTTTTTCCAGGGTTGCGCCTTCCATTTTACATATTTCTCTCTCTTCAGACTTTGTTCTCCGGAGAGAATATCTCGCGGTATTCTAAACGATTCCCGTTCGAAAAGGGTTAAGCGTTCCTTCGGGGCCTTGGGCGTCGGTGAAAGGGCAAAGTGGGTCACGGACGTCCCTTCGCCTTTGTCCGGCCAAGACGACCGCGCGACCGCGAGATCGAGGAGGATAAGGACGATCGAGAAGTGCGATCGACCGCGGCACCGATCAGGTTCGAAGCGAGCGTTTCCGGCATCGGCGGCGCGGCGACCGCTTTTTCAGATTTCCTTGGCAAGAGGTTTTTCAGGTTTCTGTTGCGTCGACTCCCGTCGAAATCAGGTTGCTTCTTCGTCGGTGTCGGCCGATTACTCTAGATCCTAGATCTTTTTATAGCTGCCCCACCGTTCGCGATACTTTGGTATTCACAACTATCGCCGATCCCGACCGATCTTTATCGCTTCGCGAAGCGAATTGCGCAAGCCAATTAAGCAGATCGATCGACCGAGTTAACGCGAATCGGTATTTCATCGATCGACGATGAAAACGAGCCTAAGAAAAGAGAGAAAAAAAAGGGAGCAACAGTCATGGCTCGTTTCCCTCGTTGAACTTCGAATTCGCGTGCTATCGTCGAAAACCGGCGTTCGCAGCGGTTCGCAACTGGTTTTGCCCTGTCGATCGGTCGCACCACACGGACGGTTCGCAGAGGAAGTGCTCGGTCCGGCTCGCGATTAGGCGAAACACGGTGTACAATCGAAAAATCACGTTGCCAAGGCGAACGACCAAGGCGAAGCAGTTAGTTGAAACGAATCACCATAGAAAGATTAAGGGGGCGGGCTTGTCGTAACGCTGCCGCCTATAAAATATGGAAAATATACTTCGCTGCCAGAGATTATTATCTCTCGAGACAACTATCGGAAATGAACGTTTACGCGCGGGGATAAGTTGCGCAGTCGTCCCGCGATTCGAGCGTTGCGCACGATCAAAAATTAATTCTATTCTATGTACTCTCGTGGAGAAACGTGTCAAGAACCGTGACGTACCACTGCCAAACACCTATTCGCGATTAGGATGTTAATGGATACGTGTAGCTATTATAGGATCGCAGGACCGTCCGGACCAAACAAGTATGGAGATTAGGAAAATAGATAGATTCCGTGGCTGATCTCCGGAGCTGATCACCTACGAATCTCGAGGTCGCGGTTCCCTCTGTTTCCTAAAATCCTACGCTATTAATAAGCCATAGTGCTATGCCGTATTTATCAATTTGTAGCCGCGCGAGCTCGAGCCGAGGAACATTGCGCAATTTTCGCAGCATCGTTTTTTTTTACAGACTGTATCCGTTGATTAAGAATTCAGACTACACGAAAGATTCTAGGTAATTACGTATTGTCTCCCGTAATAACCGCACGTGTTTAAGTTCTATTTGTTTTCGATGCGTCTACGAATTTTCGAGTCCGTAAATAGCGTTCGAAGGAAACTGGTTCCTCGGACAACGCCTTCAACATGTATCCCGTTACGAGGTTCAAATCTTCCAAAGGAACGAACGGTTTCGGCTGACTCGGAAAGAACGAAATCTCTCCGTTGGAGAGCTCTGTTCGCCTAAACGCGAGGATAACGAGCGACGGCCGCTTTTCTACCGAGGAAAAGAGGATCTCATTATCCCGAGTTTAGACGGTGGTCCGACGCGGAATAATCGTAGAAAGTTCCGGCTCGCGTTTAATTCCCGGCGTAGGATTTTGCGAGGACTCCATTATCCGCTAATGTTTATTATTTCCGGTCGGGAGCCGAGAATCGCGGCGACGAACGCTCGTCACGACGACTCGGCGAGCTCCTCCCAATTTCCGAGCGGAAAAGTCGTTTCGCGGCGGCGAAATTCGTCGACTTTCTCCTCCGCCGCTTGTGCCGTGCCGCCCGCTCCATTATCATCGCAGGGAGCTCAAATTTGTACAATTGCGCGCGGGGGAAGGTGAAAGGTTCGTGCCACGCGATGCCTAAGAGAGGATTATACCGTTATATGACATTTGAAAAGCTGCTCTCGCCGCGACGCGTCGCGTCGGACGTTGTGGGATCTTCTGTTGTGGGTTGTTCTTCTCGGCGGGCCCAGCGCGCGCGCGCGCATCAATCACTCGTTTCCGGTTCGGCTTTAATTCGCCGTTTAACTCGCGGTCTGCGAACCTGACGCCGAGAAGTCGTTGCAGATCGGTGAAAGGTCCGCGTCAAAGAAACTAATCGAACGAGGAAGCGATCGTAATAGATCCTCGAGCGATACGATACGAGTCGCGTCGAGTCGCGGACCTTTCTGCAAAACAGCAATTCGTCCGGCACGATCGCAAAAAGCGGCAGTTCGACAAAACAGCATCTTTCATCTTAATGCCCGTAACCCGATACCACCGGTAACTATGGTCGCGCGTTGAAATTTCACATCGACAACAGCTTCGGCCGAACATGACGCAGCTATTTCTTCCGTTTTCCGATTCTTTCGTTCGGCATTACGCCCCCGGGCGAAGCACGCCGATATTATAGCCGTGTCGGACGGGGTTTAATGAATCGAAACCAAGAAAATCCGGCCTCGTAAACGCAGAAAACGCGCAGCCTACTAATCGGTTGCTAACGATGCTCGAACCGAGTGAAAGGAAGTCACCGGGAGAAATTGAAAAATGTTCGAGACCGCAATTCAATCATCGAGAACGGGCCTGGTAATGATTGAGCACGAGGTGCCCGTCGACCACTTCCGTCAGTATCTGCAGCGTCAGCGTCCAACGTTCAGCGAATGCAACGGGCAGGCGTTAGAAAGTTTAAGGAAGAGTCACGCGTGCGGAGGAACCGCACCGGCCTACCAGAGAAACCGCCACAGTGATCGAAATTACGTCACGCCAAGTACAAAAAGAAAAAAAAAATCGAGGCCCCGGCTGCGGCTGCGGCCCCGGGAGAAAGGATTACGTGTAAGCCGGGCTTGCGAGCGTAACTTTCACGTAACCCGACTTTTCTTGAATAATCCTGATCCTTTTGCATCTGTTTTTCTCGTTAACGACAGTGATATAACCCGCTATTGGCGGAACCCGCGATCCCGTAGACTTCCTAGATCGCGTCCCAGCACTCTGCTCACGAGATTGCCGACCCTCGTCGATTCCCCGGCGATCTATGGATCGTTTCGTGTCGCACGACATGGTTTCTTGCCTGAAACAGAATACAGAATCCCCAGGAGTATATTCTTTTTTCAAAAAATGTTCGACACGAACCGGTTCGGTGAACGATCGTTCATTTCGGATGATATACCTTTAGTTCTTTAACCGGTGGTCCTTTAGGCTTTTTTCGGCGTGGCACGTTGCAGCTGCAGGTCTGAAACAGGAATACAGAATCAGACGAGTATGTAACAATTGCTGGACAATTTTTGTGGATCCTTATTCGGCTGGCGGCATTCCTCGAGCTCGATCATTTCGAAAACCGAAACCCGTTCCGAGAAATAGCCTGGCTTGTTTACCGGCGTGTTCGGCCGAGGAATTCGAACCCTCAGGAGTTGCGCAACGCGTTTTAGAACACCCTCTGCACCCGCCATGCCGAAGCGAGGCGGTTGTGTTCGATCTGTTCTCTCGTCTGATTAATGTAACGGGCCTCGGCGTGGTATTATGTAAGCAAGATATCCCGTGATGTACTTTCTACGTGTTTCACCCGCGCGAACAGGTTTCCATCGACGTAAACTTGAACGGCCGAGCTGAATCCACGCGCATCAGCGTCAACAGCCTCCTGAAAATCCGACAAGGATCAGCGTTAATGGCCCGGGATAGTCACGTGACTTTTTCGTACAGCCTATCGTAGAGCGTGTACCTACACACCTCCCTTTCACAGTTCTGGTCCCCTCCGTAACAGGGCGAGATGGGAATGTAGCCCTTTTTCCCCGCGAATTCACCGATTATTCGGTCCACTATACCAAAAATTAATCGATTGCTTGCAGGAGCTGTGAATGAATTTTTATATCTAAATATAGACTCCGGTGATGCGAATTTCAAGACAGACAGGTAGCGGCAAGACCAGAAATAATTCGACTGCGGGTTTCTCTGCAAAATAAAAACTGTTCGCACCGATTGCACCGATTATTTAAAAAATGGCTGAAAACTTGGATAGACACATTCTTCTTATTTTTATAAAGTAATGTAAAATACTTACTTTTAATGCTCCGTAAACCTAGTGTTAAGGGCCAAGGGTAGTCACGTGACTTTTGCAGAGTCAGCAGGTCGGTAATTGTTGTATAATTTCCGTTCACAGACTTCAGCCACTGACTAAAGATTCGTCTTGATGTTGATCCGATGGGGCTTAAGTCTGTGACTAAACTTGTCACATTTTTCGCTCTGTGTTATCGATATTATGAATTCTGACGCCCAGAAACGTGCTTCAAGTTTTCGGCTTTATTTCGCAGAGAATCAAGACAAAGTATAGCTCAATTCATAACTGGAGATATTTTCTAGCGCGCGTTGCTCTCGATATCATCCAGAAAACTCGTCCAATGGCGTAAAAACGCTTGGATTCCACGGCACGCGGAATGTTACCTTATTCTAACGCTTATGTTACCAAATGTTTGCATGATCTCGCCATCTCGTGACCAGCGCGCGTTAGATTGAACCTTCCTCTTTCGAACGAGCCCTTTCCCGGCGAAAAATATCCTCGTATAAGGACGAAAAGTTGAGGCACGTGAAACCATTTTGCGCCTATTTTTGTCGGTAACCTGGTCACTCTACCTTATCGCGAATCTACGGAGTCTTGGCTCAATTTTTGGCCTACTTCTAACGCTTATATTAGCAAATATCCGCATAATCTCATCAGCTCCTGACCAGGGTGCACTAGATTGAACCTTGGTCTTTCGAACGAGCCCTTTCCCGGCGCAAAAAAATTCTCATATTAGGACGAAAAGTTGAGGCACGTGAAACCATTTTTCGGCTATTTTTGTCGGTAACCTGGTCACTCTACCTTATCGGGAATCTACGGAAACCTTCCCCGAAACGATGTCGACGACGATGTGAATTGTCGGCTCTCGTCGGGTAACAGCCTAGCGAAGAATAGAAAGCATTGGCGCGCGATTGCACCGACATACGCTCTCCTTATGCAACCGCCAAAATATATTACCGAGCGTAAAAATTGCGACACCAGGAAATGGTTAAGTAACCGACCCGGTAATTCCGATGCCTACAATCATAGAGACTCTATTAACATCAATTATCCGTTTCGCGTCCGAGAGGGCCCTTTTCTTAACGCGAGAAGCCTCTTCTTTTGATCCTACAAGATCAAACTGTTCCGTTTAACCGAGATTAGAAGCCGACACCTGAACGATTTTCCAACATCGCGCGCACGGGACACTTATCGGCGAGTCCAGCGTGGTCTTTTACGATTCAGACGGCGTGGCTGGGCTGGCCAAGGACCGTAATTAATTCGGCTTGGCAAATCGGCCGATATCGGTTAGGAAACGCGAGGAAACGCAACCCCGTTCTCGACGTTATCGTTGACCGATCGCCGATTATGGGACAGCTATCGAAACGAAACGTAATGATCGTATTGTCGCAACCGTCATGAAATCGTGCCGCGACAGGACAATGCGTCGGGCGTGCCCGCCGCTCGTCTTGCATTCCGTTCGAAGCGGAAAAGTCGTGCGCGCGTTATAATTTTTCTTGTTTTCCTTTCTTCTCTTACCTAAAAGCCGCGTAACGCTCGCGCGGCTCGCTTACGCAACGAATCGGTTAAAAGACATCCTCGCGTCACGGTTTCGCCGCGGCTCTATTAATACTTCGAACGAACATGACGAACCGATCGAGGAATCGCGCATGGGCACACCTAAGCATCTTGAAAACGCAATGTCCCCGCGTAATCGGCGGCCGTAAACCCACCTACGAGGAAAAACCGTGGAAACTCTAGAAGGGCCGGAAAGGAACGCCCCGTGGGGGGAAACCACGCCTACTTAGAGTACTTATTGTTGGTAGATTGCAAAGGACGCTCGAATGAATCCTTGTCAAAGACTAGGGTCCGATTATTCTATTGAAAACAGAAGAGTCAAAGTCGTTGTGATTTTCGGAGCGAAATTTTTAGGGGAGTTCCAGGCCAGCGAGGCCACTGTCCGACTCCGTTGAAATCGAGAGCAACGAAACCACGCGCCCTCGGAGGATCGTGCAGAAAAGGGAATCCCGTGGCCCGTGTTGATTTAGACCAGTGGTTTTCCCCCCTTGAAAAATGTGTCTATATTTCTTTATTTAGAGAATTACGTCTATCGCAAGATCATTTATTTATTGAAAAATAAATTTCCCATCGAAACTTCTCTCGCACACCCAAGGGTGTACGCACCCGAGGTTAAGAACCACCGATTCAGACGATGCGATCGTGATTCCAGAGAATCTGGGTTCCATCGAAAGTGAAACACGGCCGACGAGTTAACTCGTCTTCGCTGGCCGAGCCGATATTGCAACACGATCGTCCATCCAGAAAAAGGAGAGCCTTTCTCTTTCCGAATTACTTTCCCTGCGGCCATCCGGAACACGCCGTTCGGCACGTTCGATCGCTCGGCAATAGATCCCGTTGTCACGGTCAACGAACTACAATACGTCGAAGGAAAGCGATCGTTTAGAGCAGACCGCGACCGGTAAACGCGAAATTAACCTACTTTACGGCTGCATGGCGCACGGAGATCGGTCCCGCAGCACGATCGGCAAGACCAGCTGGAATTACACCCTATTTATAGGACTTTCGCGCGACCTATACTTTCCGTCGTTCGGCAAACAAAGTACGGCGGCCAGCGTACCGTGGCCGAACGTTTCTTTTTCGAGCAACGTCGATCGCGATAGCCCTTGAACTTTGCCGAGGGAACCTCGACCATGGGAGCAACGCTCTAATCGGCAGACCTCCGTGCGAACCGGTCGCCGGAGACCATCGAATTCTTTTCCGGCCAGTCGTCCGCGAAAACATCGAACCACGGGAAAAAGAAAGAGCCCCCAATGTTGCCGGAGATCGATCGCCTGTTTTCCTTGAGCGGCGGGCTACGAACCTTGATGCTATTCGAAGGCTGAACAGAGTGCCCGCGGGGAAAACGTATCCTCGTTGCTCAACCTTCTCGGCGAGCAAAGACCCGGTTACAGCGAAATTAGATCGCGAGCGCGCGAGCTGGCGGGGCGTTCTCCGTCGAATCGAGGAGCAAACGACACGAGAGTCACGTGCGACGATCGAACTTGACTTTGAGCAGGTGCACGCGAAGACCTGCGAACAAGTCGGGACCCATTGTCATTCTAATTTCGACGCGCGAGCACCGATTCCCTGCGCACGGAATCGGCAATTAGTTTCTCCCCGTTCTCGGGTTCAACGAATTTGGCACGAGTCGGCTGTGTTTCGTTTCGTAAACCCTGTAATAAAATGGCGGCGTCCGTACCTTCCGAGGATCATATTCGTCATTGCACACTTTTTCATTTTCACGCGGGATTTAATGCAACGGTAACAACAAAGAAAATTTGCGATGTTTATGGAGATGTATTGAAGGTCAACAAGGGTCAACGTTGATTCAGAAGGTTTGCTGCTCGTGGTTATGATCACTCTGACAGGCCTCGACGACCAGTTGAGTTTGATGATGACACCCTAAAATCTCTAGTGGAAGCTGGTCCAAAATTAAGTATACAAGAATTATCGAGAAGCCTTGGGCCCACATGGTCAACTATACAAAGGCACCTACACGAAATGGGAACGGCATATAGGCAAGGAATATGGGTACCGCGTCAATTATCTGAGACCAACAAGAATATTCGTCGATCAATTTGCACTTGATTGCTATCCAGATTTCGTAGAGATCCATTTCTTAGCAGAATCGTTACCGGAGATGAAAAATGGATTATGATAACATAAAGCGTCCCAAGCAATGGCTTTCTGCAAATCAAACCGCAATGTCAACCCCTAAATCTAGCTTATCACTTAGAAAGGTGTTACTGTGCATTTGGTGAGACTGTCCTGGCATAATTCACTCTGAGTCGTTGAAACCTGGAGAAACAGTCACTGCTGAGTTGTATTGTCAGCACTTACAACGGCTGTATTCAGAACTATTGAAAAAGAGGGCACCTTTAGTCCACAGAAAAGGTGTAATACTGCAAATTCACTCGTACAACGTACTCACCGGATATTGCTCCCTCTGACTATCATCTTTCCAGACCTCTGGAGCATTACTTAACACTAGATTTACGGGACCCGTCAAAATGACGGGTTTTATGTTCTTTAGTTTACAATTATTGTGATTGGAAAAATGCATTCATAGGAAATGTATTTAACACGTTTATTCCTTGGAACATATATTATAGTAAAAGCCTGCTAAAAATCTGGCTGAGTATATTCTTGGTATTTTTATAAAATAATCCAAACTGGCCACTTTTAGTGCTCCGTAAATCTAATGTTAAGAAATAAAACATTTACTTCTGTAAAAGATGCAAGGAGACACCGTGAGTTATATTTTGCTTCACGAACCCTCGATTTCTATAAGAGGGGGATTGAAAATTTGCAGGGAAGATGGCAAACTGTCCTTGATAATGATGGAGATTATATAAAAACTTGAATTTACTACAAAGTTTGTTTTAGATTTCAAAATAATTGATTACTTATGGCTCCCCCTAACCCTATGCACTCGGCGCTATTTTCATTCTAAAACTAAATTTTTCTTCCGTCTTGGAATATTTTCAATTTCATTCATACGAAACTGATCCGATTTCCACATATAATATTTAAATGTTCAGTGATCTATTAAATACAAATTTTGTAATGTAACAAATATTTTGTAATATTTTTTGTAATTTCATTGAAATAATGTCACAACAATTTCTAGTGGTGCTTCAGAGTCACCACTCGAGTGCTAAGGGCTAATATATCCTGCAATCCGTTCACCGAGAAACGTCATCGCTGAAAAATTCCGACAAAACGGACCGCGTTCGAATGATCTTTGGACCCGCGGGAGGAAAGGATCGTGACCGACAAGGAGACACCGATCCTTTCCGAGAAGGAAGGAGAGATTTCACCGATGACATTGCTCCAGCCCAATGAGGTGACGCGTCGCCGGAAGCCGGTTACGAAACGTCTCGATGGAAATCTGGACGGTTTTGCGTGAAACGATGACGATGCAATTCTATCCCGTAACCGCAATTTATCGTTAACGCAACGGGGGCCCATGATTAGAGTACAACACGTACTCGCGCGGTCTGCTCTGTGGAAATCCGATCGGCGCGGCTCTAGGCTCGGCATGCCACAACCATGATTAGATAATATTACTTTCTTCTCGAGTAGAAAGTCTCGCTGGAGAATCGCTGGGATACACTCGAACTCTCTCGATGGGTGTTGTAATCCCCGTTGGTAATGAAAATTATGTATTAACCGGCGCGAAATTCTGCGCGAACGTTCCTCGGAAAATCTCCGAGCCGTATCTTCGACGAACGCCCACCTTGCCGATCGCGATCCAGATGGAGTATCTCGATCGGCGCGAGACGAAAATTGTCCGCACGCTGCGATCGAGACGATCAGCTATTCAGAAATTTCGTTCTGGTCGGCGTCGCGTTGGCGGAAGGTTCGTAACACGGTTGTTCGCTTTCGACGGAATTTCGACGGAACAGAGATCCGGAAATGGTCACTGGTCGGTCGAAGGGAAAGTGTCTTGACGGACAAAGTGGGTCATTGGTTACGACTAGTCGTCCAACGCCATAAAAACACCGCGGCAATGCACACACGCGTGCCAGCGTGTTCGTTCTAGCGATCGTACGAACGACTTCCCCAGATTCTTGATTACCGTTCGTTTTTCTTTCTAATTATACGTTCGGTTCCCCCCGAACACGTGGACCTTGTCACGAGACCTAATTCAAACAAACCAGTTAAAAAGCTCTCTCTAGCTAGCCTTACTAAAAACAGACCGTTCTACTGTCGCGGTATGATTAATCAGCGGTATGGTATTCAATTGAAATATGTTTGCCTTGCAGCGGACGATGCCTCGGGCCGTTACACCAACAGCTTCTTCTGGGGAAACTCTTACTACGTCGGTTCCTCGACCGAGTGCGCCTACATCAACGAGAATTACGTGAAGAAAATGAAGGAAGTTGCGAACGCCGGGACGGAGGAAGCCGCGGAATTCAACGCGGAACCGCACAAGAGGAATTCGGGCCTGAGCGGGAACAACCTTTGGACCGAGTCGACGGTCGTCAAGCCGCCGTACAAGCTCGGTTTCTACATGATGACGATTTCGATAAACGCCACCGTGTCTCCAGTGGTAAATCAACGGGAACGCCCTACACCTAATTCTGGAGAACCTCGAGCGAAATCTACCGAGTAATCGCAACGTTGTCTATTTTACAGACCAGGACCATCTATCTGGGTGTGTGTCTACCATTTTCGTGCACCGCCTCCGATGTCCCGGTGATAGCGAAGCTGGCCGCGAGCGAACTCGCGGCGAACCACTCGATCATCGAGAAGGTCCGGGACCAGCACGACATGTACAATATGTACGAAGACCCCACGTTCTGGGCGCTGACGTACGTTTCGAATCGGCCCTAATTTACTCGCGATTAGACTTTAGACAGCGGATATTTGCCCGCGTACGAATGACAAATAGATTCCGCTTTACCGTCGGCTTCGAAAGCGAACGAGTCCGACGGTGAAAGGACACCGCGGCGGATCTTGATACACAGCGAGAATCATTTACAGGGGCATAAGCATCGGAGTTTTCGTGCTAATGGCGATCGGTTCCGGATACGACGTGTACGTGACGCGAAAATACGCTCGAAGAAACGTGATCTACGACTTGGAGAGGCACGCGAAGCTCGAGCAACTAGCCGGCAGAAATCAAAAGTCGTTAAGTGGTAAGACACGCGCGCACCGTCCCCTATCTAACTTTCTCTCTTTATCTCTCTCTCTCTCTCTTCCTCTGTCTCTTTCTCTCGCTCTTTCTCCGTCTCGATAATGCATACTCGAGCGCAACGCAGCGATGAGTTCCCTTCTGGCTCGCGAACGAAGGATGATACACTAACACTTACAGACTATCACAAGACTGGGACAGTAGCAAAGACAGTGACACACTTTTATTATGTTATTCCGTAGCTTTTCAAGGTAAGGTCTACCTTCCTGTTCCAGCGGCTGAAGCTATCATTGGCGCTCCCCAACCGTTACCGGTTAATAATAACAACGATCACGAGGGTAGTCTACGGTCGAGTACGCCGGAGGTGTACAAATTCAGTGAGTAGCGAGTCCCTCGAGACAATTAGCTCGGTGGAGAGACAAGTGGAGGATGAACAAGACAGAGGAATCTGGTCTCGAATTTGTTTCGCAGGCGTGATCGAGGAGCTGCTACTGTCCTTCTCGGTTCCCGCGAACGTGAAGATCATCTGCGACGGGAAAGTCGGCGGGGACACGATCAGCACGATCCACGGCCTCCGTGTGATATCGATGGCGTGGGTGATCCTCGGGCACACCTGCATCACCGCGTTCAAGTATGCCGACAACATGGAGTACCGGAAGGTCGTCGAGAGGAAATTCTTATTCCAGACGATCACGAACGGCGCGTTCAGCGTAGACACGTTCTTCTTCATGGGCGGGCTGCTGGTCAGCTTCCTGTTCTTCCGTACGAACGCGAAGGGCGACCTGAAGACGCTCACCCAGGGTACACGGGGTTTCGTATCCGGCAGCCTGAAATTTATCGGGCTGCTGATGTACCGATTCTTTAGGCTGACCGCCACGTACATGTACGTGCTGGGAGTGGTTCAGATCGCGATGAAATGGTTCCACTCGAATTCGGTGTTCGAGCCGCCATCCGCGGATCATTATAACTGTCCGAATTATTGGTGGAGGAACTTACTTTATATCAATACCTTGTTCCCGGTCGACCAAATGGTGAGTCCTATCTCGTCGTTCTCGAGGATCGGCGCGCGCTCCGACAGGTCGAAGGGCGCGCCTTCTCTCTCTTTCTCTCTCTTCCTTCCGTTCTTTCTTTCTCGCGCTCCTTGCCACGCCCCCCAGGCGTCGTAGATAGAACTCCGATCGTGACCGAGCAAGGTCGTCGACAAGGTCACCTTGACCGGTTACATTTCTTTCTACCTTCGACGCTTGGCGCGACTCTTTCGAAATACTCTGTCAGATATTCCGCCATTGGACGGTCCTTAATCCCTTGGTTCTTTCCAGTGCATGATCTGGAGTTGGTACGTCGCGGACGACACTCAGTTTTACATCGTCGGAGCAGTGATACTGGTCCTGGCGACGAACCACTTCAAAATCGCAACGTTCGCGCTCACTACTTTGCTGCTCAGCTCCTGGCTGACCACCGGCTACATTGCCCTGGTGAACAACCATATGCCGAGCTCCGACGATCCTCTAGCGCTCTTCGACAAGATCTACGACAAACCGTGGACCAGACTGGGACCTTATCTGATAGGCATGTCGATGGGCTACTTCCTGTTCAAGACTGATTGCAAAATAAAGATGACCAAGGTAAACGATCAGCACCCTCCCCCCGCGAAACTCGGGAACCACCGGTTTGAACTGTGATGCTTTTACAGACGACCATCTGCGTGGGCTGGCTCCTCTCCTCGGCCAGTCTCCTCAGCTTGCTTTACGGCTTGTACGAAGCAGACCTCAGCCCCCTAATGGCCGCCGCTTATTCCTCGTTGAGCCACAGCATCTGGGCGCTCGGCTTGTCGTGGATCGTAATCGCGTGCAGCACGGGTTACGGAGGTAAACCGTTTATGCTCTAAGCACCGAGATTTCATCCACAGAGTGTCCTAATCGTTCCTGAAAACTTGGTCCCGATTTCTTTGCTTTTACTTGTCGGAATCGCAAACTGTGCCAACTTCTACTGCCCTACTCTCGATTCTTAGCGAGCTCAGGCCTTATTCGGTCGTCTAAAATAAAATATTCCCGAGACTGTTTTACTTTTATCGAATTACCGTGTAACATCGATTCAAATTACTTACTTCGAGTTCCGAAATTTTATGATTTTTCTGGCAAGCGCGTCGAAAGGAAAATATATGATCGAAGTCTTCTGGTACAGAGGTATCAACGGCTCATCAACGTTGTTTGGAATCGCGGAAAGTAACCGATCCAATGTTTACAGGGTATGTTAACAGTATCCTGTCGGCACCGATCCTGTACCCAGTCAGCAGAATAACATACTGCGCATACTTGATACATCCGCTCGTGATCCGGCTAACAGCTTTGAACTTGGACTCGCCGTTTCACTTAGGGAACTACACTATGGTATGCTTGTAGAGAAAAACAGAATAGTATTAACGGTGCTACCCGCTACCTTTCGAGAGAGAAAAAAAAATCATAAAGTGGACTGGTTATGTTACAGGCGATCACATTTCTTGGACAAATGGTGCTATCCTACGTGCTGGCCTTTATTATATCGTTATCCTTCGAGGCTCCTATAGTGAGCATGCTGAAGATACTTTCTCCGAAGAAACGGAAACGCATACAATAAGGCAGTGATATCGTAGCTTTTAAACAAAATACACACACACACATCTGGTAAAATTATTTATACACATCTTTATTGTAATTAATTGTAACTGATGTAAAGAAAAAAGATCTCGCGAACAGATGCGGGAACAACGAGGAAGAGTTTACAAACTCGATGAGAGAAAGAAAGAAAGAGTGAGAGAAAGAGTGAGAGAGAGAGAGAGAGAGAGAGAGAGAGAGAGAGAGAGAGAGAGAGAGAGAGAGAGAGAGAGAGAGAGTGAGTCGCTCGAACTTATTTGCATTGTCGCAAAACTATGTTAGTCTTAACTTTTCGTATGTACTGTTACATATAAAATAAATTATTTGTCTTTGTATGTTCGTTCACTCTCACCTCCCAAAAAAAAAATACATTCTCTCGTTCGTATAGTATGTATAATTAATAAATACATGCTTCCTCTGTCTTATATTACGGTACACGTATCGAAAAAACGTTTTCAATTGTCGCAATTGAAAGTTTCAAAAATAATTTGAGACAGAGGAATATATATTTTCTCATAAAAAGTTCATCGAAGAGCTTCTCAACTTTTGTGAACGCTGGCCCAACGAAATAACAAGATGAAAAAAGTAACACCGCTTTATTGGGCACCATCCGTTGCCACTTCGGTGATGATTTCAACATGGTGTGGTCCTTGGTTCACGAATTCTACAAACTTCTGCATGGTGCTCGCGTCGAATATGTTCGACTCGGCCTGGGACAGTTGTCTAACCACTTCGTATTTCGCTTCCTTGCACTCCTTGAAGCTCTCGACGTTTCTGTCTAGCAAGAACTCGACTAGACCCGGAAAAACAGATATGTACTCCTGACCCCAGGTTTGCGCCGCTACAACCGCTAGCACTTCCAACCCTGCTTGTCTGATATCAGCGAACGGTTGTCTGCATATTCCTACGATCATACCCAGCGGTTCGTCGCAAAGGCAGTCGAACCATGACTTCGTTAACGACAGAATTCTGTTGTCTTGCTCCGCCTTCTTCACATCCAGTACGAGGGCTAAATTTTCTAATCCACGGATTCTTAACGCTGTGGGCATTCTCTGTATAACTTCCGAAATTTTCTTGAGTGCGCATGGCATTGCATCTCCCAGAGCTTGTAAAGCGTATTTACCCTCTGCGCTTACAGAAACGTGTCCGAGCGTGTCCAATGCAACGCCGAGAAGAGCTTGGTCCCCGCTCTCTATCACCTCGAACAACGAAGACACTACAACTGGGTATTTTGAGAAAATTTCGTTAGGCCAATGACGCGCGACATTTCCAAAAAACTTCATCAATCCTGGAATCAACAGATTCGACAGTGGATTCTCGTTGGCTTGAGCTATCTTCTGTACAAGCTTCCTCAGTACGTCTTGCTGCTCCAGATAGCTCAATCCATCTTCCGTTAGTGCCAGTTGCGTCAACACCTCTAATGCGTTTACTTGAAGTAATATATCCTCGCTTTCCAGAGTGTCGAATAGAGTGTTTAAGAATCCTGATTGTACGGCAGCATCTAGTCCCTGTTTCGAAGCCTTTGCTATATCCACTACAACTTCGTAGATACGAAAACAAATGGTGTCGTCTTTGTCTAGCGATTTAGTATAATTCTTTAATAATTCGAAGGTGTGTTTTATTTGCGCTTCGTTCGCATTTTTGCCAATTTCCTTCATTATACGCATTGCACATTTAGCTACTGTCAAATTGTCATCCGCGATTCTATCTATAACGGCTAGTAATAAAGATGTATCCGTAAGCAACAGTGGCAGCAACCGAGGATTGGACACGACACACAATATTTCATGTAATATCAGCGACCTGACCACGGCATCGGAATGAGTTATCAATCGAGACATGTGAGTCACGTATCTTTCGTGTACGTCTCCAGGCTCCGACAAGGTGAACAGTGTCTTTAAAATGTCGCATATTTCATTCACAAATTCTCTGAAAATAAAAAGGTAGAGAGACATTGACTATTGTAATTATAAAAATTTAGCGGCGTCATTGTACCTATCGTCCGAGGTTAATTGAGTAAACAATTGGCCATAATCGAGACTTCGAGCGACCTGTTCGGATTCTCTGTTATTCAAACTTCCCAATCTGATTTTGATCTCCGCCAAAACATCCTTTTTCTCTTCTATAGAATTTAATTCGCCAAGACGAACGATACTTGACTGCAACCACTCCGCCATAGTCGTTGAACTGACATTACTTTTTCGAAACACATCCTCGGTCATAACAAAGCCGAGTACCAACTTAATACAACACGAGTTGGTTAGTGACCTTCGGATGCTTTTCGGTTGTAAAAAAATTGCTTTAATTGTCAATGATTGTTTCCAAAAGTATTGTAAATGTTCATGAAAGACTGCCATTAAGGTATTCGCGCCTCATTTGTTAATAATCAAATTTTAAATCTGTGTATGCCTTAAACTTTCCTGCATCGCCAATCGTCGCGGAGAATTCATTCATCTTGAAGTCTCTTAATAGCAATCCATCTGCCATAAGGTGTATTCTTATAATTTTAATTTGATCTCTGGATGATTAAAACAATTCGATAGGAGAGCATTGAAAAATTAGATTTTTTCTAATGAAAATTCTGACAAAAATCTTCGTTTATCAGTGGACGATAGTGGCACCTCTTCCGGTGAAATGTGGAACCTCGGTATGGAGTCCTAAGGTGCCCTCACTTAGGAAATGAGAGTGCTCACGCCCGGGATTTTAGTATCATCTGTTTAGCCTGGACCAGAACCTGCATCATCTTACCTGCATCATTAGCAGCGGATTCTAAATAATGACAGCCATAATGCCAGTAGCTTCCAATGTAGTGGATGCTACTTCTATGTTAAAAGAGGGTCTTCTACGTAAACTCTGATCCAGCCTAAAAGATGATGTAGGGTCTAATACAGGCCAGAAGATGATGCAGGTTCTAATACTGGCTAAAAGGATGATGCAGGTTCTGGTCCAGGCTAAAAAGATGATGCAGAAAAGTGGGGACACTAAAACCCCGAGCGTGAACACTCTCATTCTCTCATCGGTGGTACTGTTAACCGTTACCGACTGTTTGTCATCCATCGCTACCAGCTTGAGCATTTCGCCGTTACGCGGAATGGCGCGTAATACGGACATCTTAACCGAAGTACGACATTTTGCCACAAACGGCGCTGTGTGGAATGCAACAAGCGATTCTTGCCGAAATATGCATTCTGTCTTATGACAAAAACGGCAAGAATCATTCACACTATTACAAACAATAATATTAATAATGCAAACATTTCTGTAATATGAGAATCGTAGATGATAATAAACTGTCAATTTTTGAATAATTATTTTTCCTCGTCTTGTAATACTGATTATTCAATTTTTATCTTCTCTATACCGGCACAGAATACATCATTTGGGGCTACAAGGAAGGAAGTACAGGCAAAGAGGAAGTACACGCCGACTTTTTTTCTATATATATTCAATGATCAGTTTTTAACGTGTATCACTGTACATATTCAATTAATAATTCTATACATAATTTAATAGTTTTCTACTACAAATAACCGTTTTCAACTTTTTGGTAAAAATGCGGATACGCACGTGTGTACTATAAATTGTGTATACAAAGCAAAACGATTGAACCGATAACGTTGGTTAAGGAATACTCTATTTACAATGGCAGGATTTGGAAGATGTATACTGTCTGCGGACACAAGAAATTTGTTAAGCAGAAGGTATCGTTTTCTATCATGTAGTGTCAATGTTATGTGATCAAACATTTTCATGAAAAACAATTCTTTAAGTTATAGTAAAATGTCCTTGTATAAGTTTCACGATGCACGTTTCTTTTAATAGCTTTAAGCCCTGATTTCTTATTTGTTATGTTTTTCCGTTTTACTATTTTAGAAGCTGCTTGTTGAAAATCTCCCAGAGTTTTCGACAAAGTACAATAAAGCAAACAGAACAAGTTGACCTCCCAACAAAACCAAAAAGACCACAACCATCTTTTCTTTTATTCTTACAAAGTATTAGGCCAAAATTAATGGAAGAAAACCCTGACATGAAAGCAATGGAAGTAGTACGAAAAGCTTCCACAGATTGGAATAACATGGATCCAGCTGTTAAAGAAACTTACAAAAATCAATATAGTCAGAAATACGAAGAATATTTGGAAAACTTAAAACAATATAAGGAATCATTAACAGACCAACAAAAAGAGTTACTGGCAGAACAGAAAAAGAAATCTAAAGAAAAAACGGATGCAATGAATATTAAACGGGTAATAAATGATATTTATTATGGTTGATATATATTTAATTCTTCAGAAATTAGTATTTTGTGAATCTTTAATCACCAAAAACATAAAATGTATTTGCAGAAAATGGACTTGTTTCAAAAGCCAAAAAAACCGCAAAACGCATTCCTACTATTTTTGGATTCTAAGAGGAAAATTGATAATCCACGTGAGAATCTTAAGGTACAGTAAATTTATGTCTAAAAAATGCATTTTTACTATGAAATCACTAATATTAATAATCTCTGTGTATTTATACATTTTCAAATGTTTTATCAGAGCTGGGTATGCGATACAACAGAAAAATGGAAGAAGATGTCAAATGAACAGAAAGAACGTTTTTATAGTGAATCATCAAAGCTAATGGAGCAATATAAGGAAGACCTTATCAAGTGGGAACAAAATATGATAAATTTAGGCCATCCAGATATTGTAAGACGTAGCAGCCTACAGAAGGCCAAAGTGGAGGAAGAGAGTTAGATTTTGACACGATTCAAATTGGCTTCACTAAATGATGTATAATTGATTTAATATTAAAATCTATATAAAAGTATCAAATTATAGAGTTTTGAAATCAACATTTTATATTTAACAATATGTTTTCACGAGTTATCAGCATCGAAAAATATTGTTAAGAAAATATGCAAATTGCATGCACTGCATGTGCATTTATTGCGCGTTACTTCTTCACGATATAAGCGATAATTACTTTATCACAATGAATTCGAAGTATGGCATGTATTTTTATTTTCTATAAAACTTTTACAAAACTTGTCTCGGTAAGCGTTTGTTTACATATGATCGATACAGTTATACATTTAGAATAGTTGGAGTATCAGTTTTGTACAAGCAGTGGGAAAAGGTATAATATATCGCGGTAAAACTAAAAACGTAGAGAGCCAAATCCTCGATCATCAAGTAAAATACAGTCGCAAATTTTTTAAATTGATAAGTTACTTCGGGTTTAATATTGCATAAGATCAAAGCGGTATACAAGAGGCTACCATCTTGCGTTGCTTGTGTACTTAGACAGTTGTATAAACGAACCAGCATCACTGGAAGGTATGGTGCAACAGCCGTCTGAAACGTCGAATCAAGAGTATTATTTAACTTTCATTATAATGCTATATTTAATTTTCGTTACAAAGATAAACAATTACCTTTCCAAATAAATAATCTAGTTCTAATGCTAGCAGTATATTGACAATAAAAGCTAGTAGTATATAATTTATACGATTCATTGGCAATAACGGTGGTGAGATTCTTGTTGGTGTAAGAGTGCTACCAACTTCTTCAGTTTCTGTTCTAGTATCGTTATATTTATCTTTTGGAGGGATCATCATATTGTTACAAACATTGTCTGGCTCGAGAATATTTGTATCCTTAATTCCATCATAGTATTTTTCTATAACATACAATAAAATAATAAGTACAATCATTCCATATATAAAGCTATAGTCAATGTCCAAATTCATTACCTGATATTATACCGTTTATATTTTGTTGTGTTTTCTCCTCTTGCATTCCTCTACACATAAATGAAGTTTGACTAGATATATCTAAGTACAAAGTTGAAAAATTTTAGCTAAATTAATTCCTTTAAATTGGAGACATTTATGTTTTTCACAAGATCAAGAACATTGATTTGCTACCGATACTACCTCCCAACTATAATGTTCTTTTCTTTCTTAATGATCCACAGGGATGAAAATATTGTTTACCTTCTGATTTGGTATCGCCATTGGAACCAGTAATTTTCAACAAACGCTTTTCTGCATTTTCTAAAATTCGCCTCCTTCTCGCGTCTCGTCTTGCTTTGATGTCTTCCATGTTTCTCGGTATATTTCCGTCAACTAACGTGCGGTTAGAGATCAAAATTTATACATTTCCCAACACGATAACAATGCAGTTGCCCATTATTACCTTCAAAATAGTGGTCGTAATAAATGATTCGGAGAAACGTTAAGTTAGCTTTCAAATATAGAAGACAACTCTCGGTTTATTATCATGTCAATCTCATACGTTGCCGGAGATAATTCGGCTTTATTATACCGAAAACGTAAACGAAATGTCATCGATTATGCGTAATTAATACCATTAGATTTTCTATTTTCTATAGCTGTGTTTGGTGGGTTTTTAGTTAGGCACTTCGACACAATGAGGAAACCGTTGTGTACAATAACTTAATATCTTCGACGTTCACCGATTTGATTTTACATCTGTTACCTAAATACAATAAAAAAACCACGGTTTGAACAAATTCAAAGTAATTTAGCTAACGTGCACGGAGTCGAGTGCACAAACATTTAGACGCGCAATACATATGCATGAAACGAAAGGTGCAGTGTAAACGTGGTTTAAGGTACATATCGCAAAATGTTTATAAGTTGGCGCGTCGCGCGCGCGATTTTGCACGATGAAAACGCGGCATACGCATTTAAGGCATTCTAGCAAGTAAGCTTGCATTTTTGATGAAATCCGGCTGGGCTTCGCGGCTTTTTGGCGGGTTAAGGGTTTTGTCAGTATTTCACGTAGTACTGTAAAGATTTAACGAAGCGCAAGGATGGGAGATAAAGACGGCGGTAAGAATAAAATACGTTCTCTGGTATCTCCGTTGAGCTTTCCGATTGTTCGTATATTTATAATTACTGAACGTTCGTTCAAAGGACGCTTTCCATATTATGGTAAACAAGATTGCCTCTCGCGAGAACTTCTTACGGATTTATCTTTGTAAGAAAGTGTCATTGATTCCGGAAAGTTCGCCGATGTGTTCGCGAAGTTTAATCGAAATCGTGAACAGAGAGAAAAATTGCTTCTTCTCTTTCAGTTTGAATGGTTTCAGAGAGAAGTTCTCGTTCATTCGCCGGCAGGTTATATCACCGGAAAGAATATAACATATTTATCGGTTGAATTCCAGTCTCTTCCCCAGATACTAGATGTTTTATGGCATATCTGAATTATTACCTTGTCTAATATTTTTTATAGTCGCCTGAAAATTGATTTTCCGGCAGTCTAACCAAACTATACCCGGACCTATTTAGTACTCGAACTCGTTTCAATGTGTTCCATTATGCATATTGTTCGGTTCCAGAGACTTTCGACGATGCCGTGGAAGAAAGAGTTATCAACGAAGAGTACAAAATATGGAAGAAAAACACCCCCTTTTTGTACGATCTTGTAATGACACATGCTCTCGAGTGGCCATCCTTGACCGCTCAATGGCTGCCCGACGTTACTAGGCCAGAGGGGAAAGATTACTCGGTACACCGTCTTATTCTGGGTACGCATACTTCAGACGAACAGAATCATTTGCTCATCGCCAGTGTTCAATTGCCGAATGAAGATGCTCAATTCGACGCGTCTCATTACGATAACGAGAAAGGGGAGTTCGGTGGATTTGGGTCGGTCAGTGGTAAAATAGAAATCGAAATAAAGATAAACCACGAAGGAGAGGTGAATAGAGCACGGTATATGCCTCAGAATCCTTGCGTTATAGCGACTAAAACCCCATCCAGTGATGTTCTCGTGTTCGATTACACTAAACATCCCAGTAAACCAGACCCAAATGGCGAATGTCAGCCTGACTTAAGGTAAACATGGATCTACTTTTCATAAAATATGTAGGATTTTAGGAAAAAGAGGTAGATTATCCGATGTTGACTTTGGTTGTTACTCGTAACAGATTGAGAGGACATCAGAAAGAAGGTTACGGCCTGTCGTGGAATCCAAATCTGAATGGATATTTGCTGAGCGCGTCCGACGATCATACGATCTGTCTGTGGGACATTAACGCGCCGCCGAAAGAAAACCGTGTTATCGACGCGAAAACCATATTCACAGGACACACCGCTGTAGTCGAGGATGTAGCATGGCACTTACTACACGAGTCTCTGTTCGGTTCGGTCGCGGACGACCAAAAGTTAATGATATGGGATACAAGGTACCAACTTAATGGGATTACCCAATACATATTATCGCAACAGATCGTTAAGAACTTGGTCCCATTTGTAGGTGTAACAACACGAGCAAACCGAGTCACACGGTGGACGCTCACACCGCCGAAGTGAATTGTTTAAGTTTCAATCCGTACTCGGAATTCATCCTGGCGACCGGCAGCGCTGACAAGACCGTAGCGCTCTGGGATCTGAGGAATCTGAAGCTGAAGCTACATTCTTTCGAATCTCACAAGGACGAGATCTTCCAAGTCCAGTGGTCGCCGCACAACGAGACGATATTAGCTAGTAGCGGCACAGACAGGCGTCTACACGTATGGGATTTGAGTAAAATCGGCGAAGAGCAGTCCAGCGAGGATGCCGAGGACGGCCCACCCGAGTTACTGGTACATACGTTCG
The DNA here is from genome assembly GCF_050948215.1 of Halictus rubicundus. NCBI lineage: Eukaryota > Metazoa > Arthropoda > Insecta > Hymenoptera > Halictidae > Halictus > Halictus rubicundus. Next base: position 11,111,822 of record NC_135160.1, read on the forward strand.
ATTCGTGTCATGCTAAATCATGTTTGATTCGCTTACAGTCATTCACATTCGTTTGTTTCTTTTCCCGTACAGTTCATACACGGTGGCCACACCGCGAAGATCAGCGATTTCTCATGGAATCCAAACGAACCGTGGGTGATATGTTCAGTGTCGGAGGATAACATAATGCAGGTATGGCAAATGGCGGAAAACATTTACAACGACGAAGAGCCGGACACGCCAGCGAGCGAACTTGAAGCTGGTGCTTCATAAACTGTGAGAAATAATCAATTAAATTATTTGATATTGAAATTTTCTATGGATATGCGCGCGCGCACGCGTGAAATTGATCATTCGAGCTAGTATAAGAGAGACGTTAAGACGAGTTTGTACGTTAAAACGAAAAGAACATCAAGAAGCAATAATGTCTATTTTTACTACCGATCTTAAGGCCCGTTCGCGCATCAGCCGCGATTCTAGAAGATATAGATCGAACGAACGTCGAGCATCCGCCGCGTCTATGTCTCGTTTCCTTTCGTTTTCGCTTTCATTTTCTCTTTGATTCGCTCCAGCTGATTCGTTCAATTTCTCCACCATTGTATATGTAGCACTAAGCCGAATGCGCTGGACGAAACGTCCCTTTCTCGACTTTCTATATAGGGTCAGAGTACAAAGTAAGAGCGAAAGAGCGCCGCCGCCCCTGTCTGTTGATAGATTCCGTGTCTTTTTCTCTTCCGTTCGAATTTCCGCGATTCGAATATTATCCACGGACGCGCAACCACACCGAACCGAAACAGTCGCTCGGATCTCTGTTCGATCGGTTCGATCTCGAATCGAATCGACGTGAATTGTTCGACAACTCGATCTGTATCCGGCGAAACGTTATTGTTTTCCTGATTTCTCCGTACAAGCCGAGAACGTTCCGAGTTCCCGCTACTCGGGGCTATATTCGAGGTTCTTCCTGTTTCGTTCGTCTCCGCATCGTTTCCTTCTTCCATCCCACCCTCGAATCACATCTTATCGCCGAGTCATTTCCCTGTTCCGACACCGGTCAATTAAACTATCGGAAAAACCGTACAGTAAATACACGTGGTAGAAAAAGCTCGATGGAAAAAGGTGTCGAGTCTTCGATGCTTGTAAAGTAATATTTCACCGTTTCCCTAACACTTTTCAACGATACGGATGTCTTGGGTGTGTTTTAATACTTTGGATAATAAAATCGACCGTACGTATTATGACTTTTCTTTATTTTTTCCTCCTCTATACGGTTTCATAATTTTCTCTTCCTCTTCTTCTTCTTCTTCTTCTTTTTTCTCTTTTCTTTTACTAAATATATGTATATGTATATATATATATACATGTATATACGTATATATATGTGTTTGTATAATATTATCGCCGTTAGCTCGTATCGTAAAGATTTTGTTGGAACGCTTTTTGGCACTTGGTACAGAATGATACGAATACAAGATTCACGAAGGACAGCGACGATACGCGTTCTAGAGTCGAATGATCTCGTAGAAACATTGTTCCCGCAGAATTACACAGCCGTGTTCGATAGTTCGTTGTAGATTTCGTCGAGCAGCGAGTGTTCGCAGACCGTCTCCGGTCTGTGCAGAGACAAAGCGTCGACGTCGACCACGTCCAGGCTCGAAACTCTGCAAATCGGAAAACAGCGCGAGCGTGAATTCTAACGGTGAAAAACCGTCCGCGCGGCGCGATTAGCGTCGATTAATTATAGGATCCTGGGGTGGTCATTACCAAAATCTGCGTGTTAAATACACGTCGCTTATAGACCGCGATCGCTGTCTGTTGTGCATGCAAAATGAACGTTTAGCAAAATTTGTACATTTTTTTTGTGGTTCTTTTCTCTTTTTTTTTGTTTTGTTCGAAAAATAGGTAGAAACGGATCGATTTCAACGTAGCCATTCGTTACCTCTTAGTCACGTTTTGTCGTTTAATGCCATCGAGCAAGTTCGCGATCGATGGTGTTAACGTTGGTCGAAATATCTGCAACAGAACGAGAAAGTCACGTGAATCGGAGCGTGCCTGTGCGCCATTTCTACTGTTTACTAGGGGTGTGCGGGAACCCGAAATATCGGGAAGAGGTCGGGTCGGGTTCCCGAAAATTTCGAGATTCCCGAAAGAATCGGGTTTCCTAAAAATTTCGATTTCCCTTTACGGAATCCCGATTATTTCGAGAACCAGAAACTTTGAGAACCCGATGGTCGGGCCGAGTCGGGAAGAAGTCGGGTCGGGTTCCCGAAAATTCTGAAATTCCCGAAAGAATCGGGTTTCCCAAAAATTTCAATTTCCCTTTACGGAGTCCCGAAAATTCTGAGATTCCCGAAAGAATCGCGTTTCCCGAAAATTTCGATTTCCCTTTCGGGAGTCCCGATTATTTCGAGAATCCCGACTCTTTGGAGAACCCGAAATATCGGGAACCCAATGGTCGGGCCGAGTCGGGTCGGGTCGGGTTCCCCAAAAATTTCGAGATTCTCGAAAGAATCGGGTTTCCCGAAAATTTCGATTTCCTTTTACGGAATCCCGATTATTTCGAGAATCCCGACTTTTCCGAGAACCCGAAATATCGGGAACCCGATGGTCGGGCCGAGTCGGGTCGGGTCGGGTTCCCGAAAATTTCGAGATTCCCGAAAGAATCGCGTTTCCCGAAAATTTCGATTTCCCTTTAGGGAGTCCCGATTATTTCGAGAATCCCGAAATTTTCGGGTACCCGTCCCGACCCGATATTTCGGGTTTTGGCACAGCCCTACTTTTCACACGCACAGGGGCGTTCGAAAACGTTTTGCCGAGCCCCCCGCATCGATTGCATGGATTCCCGTCGGCTTGTTTATTTGGTATGTTTACGAACGCGTTGTGCATATATTCGAGGGCAGAAGGATTCTTACCGTGACGGGAGCGCTGCGCATTTCGCGAAGATCGATGTTTCGGAACAAATCGTGAACAAGAAGCTCCTCGATATTTCTCCGGCGACTGGTTGGCTCGCCGAATATGTACTTCAGCAGTTCGGTCACCTGTGCAAGGGAACGTTCTCGTCAATGTTTTCATCGTCGTCAAAGCCCGTGGATTTTCTCGGGCCCGCGGCAAAATTAACACTTTGAACGCCAAACTAGAAACCCGAAAAATTCCATGAAATCAAAGTAAGTTATTTAATGAAATAAAAATTGCAAAAAATTAAATGTACGATACTGAGTAATCCTCCAACTTGCATGTTACAGATCCTAATTAACTTTAGTACAATGAATATATCAACGTAAAAATTCATTTTAAATACTGCACAAATAATTCCGTCAGCCACATATGGCTGACGTGGCGTTCAACGTGTTAAACGACCCTTCGCTTGGACGGACAAACGATCTCTGCAGTAACCACGAACCCAAGAAAATAACAAGCGAAACAGAACGAACAGAAAAATCAACGAAAAGTAAAAGCTGAAGGTACAAAGTAGTAGTAGAGAAAAAGAGGGCGAGAGAGAGAGAAAGAGAGATAGAGAGAGATTTGTACTTGTGGATACATTTCAAGATCCGAGAGATGTATGGAATTCGGTTTGAACGTTCTTAATTCGTAACCAGCGCACATTTCGAATAGCATATGACCTGCAAGTAGACGTAGCGTGTAGAGTTTGATAAATTACAGTTCGAGGGGGGGAAAAAAGCGTGGAGGATCGATCTTACCGAAGGACACGATGTCGATGGGAGTAGTCGGCGAGATTCGCGAAGCGATTACCGGATGTATACGGCTGGTGAAGCCGAGGAGCGTGTTCTCGAGGCCGGCGAGCCGTGCCACGCCGTTCTGAACGAGCACGTTGCCCGAGTGTAAATGCGTCACCATCGGGAATTCCCTTTTCTTCAGGAAGATCAACGCTTCCAACACTTGCCGGCCCATTTGTTGGATCTGCGGCAAGGGCAGTCCTTTGCCGCGGGAAGCGTACTTTTGTCCCCAATCCTCGTTCCAGCCGGTTCTTTCGATCTGCCGAGCAACAACGCGTCACTCTCTCTCTCGCGTCTCGATTTCGTTTCCTCACGAGATTAGGTCTCCACTCCGTGTACTCACCCCGTAAATCAAGTCCTTCAGGCTACCCTGACTGATAGGCTGAACCACGATCACGTAATTCTCGCGTTCATATTCGAGAAAATCGATGTCGAATATAGGGCATATGTACGGATGCTGTAACGCCAAAAACAAGTCGCTTAAAATGTTTTTCGTCAGTGAGGAAACGATCAACGAGCAATTGCTGCTCAACGGCGCCAAGGTGATCAGTCGATCGGTCTTTAGGGAAGTGTCCCTCACCGAGAACCAGTGTTTGTTCACCCTCGAGCCTGAAACATCCCGCGAAAAACGAACGGACGAGCAACAAATTTATGGAAGTTTGTCTATCGAAACATGATGTTGTTGCGCCGGAGAGAAATCGTCGAGAGACGGGAGAAAGAGAGAGAGAGAGAGAGAGAGAGAGCAACGTGGGTGGTTGAACGAGGAACATGAAGAGGAGGAGGAGGAGGAACAAGGGGTGGAGATTGAGCGGAGGGCTCGAGAGCTTACCGAGATTATTCAGCTGCTTGACGAGACTATAGCGCGGCGTTCTTCGGATATAAGCCTGGCAAATTGATAAAGCACGATCTCGAGATCTTTTCTCCATTTCCATGTACTCGGTGGCATCCTCGCACACCGACGGTCCGTGGCCCAATGCCGTGTAGCTGTGTCTTCCGTTTCTGCCTCGGTCAAATTCGTGTTTCGATCAGATTTTTCCTTACTCGAATCGTATTCCCATTTACACTTATCTCGTTCGGTCAAAAATCGGATTTAGCCGATCGTGTTCGATACACGAGGGGGAAAATCAAGCAAAACGGAAAATACCTGACCAGCACGTCCGAATCGTTCGTAAAAACGGCGCAACGTTCGAGAGGAATTTCTCGATCGGGTGAACGATTTCTAGAACGATGCCAATAACGGATTAGATTATCGAACCAACGATTACAAACTGGATCGGTCTCGTTTGGGTTGCCAGCGAGCAGCCATCCGTCTCTGCGAGCGCAACCAAGGGTTTCATCCAATAAGATCGCCCGTGTAAATGTAAATTAATATCGCTGTCGTCGATGTTCCACCCTTTGCGGAGCGAAAAGAAATACAATGCGAGAAACGCGGGAAAAAATCGAGTTTCGGAGGAGGGATGATCCATTCGCCCGGTTGGAAGGAGGATGTTTACGATAACGATTGCAGGGGTCGCTCAGTTGTTTGGCGATCGTCGATCGATCTCGATCGAATGTCGTCGAGCGGTGACTTTCAATTCTGATTGTTTTTCGCCGACAATTACCGGGCAGGTACACGTTGTTCTTAATCCACGGATCGAATCGATTTCACGATCTAGGGCCAGGTCATGCTAATCGGTCCGGATCCTGAGGGTGTATACACGCTAGAACCAAATTCCAGGGTTTCCAATTCGAATTTATTTCTTATTTTTGTCGTCAATATTTGGTTTCCCCGTTTTCGTATCTAGCGTTTGTCCGGACCGATTAGTGTGACCCCTATTCGGAACCGGGAAACATAGTTCACCGACGACAGCCAGATAAGAAATAGAAATCGTCACCCGAGCGAACGTCGTCTTCTCGGTGGTATTCGTTTTTTTCGAGATCGGCAGCTCTGCGAGAAATTCCTGTGTCGATCCAAAGTCTCCACACAGCGACGCGCGGCCGTCGAACAACTATCGGGATCCATTGTGCTTCCGATACTGACTACGCGATCCTCGGATCGATCGCGACTCGGATCGGGTTTGTAAACGAGCCCGGTCGAACGGAACGTGTCATACGTGAGCGGGGATTTCAATCATCGCAATGTTCAAATACTAAGCGCGGTCGCTGCAACTGTTTCCGAAGAGAAAAGGATTATCCGGAGTTATCGTTCATTCGAACAATATCTGCGAACGGGCACGCGTTCGCTATGGTAGCGTCGATTATACCTAAACAGGTCTCTTTTACGCCGAATAGAAAATAGAAAATCAACGTCGGGACCGCGGTGTCGATTATCCTCGTTGATCTAGCATGTACGGTGACTCACTTGATCGATCGAGTACCCTTCAAATCGAAATAACTCTTTTAACGCCTTGACTGCCAAACTAGAAACCTAAAAAATTCCATAAAATCAAAGTAAGTTATTTAATGAAATAAAAATCGAAGAAAATTAAATGTACGATTTTACTGTCTTGCATTTTACAGGTCCTAATCAAATTTGGCACAATGAATCTATTAACGTAAAAATTCATTTTAAAACCTGGCAGTCAACGTGTTAAGACAGAACCAAGCGACTCGAGCGGTTTCGGGAAGCTAGGATTACAAATTCTGAGAAAATTCTAGTTTCCTGAATGAAAGAAACTCGAGTCGCTCGGAGCATTTTGAGAAAAGTTATTCCGTTTCGAAGGATGCCCGATTAATTACGCGATTCACCGTGGATGTTGTTTGTCGGAGTCGGACGAATTACCTGACGTCCGGTTCCTTACAACCCCGTGCGGCGGACACGCGGCTGAACAGAATCTTGGCTAAATTGTCGATTTTATTGGTCAGCTGATAGCCCTTCTCTTCGTCGCTGTCCTCGTCCTCGATGCTCGCGCTTCTTCCACGGCGGAGGGTTCCGCGCGCCGACACCATGGCCTCGGAGTCGAGCTCGATGGCACTTTGAGTTCTCCGGTTAACGGCTCGACGTTTCCGCCGCGTTCGCGGACGTTCCTGCCAGAACCTGTCATGTCCGGTTACGTCCGATTCCTTGTGGTCCTCGTCCCGCTTGTTCAAGTTCTGGTATAGATTGAACATGATTCGATCTTGATCGTGCCCCTGGATCCGGAAATGTTCTCGGCCCTAACGAGAGGGCATCGAACGCGCAATTTTCTTTCGCTCGAGGTCTCTCGTCCGTTCGACCTCTGGACTAGGTCTGGTCGGGAGGAATGCACTTCTGCAAGGGAAACGTTCACCGTACCCAATCCCACTCTTGCTGGCTCTGTTCGTGTATATGTTGCGCCCACGTAGGGCGCATGGTATCCTTTGCCGCGCGATGGAAGGTCCTGTCCCCGGAGGTCCACGCCTCGCGTCTAGTAGCCTCGAGACGACTCCTTTTCTTCGATCGTGGACGATCACTCTCGTGTTTCCTCGGTTGGTCCCGTTGTTCGCGCGTTTCGCGTGCTCGCTGCTCGCGACCCTTGCCGAGATCGCGTCGGATGGTCCCCTAGAGTCGTCCCGGTAGCAACAAACCACCGGGAGGAACAGCTGTATAAAATGCTATGGTGAAGTCGATGGCCCGATCGCTATCGTAGAAAAAATGTAAACGAGCGGACGATGGTGAAGGTGCGCGCGGTACTGCGACACTACGAACCGCGCGCGCCACCCACGCAGCGCAACCACCTATCCACCAGACCCGACTGGAACACCGTCGAACACTGACCACCACCGTCGACTCCGCGCTCCAAGCCAGCCCGGCCTGACACACATTTCCCGCATTGCTGGCTCAACGGCCGATATATAGCATTAGAACCACCGTATATACCTATACATGCACCGGGTCTCTCCCGTCTCTCTCTCTCTCTCTCTCCCGTCTCTCGCGTTCTCGGCCCTGCGCAATCTCCATCCGCCATGCCTCCACGCAGCTCTCTTACTTACCCTCTCGAATCACGTATCCCTTGTTTAACGTCTCCACGATCTTTTACGGATTCGTCTGTACCGTGGCTCCCCGCCGCTCGATCTGTCCCACCTTTTCACAAGAGAGCACCCCCTCGTGCTAGAGTAGGCTCCGAATCGGTAGTCCACTACCGCCGGAAATACTCCGACAACCAACATCCTCGCGATACTCGAAAACAGGGTAAGAGACCCAGCTCCTGTCGTTCCGCACGGGGACTCCCACGGGAACGCTCCTGAGCCGGTAATTCACTAAATCGTGATTAAACTGCGGATATAAAACTTGTCCGCGTTAATTGCAAGCTACAGGAGCTACGTAGATACGTGTTTCTTGTCTCGGCCCTTGTGTAGCCAACCAAGTACCCATTTACTGCATTTCTTTCAACAATCTGTTAACGTTCCTCTAAATATATGACATTACTGCTCTGAGCATTCATTCTTTGGTCACTACTATATCGATTTATAGTGCCAAAATAATAAGATCTGTTGATGCGGGCCAACAATTCTACTTAACACCAGGAACAACCACCAAATCACTTTGATCTCCCATGCTTTTAAAATCTGTTGATGTAGTGCCAAAATAATAAATACTAAAGTTTTAAAATTATCTATACATTTTGGTCGGCTGCACAAGGGTTAATCATTCGAAGGAGTTGAAAGCGACACGACAGTGTTTTGAATCCGCAGTCTAATCATGATACTCTCGAAATCCTTTTTCTGTTCAAGCGATTGAAATCAACAGAGAATCTCAGATAATTCGGTTGTTTTTCGATTCATAAATCATTTGCAATATTGAAATTAGCTGTTTTCCCAAGGACTAATATTCACCCTTCGAGACGGATCCGGAGAGGAAATAAAATTATTCCCAAAGTATTATAATTTTCTGAATTTTCAGTTTGGAGATGTTCACGTGTCGATTCACAGCAACGGAGGAAAGCTCCAACCATGCGATTCATGCAATTATCCTGCTTTATTGTTTCGTTCGTTTCCTCTTGCCATTCGCTTTACACGGATCGTCGAATTGTACGACGTAACGCCGGAAGAAAATATGAATCCAATTAGATTCGGTTAAAACTAGGCCAATAGGACACGTTTCAGATTCCTCTGACCCCAATGTTGAACTCGAAGACCGCGCACGAACTTTAATCTCGCTCCGCAGTTTTACGGCTGCTCTCAGGGTCGTTCAGACAAAAGGAAAAAGAGAAAAAGTGAAAAAAGTTTATTTCTTAGCTGGAAAATATTATTCGCATAGATGCTCGACATTTCCGATTCGTAAACAATAGTCTTTGCGATGCTCTCGTTTTCCTTTGTTTTCCGTGGCACGACGAGATGCGATGATTCAACTCCGATACGCTTAGCCGACCTGATCGGACTTTTCTCGCGATACCATTGTCTTATATTGTAATGACCAACTGTTTATCGGACGTCCATTGTAGATCTAAGGGCAAAGGGTGTTATAGTTCCATTGAAATACTGCTTCGACGAAAGTGGCTGCGCCCTTACCTCGGATGCAAATTCCAAGGCCGTGCGACGGGAAAATTCGTATTCTGCACGAGGTCCCCATTTGTACTCAATTTTCGACGTTTCGTTCTTGTCCTCTATCTTATCGAGATATCTTTGGGCTACGAATACCTGAAGAATAAGCTTGCTTCGAGTTACCAAAAGATTTGTGATAATGTTTATTCTTTCTTACCTCGGATACGATATGCTTGACGTCACCAAAATAACTGTGATTCTGAACATTGTCGGTAATGATACCCAAATTCGTTAGAAAATCCAAAAGAGACTCTAGAATGATCAACCGTTAGTTAAAGAAATAAAGATGTTATTTGTATAATTTATAAATCTTTCACGTATTTTCTAAGCAGTTCCACATATATTAAAACTATACAGTGACAAGTAACCGGAACAGATCCAAGAAATAGTTTTATCGATTACCTTCTCTACAGGATTCCTCGCCCATAAAGATGTGCGTAAGGACCAAGAACAACAACACTTTTTGGCTACCTTCTGTTCCCATAGGCTGAATGTGAGGCAGGCTATTCACCAATTCATTTACCAATATGTACTTGTTACCTTCTAATTCTACTAGATCATACCCGAAGATCTACAAACACATTTATTTGTATAGCGAAATGGTTGTAACATAAACTGAATGGAAGGCTAATTCGTACCTTCAACAGCAGAGTCTTGACTTTATTTATCACACGATGAAATTGCTTCCCTTGTCCTCCGAGCACGTTCTTGATTATTCGCGATTTATTGATAACTTGTTTGTCTCTGTCCAACACGAAAAGATACCTTATCACGCTGTTAGCAAGTTGAGCCTCTTCCTCTGAAACCATGCGATTTGGTGAGGATGCATGGAAACTTTCGCTCGTGCTCGGCTGTGACAGGCTCTCAAATCTTTTTCTTTTTCTGCCGGTGCTCGGCTGTGACAGGTTCCGTGATAATTCTGTTCATAGAAAAAAAAAGATTATTAACGCATCACTGCAACGAATAGATAAACAATAGTGTTCTTTACTAACCCATCTTGTGCAGCAGAACGATAGCCACTTGTTCCGAATCAAAATATTTTGAAAATGAAGCTTTTCGCGGGAACTTCTGTGTAGTCCTTTTCTACCATAAACATTTGTATAGTGCTAGCAGGTATCGTTTCCTACATTTTTATATTTGTTGCTATACAATTTATTTACTTTGTTCGGTGACGTCGTATCGTTTGATGATTTCTTATTTTTCCTGTCATTTGACGGACATTATTTTCTAGGTTAGACAGTTAAAGAAGGAGGTTGATTGAGGTTAGGTTGGATTCAAAATATCAAAACAGATCTCCTCTCTGATCAAAATAGTGGCGGTAGATGATCGAGAAGGTTACTGATCTCCTCCTAATTAGCATTTAGAGACAATTATCGTTAATCGTCAAGTTTTCAAGTGATACTTCGCTGAAAAGTCACAATGGAAAGAAGCAGTAGCGCCATTCGCGTCAAGAAGTCTAACCTGATAGACAATTAGTATCGCGGTCTATCGCTAGATGTCGCAAGACGGCTAAAAATCGATTCGATTATTTAGAGAATTCGATGCTCGATTAACCCGTAGATCGACTAATTTCGCGATTATAAAAACGCCTACGAAGGCGTTGCTTGTGACGCATCATCAATTACTATACTGTAGTATATAGTTTATACTACACGATACAATCATTATCGTGCGACGTAATAGAATTCCAGTAATACTACCTGATATTAACAAAAGAAAGCGATACAACTGATAACAATTTTTGTCGAATAACAACAATTTTTAATACCCTAATCGACGAATTGAATATTCTCACGGATGACGCAAAAGTGCGTCAAATTAGATCGCGTGCAAGAGACTGTGGGATGCATTTTTAATTTTACATTGTTTTTATTATGCGATTTTTTACGAACAATATACATAAATTGTTTTTCCGTATATTTTGTAGCACGCTTCTATGCATTTTCTATGGGTCCTCGAATAAGGCATTGGTACGTACAATTAGACACGATTGGAAGGCATTTCTATTTCCATTGAACCCACCGTATCGATTCGAGCAATGCGGTAATAGTAGTTAATTAACAACTCAATTATTCGTCGAATAGCCTTGGAGAACTTTGGAGCGGGCACGTGTCCTGCGTTACGGGTAATCGTTTATTAAACTTTCTTTTCGAATAATATTTAGCGATTTAATCAAACTAGCCTCTCGATGGCTTCGTAGAACCGTCCAATGTCGCCGGCTCATACCAATTGGCTACGATCGCAAATTTAAGGTCCGTACAGACACGCTGCACATCCACCACGATGTCGGTGGCTGAGAATTGGAGGACGAAATTCAAAGCCGGACGTTGCCGTCTTCTTCATTCTTCGAACCGCTATCGTAGGACATACTGCGCGCAACAGTCTTCCTGTTACAGGAGCTTACGCTCGCAGTCGCATTTTTATTTTGACCCTAGACGATTGGGAACGGCCGAGGCACATGGCGCCGTTCCTATAAAGTAGGTGTAATTAATAATAAAAAAAAAACGTTCATCTCATAAAATAGATTAAAACTACATCTCTTCGCAATAAGTAAATGCTTAATTGTACATCTAACTATTTACTTCCTAGGCTATACGCATAATACGTTAATTTCTTACGATCCGGAAATCAACCAGAAGTCTCAATTTCCTAGATTGAAACACCCCTTACGAGGGTAGCTTTGTCAAGACTGTTTCTCATTCTAGTAAGTAAATAACAACAGAAAAAATTCTAAAACCGTACTTTTTGTAATTAGTAATGTACGATTAACAGAGACGTGGATTTTGTCGAGCTTTTTACGATTCTGGCCCGCAGTGCGACTCGTTCGGTGTTTCTCGAGCACCCTGTACACTGGTCTGGCCGTACCGTCGCGAAACACCGGAGGAAACTGGCTCGTATGCGAGAGCTTGGCGCCACACTGTCGCATCCTATATACAGAATCACTCTCGCACGAACTATACGAGCACATACTTGGACGGAGAAAACGCGTACACACCGTAGCCGCCGTGCTGTAGCCACCGCATGGCGGCATGCCTAAACCTAGGGGGAAAAAGCAGGGAGGTAGATGGCGAGGTAGTTGCCGGTGATTCGCACGGTAGAACGGTATCGTTTTTCCCGGTCGTTCTCCTTCTACCTCCTCTTTGCATTTTCTCTTCTCCCCTCGTTTTCTGTTCCGTCTCCCCGTTCGATGACGTTCCGATACACGATTACGACGCTTTAGTGCAGAGGAATCTCTCGCTCTCTCTTTTTCTCCCTCTAATTCTCATCTTTGCTCATTATCGATCGCTTTGATCGCCGTCCGGTCGAGGAGCAACGCGACGGATCAACACCTTTGCTACCGCGGAGTCGAGTTTGCGATAGCGTCGTGTTCCGCGATAACTTTACGGTTGTTTAGATTATTCCGATCCTCGCCGTAAAATTACCACCGCTGACATTTTGCTTACATAATGCCGAAACGCGACGAAAATGCAATCAATCCTTCGAACTGATAAATCAACCCGTTGCGCTACAATTTATTTCACGATTACGATTAAAACTTCTTTGATGTTCATAATCCGCTAGGGGAAACAGAAAGTTTATGTTTATTGACTACAATAAGATTTCTACATGTTTTAGCAACTTCTATGCGAAGTCTCCACCACGAGTCTGACTCGATATCATAGTACACGCAGTTAATATGGAATTGCCTAGCAGAAAATCAGAAAATCTTCAAGTGGCACTTCGAATAAATTCCTGAAGATCCTCCCCCGCTAAGGAGTGTCTATGTCACTTTAACCGATGGGATTCACCAGTAAAACACCATGCGGAGGTGTAGACGAAGGGTCTGGCAAGAGCTTATTTCCTTTATTCGTGCGAGACCAGTGTAAAAGGGAAACCCGAAGAAACGGAAGTGGAAAAGAGGCGGAGGTGGTCGAGGCAGATTGCGAGCAAGGTTCGGTAATACGAAGGAACGTTGTAGATCGGCAAACGCGAGACGGTGTACGCATGCATTCGCGTAGGTCGTTCGACATAGAGCGACATAGAACGTTGGCGGTTGCTGGCTGGCGGTTGGCGGCCGGCGGCCGGCGACGGTCAACTGGCGCCAACGTTCTGGCAACCTCCCACCAGACATGCTACATACGTATACAAGAGTTTGCCTCGTTAAGCGCTGCTTCACGGTTACACCGTTCTACATAAATCGCCCGATTATTCGGCCAGTTATCCGTTAAATTCGGGTTCCGCACCGGGTCGGAAAGGGTCCGGGACTCGGGATACGTTCGAGAGCCGGCCACGCGATTTCGTCGCGTGCTTCTCGCATCTGTACGTGTCGGAAACGGCTCTCGAGAACGCCGCGCCGCACCGTGCCGTGCCTGCGAACCGATTATTATTCGCGACGTGTAACCGCCGAAAATTTGGCGATGCTTATGAAACCGGTGAACGCACCTGCTACATAGCGCAGGTGCGCCCCTGCAATTTCTCGTCGCGTCCGATCTACTCGCAAGGCGAGAGTCTGCGTACGCCACTAACAACCGTCCCAATTGTTACACGTCAACACGATCCTAGACTTAGTCGTTGTGAGGCACGAAACAAATTAGTCACAAAGCCGAACACCCACCCTTAGACTCTTCAAGTTTCTTCCACGTCATCCTCCCCTCCACACAGTCTCCGAAATACTCTCTATATGTACACCCGTATTCTGAATTTCAGACTTCTATTCTATTACCAGCATTGGAAGGCGAGACGATCTTGTAAAACCAGCAGTTGAATGAAAAGATTGAGAGTTGAATGAAGAGTCCTTCCGAGATTTTCTTGCGAATGTTTCGTACTCGGTAGCCTGATGTCCAACACAGTGTCTCTCGTATCTCGGCGAAACGATAGGCTGGATCGTTGGGAATTGGTCAAAGTATGCGTCGTGGAAGACGACGAGGTGTCGCGAGCAGGAAAGCGCGGATCGTGAAAGCAGGCGGCAGAAGTGAGTCCGGGGAATAAAGGAGCAGATGTTGTTTCGCGTTCTTGACATCTCGCTCCCATCGTTTGCGAGCGGGCCTCACTTGCCGGCCGTGTACGTCTCATTCCGTATCGACGACACCGGTGTTGCACCGGTGGCCATGTTAGGGATAATGTTTTGCCGGCGCGCGGCGGAGCAGTACTCGACTCGAGAGCCTGGAGCCTCGGAGACGCGAAAAAACGCGACCGAGTTGACCGAAGCGATACCACGAGTGTACGAGTATGCGAGCATGCGAGTACACGAGGCCGGTTCTCGGGAAGCTAGGCTCTCCGGCGAGCAAATCTCGTCGCGAGACGAGCGAGAACACCGACGTACAACCGGAAGGACGGAAGGATGCGGGGAAGATTCTATTTGCTCACGTGAGGCTTCCTCGTTTACGATAAAATCGCGAGTCGAGTCGCGTCGCGTCGCGTCTCGTCGGCACATCCTTATCGGCGCGCGCGTATGACGCCGTGGTACCGATGAGCGATCACGTTTCACGCGGTAGACGTTGCGTTCGGAAAATCTGGCCGCAACCGGTCGCGACGGTCCTAGGCGAGAGATCGCGGCGCGTATGTTGCTGGAACGTTCTCCGGGATCGGTCGAAAATCGCGAGACGCGAGAGGGATTCGTTGGCAGGGACCAATAAGTATAAATGCGCAACGTTTTCGAGACGTTTTCTGTTTTATTTGTCTGAAGTTCGACGGATGCGAGCTCGCAAACGCTCAAAATCTTCTTACAACGTAGAAGGGTACATTTACGCGACATGGCAAATTCGACGGGACAAATTCTATCCGTCGCGATCGCGAAACCGATTCCTTGGTTTCGCTCTTCTCCCGGGTTTGGTCCGCCCTGACGTCGTCTCGAGGCGGGAAGTGGCATCTCCTGTTGCTTGTCTTTCCGAGTTCGAATCTGGCGGATCCAACGGAATTGCGCGATCCTCGGATGCGCGCGTTTGGGTTAGGCTTGTGGCACGGCGAGGCGAAGCGAGGCTAGGCGAAGCGGCGCGACGCGAAGACGGAGGATCGCGCGGTAGCCTCGTGTACGCGGGCTGCGAGATTCGCAAGGATCTCCGTGAACTCCGATCGGCTGGTCTGCTGGGCACGGGTTCGGTTCAGTCTTCTTTCCTCTTTCTGAGCTTGCCCTCCGTCTGGATGGTTCTTGACACGAGATCCACGCAGGCCCCCAGCGAGGCGGTGTTCGTCGACTCGCCTTCGGGCGTGCCGACTATCTTGCCGAGAGTCATGATGTAGCTGCAAGCGATCCTCAGCACGGACAGCTTCGACAGTTTTTGATTGTGGGAATAGGCCGGTATGGCGCGTCTCAGAGTGTCGAACGCGGCGCTTATCGTGTGCACCCTGGTCCTCTCTCTGGCGTTCGCCTCTATCCTTCTCTCACGGGTCATGTTCTTGTAGTTCCTCTGCTGGCCGACCGACGACGAGTGTTGCCTGGCGTGGTTGGTCTGCGCGTTCGTCGGCACCATCGGCGAGGGATCGTTGTCGTTCGCGACGGGCCGACGGTTCTCCTGGCGGTTCAGCAGCAGACACGACGACGACGACGCCGACGTCGAAGCCGACGCCGACGACGACGACGAGGACGAAGAGGAGGACGACGAGGAGGAGGAAGACGACGCGGACGAAACGTTTACCCGGTCCACCGGATACGTTCTCTCGTAGGTTCCGTTGACGGCCGGGTGCGACGGGACCCTGCCTTCGACTTCTCCTCGGAGCACCAGCGACAACGGTTCCTCCTGCAGTCTGGGATGCGTGCTCGTTGCGACGCATCCGTTCGACGTCGCGTTCGAGTTTTCGCTCGCTTCGTTGACCGCGACGCTGGCCGACGAGGCCGCTGATTCAGACTTTTGCCCGGCCGGATGATCTCGTCTTTCGATTCGGGTCAGGCGAGACTGCGTCGCGTGTCGTAGCCTCGTCGGCGGGTCCTCCGTTCGTTGCGATTCCCTCCGAGCTTGGAAAGCTTTCTGTTCGACTTGTCTGTCGTTGGACGAGGTCGACGGTTTGAACGCGACGGGCGGGATCGGAGGAAGTATCTTCTCCGTGGCGGTGGCGGACGAATTCGCGTCGACGGTCTTGCTCGAGCTGCTCCAGGGCCTGAAGGGGCTCGGGGAACTGGTCGTTCTGGACTCTTCGTCGTCCGGGAGCACCGGTGTCACCTCGACGCTCTCGAATCTCCTCTTCTTCAGCGGCGCGGTGCTCGGCTCCTGGATTTTCCGAGGCTCCGCCAGTTTCCTCTTGTTCCTCAGAGATATCGGTGTAACCTGCACCTCGAGACTGTCCTCCGACGCGCTCGGCGAGTGCAGGCCCGACATGTCGTCCTCGTCCGCTCCGCTCGAGAAACCGGCGTCCCTCTCCGAATCGGCCATGACTCCGGCTGAAATCAAACAAATAATCGCGGTCACGTAATCTGTCGTAGAATATTCCGTCGAGGTTTGCCGAAATATCGAGAAGCACGAGCTCGGTTGTTCCGCGTCGCAACAACACGATCGTCTGGTAGCGAGGCAAGAGGGAAAAGGGGAGAGCGGCGGGATCGAAGCGAGGTCCTATCTCCGATAGAATTCCGTGGGTGAAACGATTTCGTTCGGTTCTGTCCCGTGACGCCACGCGCCGTCTCGCGTCGTTTCGCATCGTCCCGCATCGTCTCGCCTCGTATGGCCGAGGAGACGAGATGTTTTTAGGTTCGGTGCGTCACCCGGCTGGTACCATCTGGCGCACAGGTCTCGTCTCGCCCGAGATTCTAATAGTCGCAACCTTCTCTTTCCGTTCCGTCTTTCCGTGTTTCCGTCGCTACGTCGCGCGCCATCGGTTTCGTTCGCAGACATCGACGCATTGTGCATTGTGCATTGTACACCATCGCCTGCTCGGCTCGGTTCAACTACGATCCGTTAATCCTCGGAGCGAATTGAACGCGCGTCGCTTACGAAGCGTCGTCGTCGTCGTCGTCGTCGTCGGTCTCTTCCAACTCCCGACTCCTCGTCTCCGTGGACGATTTAAACGATGAGAAAAGCTAGCCTGGGAGGAGGGGATCGGAGACCACATGGCGCTGGCGCCAGCCGCTCGGCTCTTCCTCCTCGTTCTTCTCGTTCTTCTCGTTTCGTTGCCTTTTGCGGAGTCGGCTGCACGGCTCCGATCCGATCGGTCTTCTTCCCTCGGTCTCTCGACGCGCCACGGGGGATATCGTTTCGAGGATTACCTCGCTAGAACGATAGTTCTCTGTTCCCCGGCGTGGGGACCAACTCGCTCCGCGGCCCCGACGCGAACCCTTTCCATTGCAAATTCACGAATCGCGTCTCCGGTTTTCCAGGAAAAGCAGACGCGTGGGAGAATCCGAAGACGACGGTCGAAAAGAATTGGCTTCTCCGACACCCGACACTTTCGGGTCTTTAATCAAAGACTCTCGAGGCTGGAGAATGTTTTTGAACGAAGAGTTGCGGTTGCGTCGGCTTCGAGATCGATTCCTCGAAGATGGTCGTCGAGTCTCCTCGAGGTTGCCGAGAGAAGAAGATAACGAGGCGAGCGCACCTGGCGACAGCGTGGGTCGCGCGCCCACCGAATTTATCGTTGCTTCGAGATAAGCCTCGTCGCTTTCGATACCGAGCATCTGGTTGGCATACTCTCCCTCTCTCTCTCTCTCTCTCTCTCTGTCTCGATCGCGCGAAAACATACCGGTACTCCGGGGCAGAGAGGTGGAAGAGGAAACAGCGAACGACGGGAAGATAAACACGGTCGTCGTCTATCGACGAGCGTTTCGTCGAGGACGGTACAGGCGAAATGGGTCGAGCGCCGCGCAGAGGGGAGAACGCGGCCGATTCAGTTTCGCGAGATCCCGTTCCTTCCGTGGAACGGCGAATCGCAGGGACACAGCTCGGCGATCGTCGAACACGTGTCCCCTCGGCATTGTGCTCGTGAATATCTCTTCTCGAAGCCACCTTCGCCGTCCCATTCGGCAATTGTTCAAACAAACCGAAATAACCATGGACATCTGTGTAAACTGGCGTAAAGTCGAGCGAGCAGCTCTACCCACGCGTTGCTCGTCGCGAGCGCGCGACCAGAGCGTCGTCGTCCGGATACTACGATACACGGGCCGGCGCGGCGGCAAGTTGTACATACGCGGATGCGCTTCTTCCTTCGCTCGAAATTCCCGCGGATTCGTCGAATCTGTTTTGTCGCCGATTCTCCCGAACGGCCTGGCGCTAACGAGCGAAAGTCCGACCCTCGATAAGCGATCGAGAAAGCGTGCTCGAGAGAGAGAAAGAGAGAGAGAGAGACCGTCCCTCCTTCGCCGCGAATATCGACGCGACGGTGTCCGATGGGAAAATCGGCCCCTGAAATTTGTCGCCGCCGCTGCACCTGCGTCCGCGCGCCGCTTGCTCCAACTTTTTATGAACAATTACGCGAGCTACCGGTAATTCCGATCGTTTCGGGACGCGGGACCTTGTGCCTCGAGCTCGCGGAACATTTCCGGGCGAAATAAGAGCCGCGCGTAAAGGAGAAATTTTTGTTTTCGCAGGGCAATCCGAGCTCGTACTTCGGTCCAACGAAATCGGATTTTTGTAATCTCACGGATCTCTTGTCCCTCGCTGGATGCGTGGACGAGGAGCAGTGCAATGCTGCGCGGTGCAGCGGTCGGCACAAATATTTACTCGGTGAGCGCGACGAAGAGCCGCGTTCCAAGAATATCGAGATATCGACTGGTCGCGATACGCGGACGAGTTTTGCTGCGCGCCAACTGTTTCCTTCCTCCCGAATCGAAATCGCGAGCGTGAGTGCGCGAGACCGTGCTGATATTCGCGAGAGACGCACGCGACGAGCGATGCGCATCAACGAATGCGACTCGTTCCTAAAGATAAAACCGCTCCGGCGAATCGTGGCGACCTTGTCCTTCGACCTTTGTGGAGCGTTCGTTCGTTCGAGCGTGCGAGCGGAATTATTACGGAAACCTACGCGTCGCGGATCGCGATCGAATCGGGACGAACCGGCGCGAACGAAATACATCGAGAAAAGAGAAATCCTCGACGAGAGAGAGAGAGAGAGAGAGAGAGAGAGAGAGAGAGAGAGAGAGAAAGAGAGAGAGAGGGGAGGGGAGGGCTCCGGCACTCGGAGAGTGTCGAACGGAAGAGGTTCGGTTCAGGTAGCAGGTGCGACTTTGCGCACAGGTGGGTGGAAGGTTCGGCGCTTCCCGAGGCACCGTTCGTCCCCTCGCGCTCTGTCTCTCTCTCTTCCATCCATCGCTTTTCTACCTGTGCGTATCTACCTGTGCGTTCCTCCGCCGCACACAATAGGGTATCGATTACATTCGAGACACCGACAGTTAAATCTGGTTTATCCGATGATCGTTTATTCACCGTTCGTCTTTCGATTGCAGATTTCGGAGAGCAGTTCGACGATCGCCGCGGACATCGGATGATGTGTTCTTTCGAGCCCGAAAACTCGGCGATTCGTTCCGGATACGCGGAGAATCGAGGGAGAAGGATCGCGAGCCACGATTAGACGATAAGTTTCGAGTTTGGTCAAGGGCTCGTTTGTTGGTTTGTTCGGCGCCTTCGGTGGTTCGGCGCTTCGTCGCCTGCTCGCTCGTCTGTGTGGCAACCCACGCTGGCGCCGCCGCGCCCGTCTCTCTCTCGTCTTTCTCGTGTTTCTCGCGTCCTCCTTTTCTAGCGAGCGGCCGCGTCCCCCTGCGTCTCCCTCGACTTCTTACCATCTCGCACAATCGGTCGTCTTTCTCAGCTTCTCGCTGCTGGCGTATCTGTCGACGACTCACGCACGCTTGCACACGCTCGCATACCCGCACGCTGCCGCGCAGCTTCGTTTCTCTCTCTCTTTTCATCCCACGATCGCATCAAGAGGCTACTATTTAGAAGAACGTTTGCGTCGCGTCCGTGTCTCGATTCCGTCGCGATACCGAACCCGCCGATTCTCTTTAGGGGGACGACTGGCGGCGGCGCCGTTCATAACAATCGTTATCGTTCCCCGCGGGCTCCTACCGAACGACGTTAAAACCATCGTCTCCGTCCCACCCACGATTCCAAAGCGTAAACCGTTGATGTTCTTTTTCTGCGAGAATCATTTGCGAAACGAACCAAAAACGAGAGGACACGATCGGTATATAGAGGCATGCGTATGTATTTACCTTTCATCAGAGCGGACAGCTCGGAGGTGGACTCGACGACCCGATGGGTGGTCATTTTCGCTGATATCGTGGACGCGAACTCTCGCGCGTTCACCACCCCCGAAGAATCTTGATCACTGAATCTCGCTGGCACTATGTGTTGCGCGATGCACTGGTATCGTCGGTTGTTTCCCATGCACACGTGTGTTGCGGTGCGTCCGTAAACCGACGGGACAGTCTCTCCTCTCTCTGGTGGTTCCGTTCCGGTCGCAAAACGGGCCGGCTAATCCAAATGTCTCGAACCACTGAGAAACTACGACGGAGAGCAGCAGCTCTTTGCACGAACACGACTGTCGGTATCCTACGCAGAACGATCGACCGATCGAACTCTCGAGCGAAGAAAGAGAAGAAGAAAAGAGGAGAAAGAGAGAGAGAGAGAGAGCAGCAGCAGCAGCAGCTAAAAGTGCGCCACCGAGTCCTCGCTCGATCGCGGTCGACGATGTACTGACTCGCCGCCTCGTGCGTTCGAGCCTCTTTCATCGGATACGCGTGCGAGGGAGTCCCGACTGGCCTGTGCGACTTTGCTGCCTCTAACGTTGCCACCACCACGACCGCCGACACCGACACCAACACCACCGGCACCGGCAACAGTCCCACCGACACCGCCGACACACCACCACCATCGCCCTGGCACCGCCACTAACACACCGAGACCAACGGACACCGACAGCGACACCGGTGTCGCTTTGGTTGTTCCTTCTTGCGACGGTCACCGATACAGAGGCAACCGGGCGTTGTTCTTCTTCTGGCCAGATCCTCTTCGGGATCGCTACGGGGAACGCGATGCACCCGTGCTTTAGCCCGAATACCGGTGCATACGCGGCGATAAGGCACGACACCGGTAGCCGAGGAGAATCGCTCGGACGGAAACTCGATCGGTTCTCGTCTCCGGCGCCGACGACGACTCCTGGCTCCAGCCGTCTTCCGTCGTCTCTCTTGGTCCACGATGCAACGGGACGAGGAGAGGAGGCGGATCGTTAGAAACGATCTCGCGAGATCTGTGTCGCGTCTTGGACCGTGCCGCGGTGTCTACGTCCAATCTCCGTCTCCCTCTCTCTCTCTCTCTCTCTTTCTTTCTGCGTCGGTGTCGATGTCGGTGTCGGTGTCGGTGATGGTGTCGGTGTTGACGGCGGAGAGACGGAGGCTGGCGTGCGGGCCGAGAGTCGAGAGCTGCGAGCGGAGAGCCAGAGAGCCGCGAGCCGGGGAGAGGTGTGCGGCGAGCGGCGTGCATTGTTGGCGGCAAGAGGCAGCGGGGGCCGACAGAACGGCGCCAGCCGGCCGAGAGTTTGACTCGGCTTCCCTGAGCCGGAGCCGAAGCCGGAGCCAGAGCCGGAGTAGTCCATCCTTCTTCTACGTTCTATCTGTTCTCTTTGTTTCTTTCCTCGGATCCCATCCCATCCCGTCCCGTCCCGGCCTGGCCCGAACCATCCCATACCATTCTGTGTCCCGTCCCGTCCGCTGGTTTCTTTCCTCTTGGTCGTTGCCTACCTTCCTTCGACCGCTCGCACTCCTCTCCGGCCGAGCCGTTGACAATGGACAGAAATCTGGAGATCAACTTTCAGGTATTTAGAACCTTCGCAGAAGTGTTCCCCAGATGTCTGTTACAATGGCGAGTAATAACGTCTCGCACATCGATTCCGGGACGCTCGCGTCTCCGATAACAGTTTGCGCGAGAACAGAAGTGTTCGAGCGTTTTGAAAGTGTCCCGGGTGTCGCCTTCTACGTAATGAA
This sequence comes from Halictus rubicundus, assembly GCF_050948215.1. Classification (NCBI taxonomy): domain Eukaryota; kingdom Metazoa; phylum Arthropoda; class Insecta; order Hymenoptera; family Halictidae; genus Halictus; species Halictus rubicundus. The sequence continues at coordinate 11,133,893 of NC_135160.1, forward strand.
AAATATATAGTCCGTCGAACGAGACACGAGTACGGCGAACGTAAACATTGCCGCTCGGAGCGCGACGGAAGGTGACCTTCTCAGATAATTAGAAGAGGACGCACGCCGGTGGTTTCCTCGAGAAATTTCATTTGTAATCTCTACGGAGCTTCTCAAGGTTACTGCAACGTCAACTCACGTCCGAACCATTTTTATTTCACCGCGCGTCGTCCCGAACTCGTCGTTCTTGACTCGATTGTCGAGGACACGGTGGTAGCCACTGGTCTCGGCAGTGGTGTACACCCTCTCCCTTGTCCTCGAACAGCCGAAAATTTTATTGCCGCTCATGCGCCTCGACGTTTCGAGTCGGCTCGTGTTGGGATTTTCCACGCGTAATTTTTTATGCGACCGGCCGGGTCGGTCGGGCACGATGGTCGCATACGAAATCCCGCCACCTTTGTTCTCGCGGTTGTATCCGTTTGCTCGACATCTGCCCCGGCGCGCCGAGTATCAATTAAAGGTTCCGCGTGCTCGGGCGAAAAGTCATTTAACGCGGAACTCGATCGGCAAAGGACGTCGAACCCTCGCGCGATACGGAGAAACGAAAGCTCGCGTAAAACGGGGTTGGAATCGCCGGGAAAGATAATAGACTGGTTTCCCGAATAAGGTGTCGGTCGATCCGTTTTGCCTATCGTTTATCTCCGTCGAACTTTCTCGAACGCCGCAGACACGATACACGGTATCGTGCCGCGTCGCGTCGCGTCGTCCCTTCGCCGACGAAACGCACGCCCTGTTCGCGGAATACTCGCGGCGGCCATCGGTTTCGTCCCCGATCGACGACGCTGACAGTCGGAGATAGCCTTTAGCGTATCCTGCGGTTGCCGCGACTCTCCGATTCCTCGATAGCCTAACCGGTCGCGTGGGCGTGCGTTCCGAAAAGATATCTCGCCACCCGATTAATCTACGCTGATCCAACCAGACGCGATCCGCGTTGCCAAACTCTCGTTATCTTTTCTCGGAAAGTTTATCGATCGCGGCCAATCTCGGCAAAAGTGGAAACGGCGACCGATAAAATTGCTGGTCCGATCGTCGGGGCGACGAAGGAAGACGGGGGAGGATTGAAGGACACGGCCCTCGTTTGCAGGGATCGGGGAACCCCCAGCGAGAATAGGCTCGTCCGGTATCTGCGAAACATATGCGTGGATAGGGGTGCGTTAACGGTATCGAGGAGAAAAGGCGAACGGCACGGCAGACCGTCGTGTTCTAAGGGACGCGCGCATGTCGGCCAGATGTCACGAAAAAACCCAAGGAAATTCCCAAGGGCGGCCATCTAACCCAGGCCATAGCTCGCGGTCCTTGAGCAAAGGACGATGGGCTCGGTCGGCATTTCCGCATCAATCGCCTCCTTGTTCAACGATTCCTAAAGATCGCTGACTCGTCGATCGTGTATGCGGACGACGAATTCTTCGTGCATCTTCAACCCCTCGCAACCACGATTTATTTTACGGTTTTAGCGATTAGAACTTTTTTGTGACTTCTTAACACTAAACTTGACAGGTCAAAATGACCGGTTTCCTGTTTCACAGTTATTGAAATTATAGAAACGTTTTCATAGGAACTGACAGTGATTTTTGACTGGGTTTAGAAATTCATTTTTGTTGTGGCATATCCAGATGAATCGAATTCTATTAGGATCTTTGGAACTCATAAGGGTTAAGACAGCACATCCCCTATAATACATTTTGAGTTTCTAGTTTTGGTTACATTAACACTAGGTTTACGGAGCATTAACCCTTTGCACTCGAGTGGTGACTCTGGAGCACCACTAAAAATTGTTGTGGCATTGTTTCAAAGAAATTACAAGAAATATTACAAAATATTTGTTACATTGCAAAATTTGTATTCAACAGATTACTGAACATTTAAATATTATATGTAGAAGTCGGATCGGTTTCGTATGATTAAAATGAAAATATTCTAAGACGGAAGAAAAATTTAGTTTTAGAATTAAAATAGCGCCGAATGCAAAGGGTTAAAAGTGAGCATTTTACATTACTTTATAAAAATAAGAAGAACGTGTTTATCCAAGTTTCCAGGCATTTTTTAAATACTATATACCTAAGGAAATCAGTTTGTTGAGTAATTCCACGTAGATGGATCTTCACAATCTCAACAATCGTAAATTAAAAATATTAGAACCCGTCATATTGACGGGTCCCGTAAACCTAGTGTTGATTAAATAACACTGATTTTGTGAGAATCTCTGGGATTGACTTTTGGCACGTAATTATAATGATAATCGTAAAAAGTTCATATTTGTCAGGCTCCGTTCAGAATCTTCGTGACGATATTGCAGGGCAAGGGGTTGAGAATTAATTTCGCTCGTGGTACAATTGTTTGAAAATTTCGTTGGGATTTGCACGATCTGAAGGAGTCCAAGAAGTGATACCTGCGATAAACTTCAACTTTGCACCTTTTATTACAACATTGGTTGGATCTTGTGGGATTTTGAGGGGCGATCGTTCGACGATGATCGCGTTAAAGGGAAAGCCGGGGATTTTTGATGGAGAGGAAGAGCAGCGTTCGTTTTCGGGACGGTCGGCGAGCGATCGTGGTTCGCTTGGGCACGCGGTTGTAACCTGTCGGGTAAGTTTGGCAAAGATCTTCTCTTTTCCGAGGGCGTTGCGATTTGTCAGTCTCCCCACTGTCGTAACTAGCGGCACACGCACCTGCCGTTGCCTCGTTCGCCGGCCGGTCGCGCCGATAAATCTTATTCCCCGGTCGTTCTCGGCCGCGTTACCCGGCATCCATTTAATTGCCGAATCGCGCCGAATCGCTGTCTCTCGTGTCTTGCAATTCGACCAGCGAAACGGTGTTTACCGTCGCGCGTAAACTGCGACCGAGCGACGCGGCGCGGCGCGACACGACGGGACGCGCGACATGCGCCTGCCTCGTAATCTCTAAATATTTGATGGTCGGCCTGGCCGACTATGCTCGCATCTGCGCCAGTGTCAGCTTCGATTATTAAAGCTTCGCCATATGTCCACTCTGTTCCCGTCGTATCTTTGAATCCTCGCCCCTCGAACCCCTTCCCTCATGCTCGATCGCGGAGACCCTCGATGCTCTTTTCGTTCGGTTTGGCTCGGGTTCGCATACTCTTTCTCTCTCGTACGGTCGATATCTTGGTCCTGGAATCCTACAGGAAGACGCGATCGTTGCACGGAATTAGCTGTGACTTCTGTTCGGACAGTGGTGTCCCCCTTGGAAATTCGCGGCGATCGATCGGATCGAATGGCGTATCCGGCAGGTATCGGCAGCCCGAGCAAAGAGCAAATTGGGTTGGACGCGAGGGTGATCTCGCAACGATTCGAAAGCATTGGCGACGCGACGCGACGCCTTCTGTCGTCTGTCTCGACGAACGGGAGGGAGCTCTTTCAATTACCGCGAGTGCAGAGGAGGGTGGATCGGAGCATCGGCTGCCAAGCGGGTCGATTAGATACGCGCGTATGTTGCGCCCGTGCTAAAAATGTCGTCCGCCTATGCGAACCAGTCCGGAGGGGGGTCGACGGCTGTTGGAATCCGGGCGAAACCGAATAAACCACTTATGGTTCCTAAATACGGGTTTTATCGGTGCGTAAAATTCCGTCCGCAATTTTACACAGATATTCCAGTACAGGATTTTCGCGGCCTTGCACAGGGAGACGACGATAGTTTGATGATTGACATCCTAATCTCTCTATGTTCGGCGACATTCGAGAAGCTAGTATACGCGGTGGAAAATAGAGCAGATAGCCGCCCAAGGTTCGAGGTTCGCGACTGATACAGTTGCGAAGGTCCACGGTTCGCTTCGCTGATAGCGAGTCGGCTCAGGGTCGAAAATATTAGGGCGGCCCATACGTAATCAATTATTTTGAAATCTGAAACAAACTTTGTAGTAAATTCGAGCTTTTATACAATCTCCGGGGTTATCAAGGACAGTTTGCCATCTTTCCTGCAAATTTTCAAGGTCGAAATCCAGGGTTCGTGAAGCAAAATATGACTCAAGGTGCCTCCTTGCATCTTCTACAGGAGTGAATGTTTTATTTCTTAACACTTTGAACGCCCAACTAGAAACCCCAAAGATTCCATAAAATCAAAGTAAGTTATTTAACACTAGGTTTACGGGACCCGTCGAAATGACGGGTTTTAATATTTTTGATTCACAATTATTAAGATTCTACAGATACATCCGTGAGGAATTATTAAACAAATTTATTTCCTTGGGTATATGTTATTAAAAAGAAATGGCTAAAAATTTGGGCGGCACATTCGCGTTATTTTTATAGAGTAATGTAAAATAGTCACTTTTAGCGGTCCGTAAATCAAGTGTTGATGAAATAAAAATTGCAAAAAATTAAATGTATGATACTGAGTAATCCTCCAATTTTCTTGCATGTTACAGATCCTAATCAAGTTTAGTACAATGAATATATCAACGTAAAAATTCATTTTAAAACCTGCACAAATAATTCCGTCAGCCACATATGGGTGACGTGACGTTCAACGTGTTAAATAATGCTTCCAGAGGTCTGGAAAGATGATAGTCAGAGGGAGCAATATCCGGTGAGTACGGGGGTGCGGTAAAATTTCCCATTGCAATTCTTTGATTTTTTCCTGAGTGAGTTTCGCTGCATGGGGCCGGGCATTGTCAATTTGCAGTATTACACCTTTTCTGTGGACTAAAGATGCCCTCTTTTTCAATAGTTCCGAATACAGCCGTTGTAATTGCTGACAATACAACTCAGCAGTGACTGTTTCTCCAGGTTCCAACGACTCAAAGTGAATTATGCCAGGACAGTCCCACCAAATGCACAGCAACACCTTTCCAAGTGATAAGCTAGGTTCAGGGGTTGATATTCCGGTTCGATTTGCAGAAAGCCATTGCTTGGGACGCTTTATGTTATCATAATCCATTTTTCATCTCCGGTAACGATTCCGCTAAGAAATGGATCTCTACGAAATCTGGATAGCAACGAAGTGCAAATTGATCGACGAATATTCTCGTTGGTCTCAGATAATTGACGCGGTACCCATATGCCTTGCCTATACGCCTTTCCCATTTCGTGTAGGTGCCTTTGTATAGTTGATCATGCGGACCCAAGGCTTCTCGATGATTCTTGTATACTTAATTTTGGATCAGCTTCCACTAGAGATTTTAGGGTGTCATTATCAAATTCAACTGGTCGTCGAGGCCTGTCAGAGAGATCATAATCACCGGCAGCAAACCTTCTGAACCAACGTAGACACATGTTGACCTTCAATACATCTCCATGAACATCGCAAATTTTCTTTGTCGTTTCCGTTGCATGAAAATGAAAAAGTTTGCAATGACGAATATGATCTTCGGATGGCACGGACGCCGCCATTTTATTACAGGGTTGCAAAAAAAATTATACTTTTAGAATATTTTAGAATACTTTTAGAATACATTTTAGAATATTTAGAACACAGGCTGCTTTACCGAAAACTGTAAAAGAATACGTGTTTCCTCTTGAACGATCGGTACAGAATGAAAGCAAAAGAAATTCTTTGCAAATAATCGATCGCTTATGGGTCGCCCTAATATAATTGCCGATAGAAACGAGTAGCGATCCGACACGAGGCCCGACCGTGACTCGAGCAGAGGTTCTCGGAACGTTTGATCGGTTTTCGCTTAGCCGTGAGCGAAAGGTCGAGGGACGAAGGAAAGAGAACGCGGTCCGGCGATCAGCGACCGAGTTTCTTCCGATAGCCGCCGCGTCGCGTCGCGTCCCCTTCTCGATCGCCGCGAGTTTCTCTTCTCCTCGAGTCAAGGTTGGGAATATTTTCGCGATTACGGTCTCGACGACCGAGAGGCACCTACCCGGCGACCGTGCGACGACGTTGGACAGGTGGCTGTTTGGCCATTCGGGTCTAAGAGGTGGACGCTCGCGATCAAAAGTGTTCGTCGAAAGACGAGCCTCTTCTCCGTTCTCTCGTGTGTGCGTGTTCTCACGTGTTTGCGTGCGTGCTCGCCCGAGCATGCGTACACGCGTGCGTGTCATCGAGACGGCCGAATTATTTCGCGCGATCGCGACCCTCTTCGCACCTGCCGTTGTCAAAAACAACGAGTCTTCCGGCGGCGGCGGCGGCTGCTGCCCCTGCCTCTGCCTCTGCTACTGCTGCTGGCTCCGATCCACGAGTTTCGACGAGTTCGATGACCATGCCCGCTTTCGCGAATCTCGTGGAAAACTTTTGTCCTAATCTCGGAATCGGCCAACAGAACAGAACGCTCCCACGATCGTTTCGGCTTCGGGTACGCTTCGGGTGCTCTTTCCGCAAGCGTTCCCTTTCTTTCTCTCGACTTCGGCGCGGAGCGCCATTCTCTAAAACGTCGTCGTTTACTACGGATGTACCAGAGACATCCCTGGCGCGACAGTGTTGTGTAGCAAACACATAAAAGAATCTACTCGAACAGAGTTCGAGCATACTTGGGAATACCGCTTACGCTCCTCAAAACACAGTGAATTCTCGTTACGAGTCAGTTGCGCGGTTCTGGCGACTGACTCTTATACGAAGCCGAGCGTCGCATTTGAAATGCATAGGCCACGCCGGGAACCTGAGAGTCACATCCGTCTATAAGTCATAAGCCTATGACTACTAACCGATAGCGACAAGAAGACTGAGAAAATGTCTTTCCCCGATACAATGTAGGCACTGACTCGTAACGAGAATTCACTGTACTTGGAGAGAATCCGAACCTTTCTCGTCTGGGTTCGAGCCCACTCGAGAGTATTGCTTGCTATCGAACGTTCGAAAACTATCCGGCCCGATTAGAACCTACTTGTAAGACACGCTCGATCCCATCTCTATTCGTGATCGGGAACGCGTCGTCGGGAAGACGGGAGGAGACGCGAGAACGCGGGAACGCTCGAGGCGACGGTGTCGGAACGTTTTCGATCATCCTTGGAATTCGGAGAAGGTTTATACGCGTGCTTCGAAGGGCTTTGGCCCGTAGGAAGCTAGCATTACGCGTTTACGGTAGTAATTTGTAGCTGTTTTAGCCCGGGGTGAGACTCGCGGAGGCTCCCACGCTTCTTGCCTTGGCTTGCTTTTGCCTCGCCTCGTCTCGTCTCGTCTCGTCTCGCCATACCTCGCCAGGATAGAGCTGCGATAATGCTTCTCCTGCGAGTTTCCGATCGTTCTCGAGTATCGTCGAACGCGTTTGAACGGTGACCCGTCTCGATTGTCTTCTTCTAACGCGAAGCGTCGCCGCGTTCGTTCGACGGTGGAACGACATTGTCTCGCGGAAGAAAGAAACGGGCCAAAGGGTTGTGCGCGGCGGTTACGTCGGTTACGGGCGGCGGTAATAGAAGGAAAGAGCCTCGACGAAACTCAACAGGTGGGTCGATCGTGAACGGGCCGCGAGAAAGAGCCGTGCTGTGCGCTCGTATTTCATCTCGCTTGTGTTCGGGCACCGTTTATTTCTCGCGTTCTCGAAGCTCTCGGGCGCTTCCTGACTTACGGTCCTTGAAATATCGCGCGCACCGATTACCGGCTTCCAAAGACAGGCAGGAACGACGCGTATGTAGGCGCGCGGGTTCGCCCCGTCGAACCAGTTTCCTCGATCTCTCGGTTCTTCGATTGCCGCCTCGAAAACGGAACGCAAGAAAGCCGAAAACCGAAAGCCGTCGAAGGAAAGCGGCCCGCCGCGCCGCGCCGCGCCGCGTCACACAGTCCACTTTTTCGAGGAGGTTTCCTTCGAATCCGGACCGAACGCGACACCGACAACTCGCCGGAAGCGATTCGAGACGATTCGATTCGATTCGATTCGAGGCGAATACCGCAGAGAACGGACGAGATCTCTTTCAAGCCGGCTCGTTCGGTCCAAGTTACGGGTTACAGGTGCACGGAGCCTGAGACCGGGCCACTCGTTAAACACGCCACGATGCACCTGCCGCGCGGCATCATTCATTGCCTTTATTTCTCTACCCTTCGCCGCACCCTTCGCCGCCGATCCGTCCTCTCGCTGTCCTCCACCCGCCAGCTTTACCCTCTTCGTCCTGATGCTCCCTCTCTTTCTATCTGTCTATCCATCTTTTTATCGCCGCGCATACTCTCGGCCCTGCTTCTTCGGTAAATTATCTTTCTTGCCACCGTTCTCCGAATCTCGTTTTCACTTTTTTCTTTTCGCCCGGCTTCCTCGCGAGGCAACTTAGCCGTTCCGCCGACGTTGCGTCGCGCACCAGACGCGGACACCACCTCGAGATGACCTTCAAGACACAATCACGCGTTTACGACGTACAGTGTTTTCTCGATATATGTCCAAAACAAGGGTCCAGCCACGGACATATATCCGCCAGGAGATACTATTCGCGACCTTACACTCCCCGGCGAGGTCTCCCGAGGTTATTAGCCCGCGGGATAGTTCCGCGACGTTTATCGTCCAGGCCTTGGCGACATATATAGAGCAAACACTGTATTAAGTTGTTCGATTTAAACACTAGGTTTACGGAGCACTAAAAATGACTATTTTACATTACTTTACAAAAATAACATGATTGTATCTATCCTCTGTGGCCATCTTTTTAATAATATATATCCAAGGAAATCAATTTGTTAAATAACTCCTCATGGATGCATCTTTACAATCTCAATATTCGTAAATTAAAAATATTAGAATCCGTCGTTTTGACGGGTTCCGTAAATCTAGTGTTAAAATGGAAATTTGCTGGAGCGTTTCGATCAAGAAATGCTAAATCCTTAATCCGATTTAAGGATTTGCTAAGAATTAACTGTCGCATAAGTCACATATGACTGATTATGATTTTTGACTGGGTCTAGAAATTCATTTTTATTATAAGATATCCAGATGAACCGAATTCAAGAGGGTTAAGACAGCATCCCCTATAATACATTTTAAATTTCTAGTCTTGGTTTCATTAATTAAATTATTTTGTGGGAATCTCTGGGGTTGATATTTGGCACTTAACGTGTCAAGCGCATGTTACAATGAAAATCGTAAAAAGTTCAAGTAAATTCTATAAGACGTTTCACTTTTACATGTTTTGCGCTTGGTAGGTTTGGTGTTAACAAAAGGGAGAAAATTGATGTCCATTGTACGCCTGTATGTTCCTCAATAGGCGAAATAGAATTTTATTTCGGTTTAAAGGAAATTAATAACAGGACAGCGGATCTTTACGCAAAATAAAAATTTTGTGAACGCGAGCGACCAAGAAATTCAATTTCTACCGTGATACAGTCAGAAGACTTAGTGTCATTCGTTGATAGAATACGTTGATTAGAATAATGCTTGCTCCGATACAGCTAAAAACCAGGCATTTCATAAGCGACAGGCTAATAGGTACACAATATTTTTGCAGGAGGGGAACAAAAGTGGACGACCCGGCCGGGCCGTTTCTTTCTTATCGAAACAACGGGTCCTCCTGGGGCGAGAACATCGAAAGCCCTTCTTCGCCACCGAATGATTTCGAGCGACTCCCATGGAAAAGGAAGAAGGCTCGGCTATGGAACCATCTCCGCAACGTAGCAACGATACCCCGTGGCCACGGCCGGATCCGTTTCGGTCGGGACGAGAGGCCGAAGCGAAGACGTCCTCGGACAGGTGTACGGGGGAAAATACGAATAGGTTTAGGGTATCGGTTACAAAGCTCAGCGAGAGTCGACCCTTTATAGCCCCGGTCGCATCAGGACCGTATTGTTCGTCGAGGAAAATTTACGAATGCCAAGAGTGCTGCGGGTGGTGCGGGAGCGTGCGAGCGTAAGGAGTCCTTTGCCGCCTTCTTCCTCGCCTCTCGCCTTTCGCCTTTCGCCTTTCGCCGCAGGTCTGATTTATGCGAGGCCGTAAGGAAAGAAGCTCGGTCCTTCACCTGCCGAGATCTTTTTGTTCGCAGTTTTACCTCGCCCCCGTGACCCCTGACCCCGAACACCCGATCGACCAGCGGTTTTCGCGTCACCGAGACCTCGCCGTTTCGCAAGACGCTGATCGGCATGATCGATATTCATTTTTTTATCGGCATTCAATCGAGTATAACTTTGTTTAATGAATACCGCTGGGCCCGAGCGCAGATCGACCATAGTTGTGTGCGTCCTTTGCTAACTATGTCTAAGAGACTTTCGGGCGTAAGCCGTGTCCTAAAGGAAGAAATTTCCCAACGTTTCGCAAGCATTGCAGCTAGCTTCATCAGTGGGTCAGAAGACACACTGATACTAATGTGTGTCGGATTTGTACTCCACTTACATATATAGTGGGGTTTGCTCATTGTTCCGGTTCGGTAAGCACCGATCAGAGTAGACTTTTAATTGGGCGGCCGAACAATTAAAAAATCAGTCTCAACAGGCAAAACTGTTATGATGCCGGGCCGTGAAAGTCTCGGATCTCTGATGATGTCTAAGAGAGTTACCATCACCTCACCGACAATTATTTCGTCGACCATCGTTTCACCGACACGACTTCATCGACACCTAGCTTCGCCGGCAATGTTAACTCACCGACAGTCATTTCCCCGACAAATGGTTTCCTTGACACCGAGTCATGCCGACAATGTTTACGTACAAGCCATCAGTGGATGAAATGACTATTGGTGAAATAACTGTCGGGGAAATGATTGTCGGGGAAATAACTGAGGGTGATCTGAAAATGTCGGTTTACTGCCTGGTCTCGGTCGGGCGGACTATAGTCCGTTTCACGAAGGGGACAGTTTGCGATAGGACGGTACCGCTACGGATGAACAGCTCGGAAATTAGACAGCGAAGGTGGTGCGTCGCCAGCGAGCTTAGGGCACAACGATGGCCAGGTGTCGAGGCATTTCAGGCCCGGGGTAATAATGGCCGTGTCCGAGCGGCAACGGTTCGATGACCCAGGTGGTAAAGGAATTGTATTGGGTGTCACCGATACCCCAAATACGGCCGGCAGAGTCATTGTTCGTACTGTAACCGATACCCTCCGGTTCCGAGAATCTTCCACCGAGATCCTTTACCTGTACCCCCGTCCGCATAATTGCACGGTCGACCCTCTGCGTTTCGATTCGCTCGTCTTCTCGTCGTCGTCGTCGTCGTCGACGGGCCGTTGTCTCTTCTCCCCCTCTTTCCCCTCTCCTCTCCCCTCGTCCTTTTCCTTTTCTGCTTTTTCTTGTCCCCGGTTCGGAATCGGCACGGTGCTGTGCGACGGTCGGTCGGCTATGCGAACGAGACCATCGACAGAATTCGCGGAGCAGCGTTACCCTTATTGTTGCCACTATGAAACGCGATACGAATGGCTGGCATGGAACGGCCGTGGCACTTACCGCGTTCTCGAATGCTTGTCAGCGCGCGCGGAACACGGAGAAAGGGAGATAGCCGGCCGAAACAGAGATAAAAGAGAAAGAGAGACGGAGAGAGAAGAGCGAGCTTGATCGAGGGGGAGAACGAGGCGGATGAGAACGTGTGCGCGCTGCGCGGTGTGCACGCGGCAGCGCGGGGAGCGCAAAGTTTGGTCTAAAGATTACGAGACGCGACATCTGGCGCCACATGCACATTCAAAGCTGCCGCGTACACGTGCACAACGGCGCACACAACAGGGTGTACGCGCGCGGAACTCGGCGATGGCTTGGACTCGCTCGCGATTGCCTCTGCGGATCTACTATTCTTCCGGCAATCTTACCTCTACACGGGAAACGAACAGGAAAAGATGTCGTAGGGAAGCTCGGCTGTTGGCACGGAGGCGGTACGAAAATATGGGAGCCTAGCCCCGTGTCCCAAATTCCTTCTCCTACTTCGTCTTCTGTGTTTTTTTCTTTTTTTATTGTACAGGGTGTATAGAAATTATATCTCACGACCATCGTAGCGTGACTCTACACCTCTAGGTCGATGGAAATCTGTTGAAAAAATGCACCGCGAAATTCACCTTGACCTTGGGAATCAAGGTAAAAGTGTCGAAAAATTCTCCTTTATTGCATCGTATAGTACTCATCATTCAAATTTTTCGATACTTTGACCTTAAGTTTCGAGGTCAAAATGAATTTTCCAATCCGGAGGTGTAGAATCACTCTATGATGGTCGTGACATATAATTTTTATACACCCTGTACAGTTGTAACCTCCGATGAGAGGTCATTCTGCAGTCTGTATTACGTACATAATATTACAATGATAACCTTATACTAATGTGAAGACATGTAACATAATAGATACATATCAGTTGAAGTCGCTTAATTGGTAATGAACGTGATGGTGACATTACATGCACAACCCACAATCTTTCAGGAAGGAACATAAAATCTTACATAGAGTGTTTGCAGGTCTGTGGAGTAGCATTGCACGACATGGGAAGAAACAACCCCGTAATCTCAGGTTATATATGTGCGTGTCATATAGAGGACATTGCCATAAGACGTGATCAATGTCCTGAGGCCTCATGACCACACGAACAGCCAGGGTTATTTACCACATTGATTTTAGCTAGACAGAAGTTAAGACTATAATGACCAGATCGAATTCTGTTAATGGTCACAATGATTTCTCGAGATAAATTTTTCCCCGTGTACAAGGGTTTCCTTTCTTTCGTCGTGAAAATGTTCAAAGTAGTTTCTGCCCTTGAATCGGCCTTCGGTAACTATGTATTCATTGGCGTTATTGAAAGCACGTGATTTAGAGATCTCCCTTAAATCAGTACACGGTATTTTGAGAGAGCAATCTGGATCGGCACTGTTCCTGGCGATGTTGGCTAATTCATCAGCATTTTCATTACCATAAATACCCAGATGGGACGGTATCCGTTAAAATTGAATTTCGTTGGAATCAGGATATTTTGTGCGGTGTGTTCATCAATTTTATTCTTGATAGAGAGTATGTAAGGGTTAAGGGTAATATTAGTGGAGGGATATCTAAGGGATGTCAGACAGGTTAAGGAATCAGAAAATATAATAAAACGTTGATCTTTGTTATTCAGGGCAACGTTGTCTTCTGTGTTCCTTCTCGCTCGGTGGCCAACGCGGCCGCTTTCCTTCTCTGCACGTAGAACGTCCTCGATGTTTCGAACCAATTACCAACTCACGAGCTTCCTTCCGATTCGGTGCTTCCGCTCGAACCAAATTTGAACATGTTTAACCCTGAACTGGTCGGGCGTCGCCGTCCCGGCGCGCTCCGAATCTGCTCCAACTGATGGGAAGAACGAGTTCTTGAAGAATTCCGACGCCTTTGGTATTGCTTCATATATTTTATATTCAAGATACGGATTAGTTATCGCGCGTGTATTTACTGGGAACACGGGCAGGTAGAGAACGAATAACAGGTGTGACTAGTTTAATTAGTGGACTGCGGATTTTATGCGTTTATGAGGAGCATTTCTTCCGAATATTTTTCTTCTATATATTTTTTTTTCGTGCGATACATACGAAAATGGTGCAATTTACTGGCACAATATTTACTGGTGAAATGCTTCTTAATATGTTTAATAGGTTGAAAAGAATGTAACAGCATTTTAAAATTGCTCTAATGTTTTTACTGTTTGAAAATACGCCTGCCCATTTTTCTCATAAATGCATAAAATCCGCAGTCTAGTAGTTTATTAAGTGCAAACAAATTTAATAATGTAAAAGATGTTTTGAATATTGGTACAGCAATTTTTAGTGACGCAGTCGCCAAATTTTTCTTCCGTCTTAGAGTATTTTCATTTTATTCGCACGAAACTGATCCGATGTCCACAAATAATATTTAAATGCTTAGTAATCTGTTGAATACAAATTTTGTAATGTACCAAATATTTTGTAATATTTCTTGTAATTTCTTTGAAATAATGCCGCAACAATTTCTGGTGGCGCTTCAGAGTCAACACTCGAGTGCAAAGGGTTAAGTTTTAACACTAAAACTACCGAGTAATAAATACGACTGACGTATATTGCTTTGTAATAATGACAAAACTACATCTATTCAAACCAGATACCATTTTTATTCTAACGTGTGCTCCAATAAAGAAGTTCAGTCAAAAATTTCTGATGGAAACATTTTCATCATTTCAATAATCGTGAAAGAAACAATTAGTAACCAGTCATGTTGACTGGTAGTTCTAGTGTTAATGTATTGAGCCGAACATTCGGCGATCGTAGCATTCGTTCATGCTTCTAAAATCGAGTAAGCATTCCGGACGTTCGGCGAGCATAAGCTCGTTTGAATTTCCGTTTCGTCGTAGTGGAGGTCGAACGAGGATTCATTTGTTTGGTCTGAACGCACCCGTAACATTGAATGAAATTTTAGCGGTGTGGCAAGGCTTCGCCAGCTAGTTTGCACGCGTTGTGTCGTAAGTATTTGTTGCCGTTTCATTTCGAAAAAATCGCAAGGAACGCGACTCGATGACCGGTAACGAGAAAAGCGATCCTTGTCGGCTCTAGGCTCGATTTGGCCGGTTTCGTCTCGTTTTCTTCGCTTCCTCGGAACATTCTAATTTCGTGACGGACACGTGCCCGGATGGAAACAGATGTACACCCTCCTCTCGCGCGTCGTATAAATACATCCGTGCTCTGGTCGGTCGGTGCTCGACTAACCAGGCGGTATCTGCTCGAGTATAGCCGAGCAGGGACACTCGTGACTCCGAATCGATATAAAGTTACCGGGGCGAGCGGCGCCAGCATGACTGCAAGATTCGAGATTCGAGCTTCTCGAATCGTGGTCGAGGCGATTCGCTCCTGTCCTCCCTTCCGTCTTCCTCGTTTCTCTTCCTTGCTGAATCGTCGCCGCTGTTCCGCTATCGCTTTCGTTCGTGTGTCACCGCGATGGACGACGCCGTTTCATTCGGCTCCGTCCCTCCTGCATCCGTTGCAATCGTTAACCCTTTGCACTCGACCCGAGAGGACATCGCCAACCTTTCTATTCCAGAGACACGAAAAACTCAGAACTCGTTCGTCCCTCGTAATCTCCCGAAAGGAAGCAGAATTTGTTACATTTCTCGCGTTTAGTTGAAACGATGACAAAAGAGTAGAACTTTTTCGACGGAAGAGTCTCTCTCTCTCTCTTCCACGAAGAGAGAGAGTGGTCTGCGAGCGTGAGGGGTTGAGAGAAAATGAGTTCCGAGGCCGGATGTAGCGCGAATTTATGAAACATTGGAGCAAGAGGATAGGAAGAGTGTGTTCGGAGCGACGAATGCCATGTGTTTCACCGAGCAGCGAATCGCAAACGGGAAGCGCTTTAAATTCGTACACCGCGAGGAGGCAGGTGATCGTGATCCGGCGGCGGCGTCCGTGAGTCAGCTATCCGCGCGCGAGCGTCAGGTGTGCAAGTAGCTAACAATAAGTATCTGCAACGGCGTTGCAACGTCGGAAGCGCGCGTGCCCGGTCTCTCGCCACGGGTATCGTCGGCGCGATCGATCGTCGTCGTCCGAACGTCGATGATACGTATCGAGCCCGTAGGGAAAGAATCTCTCGAGCCGGTTCATCTTCGGTCGCGGCGACGCGTGGTTCGATTCGAAAAGAAAAGTTGGACGAAATCGAGCGTTTCCGAGGACACGGGAATTCGCCGCGTCCATGCTCGTCGTCGAAAGGAACCGGTCTCGATTCGCAACCATTAGCCTCGTTATCGGCGGACGATCTCGGGCGAAGGGGCTGCGCCTCGCGTCAGGTGCAAATTTCGACAGCGGCCGGGCAACCGGGCGCGCGTTCGAACGAGGAAATTTCAGAGAGACAAGCTCGACGTCGCGACAGGTGAACCGGCTCTATCGAGGGACGGTGCGGCGCGTGAATGCGCGACCAGGCAAACCGGAAGTTGCTCGAGCACACGCAGGCATCGGCTGCGTGTTACGGCACGCGTGTCCGCCCTAAACCGGCTGCGCCCTAAACCGTGAAATTCTTCGTTCCTCAGCACCGAGAGAGCTCCTGTCACTTGGGACCTAGGTTGCAAACGAATTCCTTCTTAGGCTTTAAGGGGGCCGGCATCGTTTGAAATCCATATACGTATGCAAGGGTCAAAATCTAGACAAACAGCCGCTTCAATGTTGCAATGAGCAGTTTAGAAGTGGTCAATTGTGTTTCCTAAAAGTCCAATCTACGTCTGTATGGAGCCCAAATTCTGAATTTCTACCTGATCGTGGAGTAATTTGTAATATTCGGCAGAAAATTCGAATTCTGAAGCAAGTATGACGTCACAAGATGGCTGCCGCTGAAAGATTCTCTTAATTCCGAGAGATTTAGTGTTCGTATCGAAAAAAAGGTTCTATACAGACATAGCAAAGACATGTACAAACACGGTGGTATGCATTTTTAATTGATTACTTACTTATTTAAGACGTAAAATGTCTAGAAAAAAGGCACAGAATAACATAGCGTGACAGTCAAGACCAAATGCCTGCCGGCCCCCTTAACCCTTTAACCCTAACCCTTAACGTGACGTTCGAGAATTTTCGGCCGAAAACGTAAACAAGCTCGCGCAGCCTTCGAGCGATTCGCACGACTTGTGTAACACGCTGATCGGGCCAATCGTAAATGTTACGGGCGTCGCTCGTGGTACGACGGTCGCGGTTTGTAATTTGCACCACCACAAATAGCACAGACAAGGCTCGTGATGTATTCTTATTATCTCTTCGTATCGTGATCAGTTTCAAGTTATTCTTGCTCACGTTCGCACATCGAAATTTATTTTTATGAATTCTAGAGAAGCATCCCCACAAGATGTTTTTTAAGAAAAAGATTTCGTGATGAGAGCAGTGAGAATTGTGCTAATAATTTTGCTAACGAAAGTGACAGTAGTGACGATATATGTTCTGTTCGAAGAAAATGCATGCGATTAGTTGTTGATGATACTTCTGACGACGATCAACTACCAGAGACCTGGCTTTGGAAAGAAATAAGAAATAGTCAAAAAACCTGGGACTATACACATTCACAGCCTTCAGACACAGACTTAAGATCCGTCTTGGACTTGATCCGACGGGGCTTAAGTCTGTAAATTAAACTTGTCACATTTTTTCCTCTGTATTATCGATAGTATAAATTCAAGGTTTTGGTTTTACTTCGCAGAGAATCAAGACAAAATATACCGCAATTTGTAGCCGGAGATATTTTTTAGCGCGCGCTAATCTCGATTTCGTTCAGAAAACTCATCCAATGGCATGAAAATGCTTGGATTCCACGGCATGCACGTCGTCAATTTTTGGCCTACTTCTAACGCTTATATCACCAAATATCTGCATTATCGCGGCGGCTCCCGACTAGCGCGCGCTAGATTGAACCTTCCTCTTTCGAACGAGCCCTTTCCCGGCGAAAAATATTCCCATATAAGGACGAAAAGTTGAGGCACGTAAAACCATGTTTTGTCGGTAACGTAGTCACTCTACCTTATCGCGAATCTACGAGTTTACTTCCCACCAGGTTCAAGCTATTTTTCATACGAAGAGAAACTGTGGGCTCAACATTTTTGTATCGAGTACAGAAAGGAGAATATTTAAATTTTAGTGACAATTTATTAACAAACTAAAATATAATCAAATCAACTGTGTAAAAGAACGGGAACGCTGACGTTTCCTTGCCTAATCAAAACAAGGCTGAATTTGCAAGAGAACGTAGATAACAAGCGGAAACAAATTCACAGAAGTGAACATTTACGACAAAAATGGGTAACCATAATTTAAAACTGTGGACATACTGAAAACATTTAAGGATAATCACCTTATTGGTTTCAACTTAATAAAAGAATTGAAAGAAGAAATAAATTTTTATTTCGCCCCTGCGTCTTGCAATCGGTGCAAATATTTTTTGATATCGATTATAACCAGACTGCGGATCTTTTACACGAACTAAAAATTGTCTGTATCTGTTGCAAGAAATAGGAACCACTTGGGAACGTTTTTCTTCCCTTTAGAATTCGAAAATAACGTATACCCTTCAATTCTTCCAATCTTTTTGCTCTCTCAAACTATAGCCACCCACAAATCCATAAAATCAGCAGTGTAATTACAACATGTGCTTGTACGAAGCGATAAATTGAATCGATTCGCATGAAGTGATCGTTGTAACTTCGATGATTGTAAAATCAGAAATCCGAAACCGGTAATTTGACCGGCTACGGCAGGTTCAGCGTTCACCGGTTCGCTATCGACGGAGAGAAGATCGTTGCTCGCCACCGGAAGCGGCCGTCAGCTCTCGTCGCGGCGGATCCGAGTAAAAGAAAGGGACGCGCTACCCGTCCTCGCGTCGTCGAAGATTTCGCGCGAGCGATTATCGCGAAACGTGAGATCGCGTTGCTCCCTGGGAAGGGGAACCCAGCCGTACGGTTCGCTCGGCTCGCAAGGCAGAAAACGAGAGAACGGTGTTCGCGTGACGATGACGAGCGCCCGCGGGGGCGTTCGTTCTATCATCCTCTCTCGAGTTCCCCGAATCGCGTGCACCGTGCAAAGACGGACGAGGATGATGCGAGACGAGAGACGAGGAGCGAGAGGGGGCGGGCCAGGAACTCCGTGCGACTCGGAAACCCGTGGCCGCTCGCCTACGACGCCAGGGAGCCCAGGGAGCTTCGAGTTCGAGCAGCTTGGCGGTAGTCGCTCTACCGCGCTGATCGCCCTGGCCCATGGTGCCCCGTAGAACCGTGGAACCATGGACCGAGCTTGGACGGCGAACCGTGTACCTTAAACGTGGGCGGATCGGCTGACCAGCCGCCCCGGGTGTTTCTCACCCGCATACCTCGCATACGTGCCGCTCATCTTCTCTTTTGGTCTCCGCCTCCCGATCCCGGTCTCGATCCCGGGACCAGGATAGGGACCGGGATCGAGTACAAACCCCAACACCATCTTTGCCACCAATTCGCTACCGTGCGCGATGCGTCTACCGCGTCCGTCCGTCGATCGTTTTCTCGCAGCTCTTCGCTTCTTCGCATCCTTTTGCATGTCTCGGTTCACCCGCGGCTACCGCGCCGGCTACCTCGCTTACACCTTCCTCTTCTCTCTCTTTTTCTCTTTCTCTCTCTCTCTCTCTCTCTCTCCCTACCCCTTCTTTTCGTTTCGCTGCGGTACAAATGATATTGGGAGCTGAAACGCTGGAGACGTCAGTGAATTCTCGTTACGAGTCAGTGGCAACCTTACAATTTGGAGTCGGTGGAACAACCCACACGATGAGTGGCCGAAGCTCGAGAGAGAGAGAGAGAGAGAGAGAGAGAGAGAGAGAGAGAGAGAGAGAGAGATGTTGTGGCACACTCCTCGGCGGTTTCTCCGTGCAGCATTGTATCGGAGGAAGACATTTTCTCAGTCTTCTTGTCCCTGGCGCTTAGTGGTCATATGTTTCTTACGACTTGTAGGCGGATATGACTCTTAGGTTTCCAGCCTGGCGACGCTCGGCGAGAACCTCCGATTTCGTCTAAGAGTCAGTGAAAAGAACGGCGGGACTGACTAGTAACGAGAATTCACTACGATCGTCGGCAATCTTTTCGCGTCCTCCCGGACATCCGAGTTGCCGGCTAGATTTACGATGTCCCCTCGGCGGGAATCGGTCGAAAAGGGCTAAACGGATGCGACAACCAATAAGGGAAACGCGTTTCGTTCCCGCGTGCTCGTCCTATCGAGCCGCAGGGCCAATAACACCGACCACTATCTCCTCAACTCCCAATAGTAGGTACGTCCGTGCTCGTAACTTCCATTTCGACCGCGATATCTCGGAACCGTGTCGTTCTTCCGAGATTATCGCTCGTCGAAGGCTCAAGGAGACGCGGAGGTGGAAGCGGAGCGATTCGATTGTAGGGCAACGGAAGGAACAGAGGTGGAGTGAGAAAGGGACGAACAGAGAGAGAGAGGGAGAGAGAGACTGGGATGGGAGAAGGGACGCGATCAACGTTGGTCCGTGTATCGCCTCGAGGATATTCCCATGAGTCGGGGGCGGTGGAGCAACAGTTCGCCGTTGCGCTGAAAGTTGTTCTTCGGTTACTCGAGGGCATCGGAGAGCTCCTTCGGGGTCGATGCCGAAGCCGGTGCGTGCAACCAATCGACCGACAGACCTGTTCGTTCTTGAACGCGTTATTACGAGAATCCTTAATAAACGTTCCGACCCGCTCCTCCTCGCGTTTCGGAATTCCGCGCGAAACTATGGGACCGGCAGAGAAACTGCTCGTCGCCTACCGGGAACGAAACTTTGGGGAGCCTCTTCCGCTACCTATCCGCTTCGAGAAATTAGCCTGTTCCCAGGGTTGCGGCGACGAGCGTTCTTGGCGGTCGATTCGAATCGCGTTAGGCTTACATTGCAGCTAGGTCGTGTTCACGTTGCAGCTTCGATAACGGATCGAAACAGGAGTCGTTGTTTGCCCATGGAAACGTTGAAGCAATTCTGAAGAAATTACTGTTTCTTTGGTGTGGCATAATCCTTCAAGTATCCGCAAACGCGCTAAGCTATTTTGTGTAGGCTTCTATGGAAATACTTTACTTTCCATATCCCCCAATTTCCACGATTATGCGTCTTCCACGAGGCCCTGCAACCGATTTCAAAACGATTAAAAAGGATTTTTATATTCCTGATTAGCCTGCGGATCTTTATGCAAAATAAAAAATATTTACATTGATCGCGAGAGGTAGGAGCGAAATAAAAATTTCTTTCTTCTTTTGATTATTTTATTCAGCTAAAAAACTTGTGCTCGCTTGAAGAAACTATAATTTTCAAAATGTAGTAACAATTACTCGTTTCAACATCGTTTGAAATCCTAGAAGATGTAAGCTTTCGTAAACTTGTGCTCGCTTGAAGAAACTATAATTTTCAAAATGTAGTAACAATTACTCGTTTCAACATCGTTTGAAAACCTAGAAGATGTAAGCTTTCGTAAACTTGTGCTCGCTTGAAGAAACTATAATTTTCAAAATGTAGTAACAATTACTCGTTTCAACATCGTTTGAAATCCTAGAAGATGTAAGCTTTCGTAAACTTGTGCTCGCTCGAAGAAACTATAATTTTCAAAATGTAGTAACAATTACTCGTTTCAACATCGTTTGAAAACCTAGAAGATGTAAGCTTTCGTAAACTTGTGCTCGCATGAGGAAACTATAATGTTCAAAACGTAATACCAATTACTCGTTTCAAAATCGTTTGAAATCCTAGAAGATGTAAGCTTTCGTAAACTTGTGCTCGCTTGAGGAAACTATAATGTTCAAAACGTAATACCAATTACTCGTTTCAAAATCGTTTGAAATCCTAGAAGATGTAAGCTTTCGTAAACTTGTGCTCGCTTGAAGAAACTATAATTTTCAAAATGTAGTAACAATTACTCGTTTCAACATCGTTTGAAATCCTAGAAGATGTAAGCTTTCGTAAACTTGTGCTCGCTTGAGGAAACTATAATGTTCAAAACGTAATACCAATTACTCGTTTCAAAATCGTTTGAAATCCTAGAAGATGTAAGCTTTCGTCCTGTCTAAACCCAACTCAGCTATTTCTAGTAGTTTTCTTTTAAATTGCTCTTGAATATTGGAAAAATCTTGAAAATTTAATTTCCTCGAACTTTGCCGGACTCTTGTGAGTCGTGGGCGAGGATAAAAAATTGTCTTTCTGCATTTGCCTCTTTTGGAATCGAGCCTGCGGCGGAGGTCGCCTCTCGCGGCACGCCCCCGCTTTCTCTAAGAGCTCGCGAGCGTTCTGCGCGCGTTCGAACCAACGCGCCGCGATCGAAACGACCAGGCAAGCATGAGCGTGGAATAGTGCGCGAGAGGAGTCCCAAGCGGAGATGCCGCGAACGTCGAAGCGATGTTCTGCGGAAAAGGTAGGGAACTAGAAACGGCGAGGTGTTCCATCGACAGGAAGGCGGCATTATCGCGGGCCGGGCGATATTTCGCCGCGTTCGACTGTTTTCCAGCGTCGGGCAGCGTGACGCGATAGCCGCGGATTATCATGCATGTGCATGTTGACAAAAGAAGTTTAGCTTGTAAAGCTGATTAAACCTTAGTTAATCACGGCCCAGCAGGAGAGTATCGGACGACAGGAGGCAGAGTCTCCGAGCGTCCACCGACTCGGTCGCGTGCGTCCTTGGTAGATGGTTCATCGAGCGGGCGGTCCCGCGCGGTAAACTCGAGCCCGCTTCAGCTCCGCTTCTCTCTTGCTACCCTGCTCGCATCGACATAGCGATTGAATTCGGTGCTACAGTCCGCGAATTCCTCGCATTCCCGATTCCTAATTCCCCCAATTCCCGGGGTCCCGCGCCCCCTTTACGACCGACCATACTTCTGATCGCGCTCTCCTACTCTTTCCTCGGCTCCCGCATCCTCGGCCGTCGTCAGCCGCCATCTCCCACGTCCTCCATTCGGACGCCTCCTCTCGTCTCATGTTCCCTGGATGTCCCGCGCGCACGCAACATCCACCGACGAGGACGTAACGCGATTTAGCTACCCCTCGCGTGCTCTCCCTGTCCGCCGCGTCGATTCATCCTTGTTTTTTCCTTCTCAGAAACCTCCTCTTCTCGACGAGCTTCGTACGCAGGAGACCTTGCGAAAGAAGTTGGAACGGAACATTCTCCGATAGGATCGGCGGCTATACCGCTACACGTTTCCCCCCCTTTTTTTTTTGCATGAGAAAATGAAAACGCTGATAGAGCAGCCAAATTAGCAGCCTGCAACACAAAAATGAAACAAATCACCCATTATACCAGACGAAACGATCTTAAACACCACCCAAATGACATTTTTAGGGAACAGGTATTTGACAAAATTAGAAGGAATTGTATAGAAAAATATCATAATGAAGGAGCGGATTTTGAGTGGCATAAATTTCCAAGTCCAGTAGATCGTCAAATTGAAACTTCAATTTCGAGAATCAGAATTGGGCACTCGGAGGTAACCCATTCATTTTTGTTAAATAAGAAAGGAAATACGATCTGCGATATATGTAAAGTACCAATTGACATAAACCACCTAATAATAGACTGCAAAAAATATGAGAATGAAAGGAAAAATGCTAAGTTGCCTAGATCCTTATCCATTCTGTTCAGTTCTAAGGAGTATATCGCCGGTCTTGCCAAGTATATCAAGGATACAAATATGTATAATATATTGTAAGAAAATGTACCGTGTTGCTAATGACCTTTGATGTTGAAGCAACATTAAACAAATAATTAAAAAAAAAATGCTTTTCGCATACCCCCCGGCTCCCTGGGGAAACCCACTAAAAACTCACGTCCACCTAAGCTGTAGGGGAGGTGCCTGGATCACGCGAGTACTCAACAGGGGAAAAAGATCATGGTTCAAACACTTTTAGTAACTATGACAACTTTCCAGTTCATCGGTCTGACGAGATCACCACATGTGAGGTTCAATCGATCAGATCTCCGGGTAAACTTTATGTATCATCACTGTGTGAACCATTTCTTCACTGATTGGAACGAAAACGACTATCCTGCAATTATTTTGTCAGTGAAAAATCTCCAGTCCTAAAGTTTGGGCCAATGAAACTTTGGTAAAAATTTGTTATCGTAATACCATGTCCGATAGTCGCCATTATAATGTTGCACTTCTATGTATCTGGAAACAGTACACAGACAACCCACATACCACACCAACACACCCCCACGCTCATTGTGCATAAAATCTTCGCGGTCCAGTGATAATTAGAATAAAAAATGTCTGCATCGATTGCGAGACACAGGAGCCGAATAAAAATCGCTTTCTTCCTCTCCTAATTATTTTATTAAGTTGAAACCGATACACTGATGCCCTTAAATCTTTTCGATACGTTTTAAATTGTACTTACAAAACTGCATAAAATCCGCAATCTAGCATAATCGTAGCCTAGACACATACTTGTTTGCGGCGAGAGAGAAAGGGTTGAAATACAGCGGACGTATTTCACAAATAAAGGAAATTAGATGAACTTCAAAATTTGGCGCTTCTCGGATATAGTTATCGTGTACACCTTAGAAAACATTCCCTTACGATACAATATACATCAAGGATCGGCAACCTATGACCCGCGGGTCACCGAGTGACCCATTCGATAATTTCAAGTGACCCACTTTAGTTCCGAAAATAAGGTATAACATATACAAATAAATTACAAAACATAAACATGAAACATCAACTATGTTTGTAATTATTTTCTTAATAAAATATATCTCATTATTCACTAAAAGACTGTTTTAATACTAAAATATCTCTGACCCAAACGTCTCTTGAATACTCACATTTTGATTGACTTCGACCCGCGGTCAAAAAAGGTTGCCGACCCCTGATATAGACAAATAAAGAGTGCACATCGAGGCATACTGAGCCGCGTTAAATTAAATAATTCGTCAAAATCGACATTTCCGCTTCCTTTCAAGGACCCTGCGATGCACGGCGATCGCGATCAAATTCCAATGGCGTCTCGATGAAAACTGGCGTTCCTTTCGCGCGAGATCCAGTCGTCGTCTTTCACGGCTGACGGGAGAGAAGGAGACGGACGACGAAGAGTCGATGGAAAAGACAGGGAAGGGCAAGCAGCTTGAATCGGCGTTGACCTCTCGTCGAAGCTGGTTTCCTGGTAGGTCGGTGTAGCGCCGCAGCGCCACGCGTCACGGCGAACATCATCGCAACGCACGGCGTCTCAGCGCCGGCCATCGCGACGCGCGTCGCTTGGTCGCCGATCCATGATCCATCCGTATCCAGCGTCGCGTCGCTTTGCGTCTCACCTGCGTCTCACCTCGTCCCGGCGCTTTGCCCCTGCAACCTGCAACCTGCGTCACTTCTCTGTTCGACGGCACGCATATCGTAG
Organism: Halictus rubicundus; assembly: GCF_050948215.1. Classification (NCBI taxonomy): domain Eukaryota; kingdom Metazoa; phylum Arthropoda; class Insecta; order Hymenoptera; family Halictidae; genus Halictus; species Halictus rubicundus. Next base: position 11,158,558 of record NC_135160.1, read on the forward strand.
GATGGCCGACGAGGAAAAGTTTCGGAAACAAACATAAATACAGGAACATAGGAGAAATGGTTCGCGTCTCGGACCAGATGCCGATGTTTAATTCAATATCAATCAATCGATTAGATCACGGTACGCGTACATATCTGCAGAATAAAACGAAGAAGAAGAGCCGAGTTTTTATTCGAACGTTCCGAGACGCGTTTCTATTCTCACTTGCTTTATTCGAGTAAAAATCGAGATACAATCGTAGAAAGATTTTCTACGGTACATTGAAACTTGTAACTGTGGTCGAGTAGCATAGTGTACGCTGATTCGGTACAGGTAGGAAAACGATAGAGTCGATAATGACAGTCTTAATTACGTCGTCTCGGCGACGATCGTCGTGTGTAATCCTAGATTCGAATGATTCTCGTTAAGAGATCGATTTGGTCTTGAGCGGCAGGGATTCCTCGTGACCGTCCAGGCTGGTTTCGGCGTTGTTGGCATTGTTTGCCGTGCTCCCTCTGGGATTGTTCCACTTCTGCAACTCTCCGCTGCCGAAGATCGCGAAGACGAGGGCTCCGAAGCAGTAGGTCGACGCCAGGATCCAAAAGATGATCCTCCATTGGGCGTGCGTCTGATTCTTGTAGGTTATCGTGCCGACCATGTAGCTGCTCAGGTAGCCGCCGAGGGAGCTCAGGGTGTTCGCGATGCCGAAGATCGTCCCGGAGAAGTTGGGCGCGATGTCCAAACCGTTGCCCAGATACCCGGCCGTCACGGCACCGTTGATCGTCAACGCGATCGTGAAGATCGCGACCGACGCCGCTCGATCGCATTCGCTGAACCCCAACACGAGCATCAACAGTCCGGGGCTGAACACGGCTGCAAAACGCAAGAATATCAGCTCGAAATTCAATCGTCGTTAACCTTAACCCTTTGCGGTCCGACGTGTTTTCTCTATTTCATTTCGGAACTTGCTAAAACATTGTGTCTCTCGATTGTATCGCGTGATTTGTCAGTCCATAGCACCGCTGAGAGATATTGCACCATCAAATTGTTAACACTAGATTTACGGGAACTGTTGTCATTTCTGTAAAGTAACGCGAAATAATCCCTCTTCTAGTGCTCCGTAAATCTAGCGTTAACGAATGTAACACAAATCAGGTAAAACAAGCAACCATTGCCGCAAAAATCGAGTCCTGCTCGATACAGAACCGGAAAGGGTTAAACCCATGAAGAATTGACACAGTATTTGCATGACTCTGTAACAATGATCCGTGTGTTTTATAAAACCGGGAGAAGCACGGATCTTTGCTCACCGAAGCTGGTGAAGATCTTGCGAATCGCCGTTACCGACAGCTTCTTCTTCTTGAGCAGGTGGTCGGCCAACGAGGACATGGCCACGGCGAACAGGTATTTACCCAGGTAGGGTAACGAAGAGAGCAGCCCGTTCTACGAACAAGAAGAATCCTCGAATAGATAATCGTACGCGAAATCGGTGAAGCGAGCCACGACCAACCTCCTTGATGTTGAAGTTCAAGATGTACTTCATGTAGGTCGGTAACTGGTTGACCACGGTGAAGTAGCCGAACACGCTGCATCCGTGGGTGATCACGATGGCCCAGACAGGAGCGGAGAGGAAGATGGACTTCCATGGAACGGACAGGCCCTGGAAATCGAATCGAACGATCGGTATCGGAAATCTACAGCGTTCCTCTCTCTCTCTCTTACCTTCGTCACGGCGCTGGAACCAATGGCGTTCTCGATGTACTGGCGCTCCTCGATGGAGATTCTCGGATGCTGAGCCGGACTATCGAATATCAGAAGAAACCATGCCGCGCTCCACACCAGGCCGATCGCGCCGGTCACGTAGAAAACCGATTCCCATCCCAGGGAAGCGATCAGGAACCCGCAAATCGGCATGGTGATCGCCGCGCCGAGCGACGACGCTGAAATAATTCGTTTCTCATCGTCAGGTTCCGAGTAGCTTTGCGAAAGTTAATTCAATTCTTAGAAGACGACGGTCGATCGTCGGTTTCTTCGTGATCGGCGTTGCACGACATTAGGGTCGTTCGAGTAATCTGGCGATTCAGACTTTTTGATATTTAGTCATGTTCAAATTCTAGAAAGCAAACGATGAAGTGTGTAATCAATAGATTGTGGATCTTTGTGCAGAATAAAAATGTTCTACCTGAATTACAACTAGAGTGAAATAAAAATTAATGTTCTTTCTTAACACATCTTGCGCGGGAAGCGACTAAAGTCGTTTTTCACGGATTATTGATGGATTATTGTTGTCGATGGGTTTTTGCGATCGATGTGGTTTTACCATAAAATCGGATAGACATGCGTTGCAAAAATACGAAAGGTGCGTTGCAAGAATGAATGCAACACGGTAAGGCTTCGGCGGCAAAGTGCCCGCGCGAGATGTGTTAATATGTTTAACACTAAACCTACCACGGTCAGAATGACCGGTTTTATATTTCACAATTATTGAAACTGGAAAAATTCATTTATGGAAAACGGTAGAATAAATGTCCTTGTCCAAGTATTTATTATATTGAAAATTACGGACAATCTCAATAAATTTAGAGTTGCCACTTTTATAAGACAATATTTACCAGATACTGTTAACGTTTGGTAGGTTTAGTGTTAATAGGTTGAAGATAATGTAGCAGCACTTTAAAATTTTCCTAATGTGTTTACTGTTTTAAAATACGCCTACCCATTTTAGTCACAAATGCGTAAAATCCGCAGTCTAGTAATCGATTTTGAAATATTCATCAGGGTCAGTGCTAATGTCGTCCCTGAAGGGTTAAACGGTTCTCCGCTGTTCGTGTGACGAACGAGTCGAGTGCGACGTCATTTCTGCAGCTCCTATAGTACTTATACTATTTCATGTATAAGTTAATTATTTGTAATGTTTTAGTCAATTACGCATAATTTCTTCATTATCGACGTTGTACGACATTAGGGTCGTCCGCGTAGTCTGTCGGCGATTTAGACTGTTTGATATTTAGTCACGTTAAAATTCTAGAAAGCAAACGATGAAGTGTGTAATCAATAGACTGCGGATCGTTATGCAGAATAAAAATGTTCTGCCTGAATTACAACAGGCTGGAGTGAAATTGAAATTAATTTTCCCTCTTAATATTATATGTTTAATAGGTTGAAGATAATGTAAATGCATAATCGCGAATGCATAAAATCCGCAGTCTAGTAATCACATTTTAAATATTCATCAGAGTCAGTGCCGATGTCGTCCCTGAAGGGTTAAACGGTTCTCCGCTGTTCGTGTGACGAACGAGTCGAGTGCGACGTCATTTCTGCAGCTTCTATAGTACTTATACTATTTTATGTATAGGTTAATTATTTGTAATGTATAAGTCAATTACGCATAATTTCTTCGTGATCGACATTGTACGACATTAGGGTCGTCCGCGTAATCTGTCGGCGATTTGGACTTTTTGATATTTAGTCATGTTCTAATTCTAGAAAGCAAACGATAAAGTGTGAAGGTGTGTAATCAATAGACTGCGGATCTTTATGCAGAATAAAAATGTTCTGCCTGAATTACAACAGGCTGGAGTGAAATAGAAATTAATTTTCTTTCTTAATATGTTTAATAGGTTGAAGATCATGTAACAGCACTTTAAAATTTTCCTAATGTGTCTACTGTTTTAAAATACGCCTACCCATTTTTGTCACAAATGCATAAAATCCCGCAGTCTAGTAATCACTTTTTAAATATTCATCAGAGTCAGTGCCGATGTCGTCCCTGAAGGGTGAAACGGTTCTCCGCTGTTCGTGTGACGAACGAGTCGAGTGCGACGTGATTTCCGCAGCTTCTATGGTAATTATACTACACCGTACCCATCATGTTGGAGACGAACTTGCTGCGTTCCGTCGGTGGGATCCATCGTGCGGTCATCGGCTGGATGGCAGGCCAGGTGGCACCCTAAGCGTTCGAATCGAGCAATTATTACCGGTCGAGTTCTCGCAGGGAAAACTGGATACGCACCAACAGAAATCCGAGGATCGTTCTGAGAGCTGCGATCGCTATGTAACCGTGTGTCGCGCACACCGGCGTCAAGAGCGTTATGGCGCTGGAGATGAACATACTGGTCCCGAAGATTCTCTTCGCGCCCAGAGTTTCCGCGAGTCTGCCGCCGGGCAGCTCCGTGCAGATGTAGCCCCAGAAGAAGCTTCCCAGAATCAGATTGACCTCGTACTCGTTCCAGGGATACCTGGTCTGCTCAATTTCCTCCTACGTGACAATACAAGCATCGGGCTCAGATGTTTTATTCGTCCATACGCGAACGTTAAACGTTCTCTACGACCGGGCGTTCGATAACGTTGTAGACGAAAGGGAGCGTCGAACGTACGTTACTCGGCGTGACCGTGAACGGAGAAGAGGCGGAAGCATTGTTCGACGTTATCGTGGTCCCATTATGCTCCGTCGATTTAATCTCGATGCCGGTTTCGTTCTCGAAGCTGCCGCGGGACGTGTGATTGCGGTCGGGAATCACCATCGACACGATGGCGATCGTCAGGTTCACGCGTAGCATGTAATTCAGCATGAAGCCGAGGATCACCATGATGTTCAGCACTTGTCTACACGTCAGGCAATCTGAAAGGAATCAAACCAGCATCACAGCGTCGCCTCGCGCACACCTGCGCCGCTGGGATCGCGTGCGCGCGAGCAATCGGTTTTACGTAAGCTCTCGATACGTATCGTCGACTGCGATTTCCTCGCGTCACTGTTCGATAGAAGATCGCGATAGCACAGCTGGAATTCCCTGTAACGCGATTTCGTATGCGTTTCATCGTGCTCGGTGGACAGATTAATCAAGCGTAATGAGAGGAGCGTGGTAGAACGCGTTTTCTTCTCTCGGATCTCCTCGTCCGATGAACAGCAACGTCTTTCACGATCGATTAATCGACGATCCGCGTACAGGCTGGTCGCATAGTAAATCGCGCATAGTAAGTCCGAGATTCGGAGGTGTCGCGAGAGACGGGGTAGCGGAGTTTGCGCGCCGTTCCGCGTACCCTCGATGCATATTTATGCGGCTCGTTCGTCCGTGCCGCGAACGTTTCAGCGAATCAACGAATCAACGGGTCCCTCGCGACCTCGATACCGAATCATTTCGTCTTGTTCGCTCGTTGATCGAGCCCCGAGTTGCGGTTCGCGTAATCATCCCATTTCGATGGTCCCGTCGAAATCGGACGGGGAACGTTCCGCGCGGGCTCGGTGCGCGCGGCGAATCAGATTTTCTGGCGCGCGCGACAAGCGACAACCGACAAGCGACAAGCGACAAACGATTAACGTCGAGTGACGCTCGCCCGACTATGAAAATTCGATGCACCGGCGACCTTCGCCGAGAACTTGAACGATACTGTTTCCGGGCTGCTATTTATACGCGGCGACGAGGACGTGCTCGGTAGACCGCGCCGCGACATGGACTATGAACCATCGCGAGCCGATTATTTGAAATTTGCAGTTCGCGCTGGCCGATTATGAGCAAGGTTAGCGGCGGGAAGCCTCGTGGACATAGAACGGGCCGGTTTCGAGCGACGATCGAAGTGCGAAGAATTCCTTACCTAGCAAACGTCGATCGGTCGCCATCCTCGAAGCGGACAAACCTGCGATCCGGGGCAAAGGTGTGCTCTGCTAGTGGCGGCGGTCGATCGTGTTCCGGCGTCGGGCGCACAATTTCAAATATCGATCTCGATCTCGGGCCGAGGGTTCGAGAGGAAGGTGGAGACGACGCGACGGGGCTGGATTTGCGAAGCTTTCGAAAGGTGGCGAGATCGCGCCAGATTCGCGAAACTAGACGAGAAAAGACGAGTCGGCTCGAGTCGAATCGAGATGCCTCGGTTGCAAAAGCGCCGCGCCGCGTCGCGTCGCGTCGCGCCGATCCTTTGCCAAATGTTTTCGAGCGACGACGTTGGCAGCTGCCGCCTGTGCCGCTCCGTCTACGCGGAGAACCCGTGCGCACTGACAATGAACGGGTGGTTGATTACGACACCGTCGCGTCGACGATCGTGACTACCAACGACTACCGCTCCTCTCGGTGTTCCTATTCCTGTTCTTGCTGGCGATCACGGATGTAGGGGCACCGCGTGTTCTCTTCTCCCACGGTCCGCCTCGTAACTAGCTCGCTGGTTACGATTCGAACACACCGATCCGCACTCTCTGTCGTCACCGTTCACGTGTCTTCCCTCGAGTGACGCGAAACGCGTCCCGTCGCCACCAAACGCCGAACGTTCCGAACGTGTCGAACGGCGCGGACGCTTTTCCCTGTGTCCTCGTGCGAACGGGACGAGCGACGAACGACCGCTTCGCCTCGCTTCGTCTCGCCTCGCCTCTTCACCGACGGTTTCGCCAATGGGGGAAAAGGTAGAAGCCCGCAACCCTCCTGCGCCTTTCGACCTGCGCCCCGAAAACCGAAGACTGACCCCGGCCGACAATAACTTTCTGGTCGGGGACCGTTATCCCATTGACGAGAGAACGAACGAGAAGGGGGAGTTTCCAGTTTTCACCTGGAAAATCCACCGGGCCCCGAGCGGGGCTCGTACAATGGCGGCGTTTGTTGCGCAAAGAGCCGAAGCGTCGCATCAATCTTAGGGTAAAAACTTTACTCGACTATATGTACATGTCGCACGCTCGCGAAAACCGAAATCAAAATGTGAAACGGATCAGTCCAGAATGTTCAGCTTGCTGTTGGTTTTCCTGAGCTGCGCTCGCCACGGCATGATGATCTGCGCCTCGTCCTTCTCTTCCGGTTCGGTGACGTAAGCCGCTCGACTGGGCGGGCTTCCCTCGCTCTTCTTCTCCTCGGGCTCGAGCTTCTCCTCGGGCCGGTTCGGCGAAGCGTCCCGTTTCTGGGATATCGGCGCGTCCATCTTGGCAGCTACCGACCCCTGTTGCGGGCTGCTGCACTGCGTCCTGAAACGATCCAGAAGTTAGTCGCCGCTCGCTTCGCGAACGCGGGAGTACCACGCACTTTTTATCATCGTTGTCCTTCTTGGCGAGCAATTGTCTCTTCCACGCCGGAATCGCCTTCTGCCGTCTCTCTTCATTTTCCCTGGCGATCTGCTCCTCCAGTTCCTTCTTCGCCCTCTCGGCCGCCTTCCGAGCCAGCATTTGCCGCTTCCATATCGGTATCACGTTCCCGGAGCTGTCCTTCTCTGGAATCTATTCGAGACACGGGCGAATCAACGGGGCGAACCAACACGATTCGAAGACGAAGAAGATTCGTCGTCCGATATTGCGTACCTGGTCCACGAAGTTCGACGCGCTGAACGCTTTGCTGATCTCCGACATCAGATTCTGCTCCTGCGTCTTCTCCACCTGCGCCATCTCCACTTTCAACTTTTTGATGCCGGGAATGTCCTTGGTCTTCTTCAGCTCCGCTATCAGGTCCGTCTTTTGCACGAAGAACGCCTCTGAAACTGCAAGAGGGTGGTCACACTTTGACTTTCGGGTAAGCCTTCTTCTCTTCAACCATTCTAATAGATTCGAAATAATGTACTGATTAAATTCGCATTCCAGCGTTGACCGGTACTCACCGTTGGTCATCGAGACGCTGCGAGGCGGCGGCGCGGAGAACGTTTTCGTCGCGTTCATCTTCGCGTTGGTCCTTCGCAGCTGGATGCTGGTCAGGTCTTGGATGCTGATGGTGGCGAGCGGTTGCGCGGTTTTCGCCATCGATTGATCGGTCTCCGTGGTGGCGCTGATGCCCATATTGCTACCGCTTCCGTTTCCGTTTCCGGCTCCTCCGGCCTCTTCACCGTTTCGTCGCAGCTTCTGCAATGGCGACAGTGGGGGCGGCGGCGGTCCGAAACACCGTTGTTTCTCCTGGTCCCCGGCCGGTTCCGCGCGTCTTCCTTCCGCCTCGGTCTCCTCCCCTTCCCTCTCTTCCTCCTCCTCCTCCTCCTCCTCTTCGTGCTCCTTCTGGTCCCGAAGAGCGACGATCTCCCGACGATCCGCGCCTCGGCCCTGTATGTCCAGGTTGTCCACCGACCTGCGAACCACATTGCACCTTAACGCATCGAACCCCCTGCCTATTCAAAGGTGCTTCAAGGTCGATGCAAACCTCGCAGGTCAGGCAGGCGGACAAAATATTAGAAACCTGGTGTTGCGTCTAGTAGACAAGCCGTCCGCTCCTAAACGGTAGATACGAAACCAGGGATGTAACATTTTGTCCGCCTGCCCGACCTGTGAGAAAAGGCAAGGACAAGTTCTGGAACAACGGGACCACTGAAACGTGGGACGTTTTGAAAAGGTTTTCCTGCCGCAAAACGCGGTGACGGTTGGATCGAATTTAACCCTCGTGCCAATAGCCACTAAAATTGTGGGTACCCACTTTCAATTTCTTTTTGTAACTTCTTTGATATTTGTTGTTTTGCGGAGAAATAGCAAAATTATCGGAGATTTTTCTGTTCTCGGACGTCCATGGATCAATTTACGTTTGCATACGCGTTGATACTACAAAGTGTTATTGACATAAGGGTTAAACTATCTCTCTCTGTGTGTGCCGTGGACGGACCTTGCTTTCGACAGGCTGTTCTTCGCGGACGTCTTGCAGATGCTTTTCAGGTACTCGGACGGCTTGAGCAGGGTGTTCGAGTCCGCGTTCGCGAACTTTGGCGGTATGAACGGCAGCACCATGTGCCTGTTGACCAGGTGAGACGTCTGGCTCGCCTTAATTTCCTCGGTGTCCGCCGCAGGACTGGCGGGCGGTACTTCCGGCTGTTGATGCTCGCCGCAGGATACGTCGGACTTGTTGGTCGCTGTTCCGAAACAGAAGGCGGTAGGGGAGAAGGAATCGTTGTGCGTCGGGCAAGTGAAATCTAGGTAAGTGTATTATATGCCCGATGAGCGCCATGGTCTAGTAAGCCATGCCCGTCTTCGCGATCCACCGACGCGACCGCGACGGTTTAATTTTAATTGCCTGGATAGCCCGGCGACGTCGCGTCGCGTCGCGTCATCTTTCCTGGGATTTGATTTGTAAACCCTCCCCACCTACGGTAAACCCGCCTGTAACTCGGAGTAAAAATTGCGACAGCCCCCCTATAACGCGGTGCTTTTACAATACTGTCTCTATGCAGGTAACTTAATTAGCTTGGGCAGTCTCCCTATAGCATGAATCTTTCTAACACTCTTACGCTTGAAATTAATGAGGAATTCCTCGGATTTCCGTGCTAGTGTATCACCATTTTGCAATTTCAGGTATCAGGGGATTTCCCTGTAAGTATACAAAGGAATTAATCTGGTTCGTACTAATTTCGAGTTTCTTGTAACGTGGTAGAATTTAACCCACTCGAATGGTGACTATAAGGCGCCACTAAAAATTGCTGTATCGTTATTCAAAATATTTATTAGATTATTAAATTTGTACGTGTTTGTTCCATTTGTTTTACTGTACGAGTAAATTGCACTATTCTCGTATGTATAGCATGAACAAATGTACACTCGCGGCGGAAAATATGTTGACACCTTTTCGAGCGGAATAACTTTTTAAAAATTAGTCCGAATGACTTGAATCTTTTGTAGATGTTAGACCAACTAGTTTGGTAGAGAATGCAAGAGAGAATTGCAATTTGGTTGGAATGATAAAAAAATGAAAAAATTCTGATTATGACCGTATACAGAAGGGAAATATTCTAGGTCGGTAGAAGTGTTTCGTTTTAGAGTTAAGATGGCTTCGAGTGCAAAGGGTTAATAGCGTTACAGGAGGGTTGAGTGTACAGGGGTTTCGAGTGCAACAGTCCCGAAGAGCATTTCGCTCGACTAACTGTCGCGCGGAGGCTGCATCGTCGACCGCTACGTCGGCTCTTCGCGACAGTTACTCGAAACAAAAGTTTTTCGCGACTACCGTTGAGAACGTTGAGAACCGAAATCGTTGCCGCGTCAAGTCGTTTACCTGCTACAGCGTGCTCGAGGATCTTCGCATCCCTGTTGGCCTCCCCAGAAGCAAAGTCCTTTTTCCCGTCACGGGCAGTCGCTTCCGTGTTCTGCTTCGAATTAACCAGAAGCACCACGACGTCCTCTCTGTCCGGGGGCGGGGGCGGTGGTGGCGGCGGAGGTGGTTTCGCGATACTGCGAAAGAACCGCAACCGGAGAACAAGAAGATGAAGAAGAAGAAGAAGAAGAAGAAGAAGAGGAGAGTACCGTAAGCTCAATTTTGACTAATACCCGCACGCGCCAGTCCGTTACGAAAGCAGATGATCGCGAGAGCTCGGTCGATCGGGAGCGCGTGCGCGTGCGCGTCGGCCTCCTCGACCGAAAAGAACGGATCGTTGAAACGCGGTCGAAAATAGACCGGATGGCTTGAAATCGGATCGAACCGACGGTTTAGACCGGTTTTTACAAATTTTTCGTCGTGGTCGTTTTCATCGTGGCACGTTCCACTTACCTAGCTCCGGTGCCAGCCGGTTTAACTTCCTTTTCGCTTTCTACTTGCGAGCCGGCCTGCTGATCTTTTTTCTCTGAAAACGGTCGACATTATCTCGTTAACATTTCGCGTTTATCGCCGACCGGATATCGTCGTCGTGTCCACGCCGATATCGAGGCGGGGCCGAAACTCATCGATCGCTCTCGATCCTGTCCGCGACTCACCTTGCGAAACTTCTGGATTGTTCTTGACGTTCTTGCCGACGCGTTCGTTGCTGCTGTTCCGCGAGAGCGACGGAGTCGAGGTGCTCGAGGAGAAGCAGGGCACCTCGCTGCTCAGGTTCGACGACTCGCTCGCGCTGCTCGACCTACTGTATCTCCGATCGGTTTTTCGGGAACGACTGAAATTGTTCAGGCTGGAACAATTGGCGTCGTCGCAAAACCCCACTCGGAGAATTTTTTCTTGTCGCGCATACCTGTCGTCGGACGCGTTCTCCGGTAGCCTTTTCCGCGCGACCGCCCCGACAGCTTCCGGTTCTTGTCGCGAGCCGATCTGCTCGTACGCGTGCTCGACGGTCTCTCGATCCCGAACCGCTTCGGACTTGGCCGCGTAACAATTTCCGCTGGACGGTCGGTCGCCGTTGTTGATGTGCACGTCCACTTTCACTGCAACCGAACCGCGGACGATGTGCCGTCTCGAATAATTTCGTCGTCTCGCGATCGAGAACGCGCAACGTCTCCTCTCTCGTCTCCGTCGCGCGTGTCGGAGCAAAAAGAGAGAGAGAGAGAGAGAGAGAGAGAGAGAGAGAGAGAACCGTAGAAATGAAATGTATGTAGGACGCGCCACTTACCAGTCAAAGTTTCGTCCTTTTTCTCGAAGTGTCGATGCTTGTCCGTGTCGGAGAACAATCGCGTGATCCTGGTGTAGACGAGATCGTGGGGGCTGTGGAGGTAGAAGGACTCGGAGGTGTCCTTTTGTTTGGCGGGCTCGCCGATGTACGCGCTCATGGGATTAATGTAGATGCCATCGCGCGGCCTGGAGCCCGGCGGGTGCAGGAAGAATGGCTCTTGAAACATGCCGCAGCCTCGCAGCGAACACTGAAACGAACAGCCACGGGAAACATTATCGGGGACTATGGCCGCTGCTACCGTTGCACGCCGCCATGCTACTACAGCCGTCTGCCATCGACACCGACACCGACACCGACACCGTCGTTTCGCATACCTCTCGCACGCTCTTCCGGAAGAGTGATCCGCGCGCTGCCGCGAGTCGAGCCTCGGCCAAAGTTTTTCTTTTTTCTTTTTTTTTTTTTCGGCGGAGGCGATTACGCGATTACGCGATTACGCGATTGCGTTGTTTCGCGATCCCGCCGCGCCGGCTCGAGAGCTCGGCGCAAGGCCGCGCGCGCGATCGGCTACCTCGTCCTGCGAAGGCAGGTGAGCTAGCTCTGAAATTCGAAAAAAGAAACGTGTCCCGCGGTTTTGATCTAGTGCGCGCTACTAGCCTTGTCTATAGAACTCGTGGTGCAACTGCAGGTCGTAGCGTCGGAGCTCATGTTCTCCGAATATTCCGAACCGGAACGGTCCCTGGCCATTCTGCCGATGACATTGGCGCGATGCGGCTCGCTCGTTTCCTACGGAACATCGCGTACGTTTGCAGCTCGATTAGCAACGGCTTCTCTCTCTCTTTCTCCGATCCTCGTGGAAAACGGCGACGAGTCGACGACGGTGACAGCGATCGCTCGGCAAAATGGTTTTCAAGGTGTTTTCGCGGGATCGAGCGACGAATCGATTCGACGCGCCCGGTCGCTTTCTATCCGGAACAGGGATGAGAGATCTCTCGGTGTCCTGGAAGCCTCGAGAATCACCGCGATGATCGTGATCGCGATCGCGATCGCCCGAGGCTCGATTATCGTTGCGAAACGAGTCCCGACCGGGACATGATCGCCGATGATCCTAGCAAAACGGAGACCAGAACGATTCTCGGCTGTTCAGACTCTTTAAATCGCTACCTTTTGGAATCATTTTCCCTGGTATCGATCAAGTGGCAAATTTGAACGTTTCGACTGGGAGATGATCGCTTATGATCCTAGCAAAACGGAGACCAGAACGATTCCCGGCTGTTCAGGCTCCTTAAATCGCGACCTTTTGGAATCATCTACCCTGGTATCGATCAAGTGGCAAATTTGAACGTTTCGACCGGGAGAAGATCGCTTATGATCCTAGCAAAACGGAGACCAGAACGATTCTGGACTGTTCAGGCTCTTTAAATCGCAACCTTTTGGAATCATTTTCTCTGGTATCGAGCAAGCGTCAAAGGTGAACATTTCGACCGGGAGATGATCGCTTATGACCCTAGCAAAACGGAGACCAGAACGATTCTGGACTGTTCAGGCTCTTTAAATCGCAACCTTTTGGAATCATTTTCCCTGGTATCGATCAAGTGGCAAATTTGAACGTTTCGACTGGGAGATGATTGCTTATGATCCTAGCAAAACGGAGACCAGAACGAATCTCGGCTGTTCAGGCTCTTTAAATCGCGACCTTTTGGAATCATCTTCCCTGGTATCGAACAAGTAGCTTTGAACGTTTCGACCGGGAGATGATCGCTTATGATCCCAGCAAAACGGAGACCAGAACGATTCTCGGCTGTTCAGGCTCTTTAAACTGCGACCTTTTGGAATCATCTTCCCTGGTATCGATCAAGTGGCAAATTTGAACGTTTCGACCGGGAGAAGATCGCTTATGATCCTAGCAAAACGGAGACCAGAACGATTCTCGGCTGTTCAGGCTCCCTAAATCGCGACCTTTTGGAATCATTTTCCCTGATATCGAACAAGCGTCAAAGGTGAACATTTCGACCGGGTGAAGATCTCTTATGATCCTAGCAAAACAGAAACCAGAACGATTCCCGGCTGTTCAGGCTCCCTAAATCACGACCTTTTGGAATCATTTTCCCTGGTATCGAGCAACTAGCAAAGGGACGCTGCTCACGCTCGAAAGCCTCTACCGCGAGAACCGTAGGATTCCGTGGCGTGAAAGCCGAGAGTCTCTGAACGTCTAGAACGATAGTCTCGTGCCCGATCCATATGGAAGTCGTAAGAGCGCAGCCTCGCACCTCTCGCGTCTCGCGCTCCGCGATCCGATGGAAATGGAACGGAAACGTGCCGCCGAACTCTTGTTTGCTAGTCGAGCAGAGTTCGGTCGACTCGCAATGTTGCGCAGCCTCGTAAATACCTGTTGCTCGCTCGCCTTTCGCCGAAATCTCCAGACTGCGACGCGATCTTTCGTCGGGGCGGAGGGGGGTCGACGTTCGCGTTTCCGACTTCGTCTCTCTTGTGATCGGTGTTTTTCGGTGGCGACGGCCAACGGAGGTGCTATCCCGAGGCGAGAGATGTACCGTTACCGTGTCGCGGAGGACGACGACGACGACGATGGCTGGACCGGTCGAGTATCGGAACGGATCGGAGCGGAGCGGATCGGATCGGATCGAGCGCGTTCTGGTTCACTTACGTGTACACCCATGCAAAACCGGGACGCCGCGAGCTTGTACCTCGCACCGCGTACGGACGATTCGACACCGCGCGGCACCTGATCATTCGGAAGAACCGACGGAACGACCCGTTGTTGTTCGCTCGTTCGCGGACCGTCCGACGGCGACCACGTCCAGTTTCGAAAAGCTCGCGATCCCGAATTCCAGTTTCGAGGTGGTTCCCATCGAGCGACAGAGCGGAAACACCGATCGAGAATTCCCCCCGCGCGGTCTTTCTAGCGCGCACTGCTATCTCGCGGCGTTCGCGGTCGCGTTCACATTCCCGAGATAACGGTTCGGTTACCTACTGCCTTTTATACGCGTACCCGGCGAGTGATCTCCGGCGTGTCAGGTCGCGGACGGCCGCAGCTCGGCCGAACTTTTCCGAAAAGTACTCGAACTCTCGGGCGGAAGACCGGTCGGACAACGAACTTGATCCGTGCGCGGTAAGCGGCGGACCGAGACTCTCACGGATTCGGGCTTGGTTGGTCTAAGCGAGAGCCGGCCTGGCCTGGCTGGCCAACTGGTCGTTGGTTGCGGGTTGCGGGCCGCGAGTAGCCGACGAGGTAGGGGTACGGTGCTTCGTCAGCTACCTAGTTACCACCGATCTTCGAATCGTGCCGTTTCCATACCGTTCCGTGCCACGTCTTGCCGCGCGCGCACCGTTCACCGTTCGCCGTTCACCGTACACCGTACGTACCAGTCCTCTCTCCTTTCTCTCTCTCCCTCTCTCTCTCTCTCTCTCTCCCTGCTCTCTTCCTCTTGTTCGGTTTTTACACGGGCACGCACACACCCGTCGAGCCTCCTCCGGATCCGACGGAGTTCTTCGCGGGTTTTCGCGTTTCTCCGCTAACGCGTTCGACCGAGGTCCACCGAACACGCGCTAGACTCTAGTCCGCGAGCATTCGTGTCGAGCCCGTAACCGGAATCGCGAGCAGACCGGATCGAAAACGCCCGAAAGCATCCTGCAAAGTCCTCGCTGGCGTGTATCGGATTCTCTTTTCCGGGCGAACGGATAATCGCCGGAGAAAATCGGCCGCGCACCAAACACTGCCGTGTACGTGCGCCGATCGCGAGACGCGCGCGACTCGAAACGAACGCGAGCGGACGTCCGTTGGCCGCTTCGCGAAGTAGGGTGCAGAAGGAGATGGTCTGCTCCGGCTCGCCGGCACGGAGAGAGATCGTTTTCTCGATGCAACCTGGCTTAACTGTAAACGGCCCCCACCGCGGATTTGCCTTCTTCTCCCGGTAACTCGGCTCGCTCCGCGTCCTATCCTGGCGCAGGTGATTCTCCTAACACCGGCAATTACGCGCAATTAACACGATTCGCGGGGCAACGCGGCTCGCTTCGGGACATCGTGCTCCTCTTCGATTACGGGGATCTCGTTGACGAGTTCGCGAGCTTAGATCGCCGCGACGTCGTGTCCTCTTTCTCCCCCACCCCTTCACTATTCTTTCTTTCTTTCGATCGAACGTCGTTTCGACGAGGGTCAGCTTCCGCGAATAAATACTCCGCAATACTTACTCGATCCCCTCGCCTCTCTCTCTCTCTCTCTCTCTCTCTCTCTCTCTCTCTCTCTCTTTCTCTCTCTCTGCGCTCCCGAGTTTTCGCGTTTCGCGAGCGCAGCTTCTCCTGCCCCCGAGTAGGCGCCTTCGTCGTTTGCAACGAAACTGGTTGCAAAACGTTTCCAATTCGTTGGTCGCGAGCCGGAGCGGTCTCGATCGGCGAACGGGTTCGCGTTCGCCAACGGGTAGGGGAGATCGGCAGGTTGATGCAGTTTCTCGTTTCTGCGATTTTTGTTTGAACCGATTACGTAAAAAAGAACACGCGAGAATAATCTTTGGAACTCCCTCTTCACATATTTGTCAGCGAAACTTTTAGATAAATATTAGGGGGTAGCATATCAGTAATGAATTATTTTGGAATCTAAAAGAAACTTCGTAGTAAAGTCAGGTTTTTGTTTCTTAATTTATTATTTAATCTCCATCATTATCAAGGACAGTTTGCCATCTTTCCTGCAAATTTTCAATCCCCCTCTTATAGAAATCCAGGGTTCGTGAAGCAAAATATAACTCAAGGTGTCTCCTTGCATCTTCTACAGAAGTAAATGTTTTATTTGTTAACACTAGATTTACGGAGCACTAAAAGCGGCTAGTTTGGATTATTTTATAAAAATACCGAGAATATATTCAGCCAGATTTTTAGCAGGCTTTTACTATAATATATGTTCCGAGGAATAAATGTGTTAAATAAATTTCCTATAAATGCATTTCTACAGTCACAATAATTGTAAATTAACACTAGGTTTACGGGACCCGTCAGAATGACGTGTTCTAATATTTTTAATTTACGATTATTGAGATTGCGAAGATCCATCTACGTGGAATTACTCAACAAACTTATTTCCTTGGGTACATATTATTTTAAAAAATGGCTGAAAACTTGAATAGACACGTTCTTCTTATTTTTATAAAGTAATGAAAAATACTCACTTTTAATGCTGCGTAAACCTAGTGTTAAAGAACATAAAACCCGTCATTTTGACGGGTCCCGTAAATCTAGTGTTAAATAATGCTCCAGAGATCTGAAAAGATGATAGTCACAGGGAGCAATATCCGGAAATAAAAATTGCACAAAATTAAATGTATGATACTGAGTAATCCTCCAATTTTCTTGCATGTTACAGATCCTAATCAAGTTTAGAACATTGAATACATCAACGTAAAAATTAATTTTAAAACCTGCACAAATAATTCCGTCAGCCACATATGGGTGATGTGGCGTTCAACGTGTTAAATAATGCTCCAGAGATCTGAAAAGATGATAGTCGGAGGGAGCAATATCCGGTGAGTACAGGGGGTGTGGTAAAACTTCCCCTTGCAATTCTTTGATTTTTTCCTGAGTGAGTTTCGCTGCATGGGGCCGGCCATTGTCAATTTGCAGTATTACACCTTTTCTATGGACTAAAGATGCCCTCTTTTTCAATAGTTCTGAATACAGAGCAGTAACAACTGAGCAGTAACTGTTTCTCCAGGTTTCAACAATTCAAAGTGAATTATGCCAGGACAGTCCCACCAAATGCACAGCAACACCTTTCCAAGTGATAAGCTAGGTTTAGGGGTTGACATTGCGGTTTGATTTGCAGAAACCCATTGCTTGGGACGCTTTATGTTATCATAAAGAATCCATTTTTCATCTCCGGTAACGATTCCGCTAAGAAATGGATCTCTACGAAATCTGGATAGCAATCAAGTGCAAATTGATCGACGAATATTCTCGTTGGTCTCAGATAATCGATGCGGTACCCATATTCCTTGCCTATACGCCTTTCCCATTTCGTGTAGGTGCCTTTGTATAGTTGACCATGTGTGGACCCAAGGCTTCTCGATGATTCTTGTATACTTAATTTTGGATCAGCTTCCGCTAGAGACTTTAGGGTGTCATTATCAAATTCAACTGGTCGTCGAGGCCTGTCAGAGAGATCATAATCACCGGCAGCAAACCTTCTGAACCAACGTTGACACTTGTTGACCTTCTATACATCTCCATGAACATCGCAAATTTTCTTTGTTGTTACATTAAATCCCGCATTCAAATGAAAAAGTATGCAATGACGAATATGATCCTCGGAAGGTACGGACGCCGCCATTTTATTACAGGGTTGTAAAAAAAAATTATACTTTTTAGAATATTTAGAACACAGGCTGCTTCACCGAAAACTGTAAAAGAATACGTGGTGTTTCCTCTTCAATGATCGGTACAAAACTAAAAAGGCAAAACAAATTCTCTGCAAATTCTTTCATCTAAAACTTCAAGTTAAAATGTTCACAAGGTATCACACGCTTAAGTATTACAAAGCTTTTTCTAAAAAACAATTTTTTGTAGGAGAAATGAGTGAAAAATAGCATGGTTTCAAGGAGCTCGGGAGTGCTTAGGGCATATGCGAACGGCGGCAAATCCAATGGAACGATAGAATACAGAAAACTCGTCGCTTTCGCTGGTTCGAGCGAAACTCGAAGTTTTCCGTTGCGTCTATGTGGGGCGTGCGCGTGTCGGGTTCTCGCTCGCTTTTACATAAATTTATCGCAGACCGGATTACAATTTTTGCACAGCGGTGATCGCGACAGAGGCCCCAGTCGCGAGATAGCAACGAGATAGCAGCGGAATAGAGGATACGCAATAGAGAAACGATTTCGTAAAACGTGTTCGTGTTTATTTCATTGGCTGATTCCACCTCGCGGCGGTCGCGTGTCCCGGCAAGGTCGAGGGGCTCGCCTCGAGAATTAATATTCGAGAATCGTACATAAATTTTGCGCGTTGCACGCAGAATGATCTGGCTCTCGAATGGTATGGGTGTCGACCGAATCTTTTAACGAGCCGTGCCCTCGCGAGAACGGCTACGCGATTGGTCGATGATCCTGCGATCGACGTAAACATGTTTTTCTTTTGCCGGACGATAATCTT
Source organism: Halictus rubicundus (assembly GCF_050948215.1). Taxonomy (NCBI): domain Eukaryota; kingdom Metazoa; phylum Arthropoda; class Insecta; order Hymenoptera; family Halictidae; genus Halictus; species Halictus rubicundus. The sequence goes on from NC_135160.1 coordinate 11,176,924, forward strand.
GTTGCGACGGACGCGTGTCGTCGAAGTTCAGGCGTTGCCGGTCGCCGCGTATAAAAGCCCGCCGCGGCGGTAAAGAACCGTGTATTTCTCCGAGGAAGAACGTCGCAAGATGAAGGACGAATTAAAGGTAAGCGCGTACGATGCGAATCGAAGCGATCCCGGCGCTTTCCTCATTCACGGTTTCCGTCTTTCCAGTATCTGACGGGGTTCGGTTGCGAGTTCTCCAGCGAGGACGAAAGGTGTCCCGGCGCTCTGCCCGTGGGCCAGAACAGCCCGCAAAAGTGCCCGTACGGGCTGTACGCCGAGCAACTCTCCGGCTCCGCGTTCACCGGTAACGTAGTCGATCGAATCCCACGAATTTCGTTGTCCTAATCGCAAGTTTGTCGCTTCTCGCAGCTCCTCGATCTTCGAACAAACGTTCCTGGCTGTATCGGATCAGACCGTCCGTCGTCCATGACCGCTTCGTCCCCGTCGAAGGAGCGTCCGGTCTCGTCTACGAGTGGGACGGCGCTCGTTCGACGCCGAACCAAGTGAGTACGCGTTTCTTCTGCAGGAGCTTTTCTCGCTTCTAGAAAGTCGCGTGGTTGTGTTTCAGCTGAAATGGAAGGTGTTCGACGTGCCGAGCAGACGAGCCAAGGAAGTCGATTTCGTCGACGGGTTGCGCACAATATGCGGCGCCGGTGATTGTCGCATGCGGCAAGGTGTCGCGATCCACGTGTACCTGTGCAACGCCTCGATGGTCGACAGGGCGCTCTACAACGCCGACGGGGATTTTCTGATCGGTACGCTAGCGCATTTTAACCTTGATTTTAAAGAGACCGAAACTTAATTTTAAAAAGATCAGGCTCTACGCGCCGGTGGTCTGCTCCAGCGGGCTCTTTCGTCTAAGAGTCAGTCGCCAGAACCGCGCAACTGACTCGTAACGAGAATTCACTGTACAAGCTGACCTTAGGAGTACCGCGGTGAGATGAGAAGGATGCTTGCGGGTCTATCATTAGGTCCATCCTCACCTCTGACCCCCCTGCAGTTCCAGTTTTTAGACTTTGACGTCACACGCCATATAATATGTGTGACCGCTAATGTTTGGGGCGTGACCCTTCCACTCTGCCCCAATCGGCCGCGCATTCGTACGTCACCGGATTCCTGCCAGGGACCTCCTTCGCATCTCACCACGGTACAAAGAGTATGGATCCTGATTGAGCCGGAATATGCGTTTACCGTTTCTCGCAGTGCCGCAGCTGGGCTCGTTGCTCATCACCACCGAGTTCGGCAAGATCCGATGCGATCCGAACGAGATATGCGTGATCCAGCAGGGCATGCGGTTCCACGTGACGGTATTCGGGCCGTCCCGTGGATACGTTCTCGAAGTGTTCGACGGCCATTTTCAGCTGCCCGAGTTGGGACCGATAGGTAAACAGCGAGAACTTCTCGAACGAACGTTAGTTTTTCACGCTGCGCTGTCGTTTTGCCGGGCAGGAGCGAACGGTCTGGCGAATCCGAGGGACTTTCAAACGCCCGTCGCTTGGTACGAAGACCGCGAGACCAATTACAAGATCGTCGGCAAATTTCAGGGGAAATTGTTCGCCGCCGAACAACGCCACAGTCCTTTCGACGTGGTGGCCTGGCACGGAAACTACGTCCCGTTCAAATACAACCTGGACAGGTTCATGGTTGTTAATTCGGTCTCGTTCGATCATTGCGTACGTATCGGAATCGGTTTGTAGCGCGTCGATCAGAGTGGATCGACCGACGAATCGTTTTCTTTTCAGGATCCCTCCATTTTTACCGTTCTCACGTGCCCGTCGTTCAAGCCTGGAACCGCGGCGGCCGATTTCGTCATCTTCCCGCCGCGATGGTCCGTCCAACAGCATACTTTTCGTCCGCCCTATTATCATCGTAAGTAAAACGACGCGAGTATGTCGCTATGTGCTCGCGCGGAAAGCTCGCGTTCGAGTTAGAATTTCAAAGACGTGGAGCATGTTCGTTGCCCAATCCGTTTTCTTTTCTTTGTGCTTTTTCACTTTCTCGCTTTGCCGCTTGCTTGCTTGCTTGCCCGGTTGCCCGCTTACCTGCTTTCCCGGTTTCCCGCTTTCCCGCTTTCCCGCTTTCCCGCTGGAACGTAAATAACGAGGCGTGGAGTAAACCGCTCCGCTCGTTCCGTCCTTTGCTCATCCGCCGCGATTCGTTGTCAATTGAGCGATTCGCCGATGAGCGCTCTCCCTCCACGACGCGGCGCGGCGCGGCTCGACATGCTAGACCGCTTCTAAAAATCGCAGAGCCGCGAGACATCGGTGAAAACTTGAAATTTTCTCCAATTACATCGATCGGCTTCCTTTTTCTTTCACGACGATAATTCTGGCGTTTCTTGCGCCGGCGAACGTACAATTCCATCCAAGTCCCCTCCCATCTGCCCGAGCGTCGGCTCCCGTCTCTTCTAATCGCTGCTGATCGCTGCTGATCGCTACTGATCGCTACTGATCCCCGCCTGCTATACCTCTCTTTTCTATTTTACGACTCTCGGCACTGAATACCCGCGTACCAACGCATCAACGGGAGCGAACAAGCGTGCCAACACGCGCCTTTACGCCGCCGACTTTGACCCTCAGGAAATTGTATGAGCGAGTTCATGGGCCTCGTGAAGGGACGCTACGAAGCCAAAGAGGAAAGTTTTCATCCGGGAGAAGCGTCGCTGCACTCGATTATGACGCCTCACGGGCCGGATGCACGCTGTTTCGAAACCGCTTCGAACTGCAAGCTCGAACCCGAGCGCATCGCCGACGGAACCATGGCGTTCATGTTCGAGACCTGTTACAGTTTGGTGGCCACCGAATGGGCGACCACGACCTCCAACAAGCTCGACCACGATTACAACAAATGCTGGGAACCACTCGAGAAGCATTTCGACCCGAACGCCAAGCCTGCAACGTCCGATCGTTGATCGTTTCCCTCGAATATCTATTTTCCATATTTCCGCTACCATGTTTGTATGTGTGTCTTCTAATTCTTTCGCGTTACGATAAATAAATGATAAACGAGTATGTACGGTCCTTCAATCGTGGTGTAACAAGATAAAAACAGATGCATAATGTAAGGAATGCGTCGGAGGTGATCTCTATCCGATAGCAGGCGTTATGAATAACGCATCATTATTTAAGATTTATTTAGAGATAAACAAAATGCAATTACAGACATTTCTCTTAATTATGCTTTGAGAAAGTTTGCGGTATCGGCTACTGTTAATTACAAATCATTAATTCCGCTTTTCCCGTAAGACAGAATACAAATTCCGGCAAGAATCATCTGTTCCGTCCAAAGGTCCGTACAGCGCCAATTGACGTTGCGGCGAAACGCTGAAACTGCTAGCCAAACATTACCAACAGTTTTGTAGAAAATGCTCTGGCACGATAGCGTACTCTATCGAACTGGAACGGTCAGCTAATGAACTACATGAGGTTGCAACCAGAGAGGAAATGAGAGTGCTCACACCCGGGATTTTAGTGTCCCCGGTATAGCGCTGCCCCCCAGTCTAATTATTAACCTGGACCAGAACCTGCACCAACAGCAGCGGATTCCAAATAATGCCAAAGTGCCATTTTACCAGCGTAAAAGATGATGCAGGTTCTAATAAAGGCTAAAAAGATGATGCAGATTCTGATCCAGGGTAAAAAGTTGATGCAGGTTCTGTTCCAGGCTAAAAAGATGATGCAGGTTCTGTTCCAGGCTAAGAAGATGATTCAGGAAAAGTGGGGACTAAAGCCCCGACCGTGAGAACTCTTATTTCCTCTCTGATACAATATAAATGTTTACATGGAATGTGGATTGCGCGTCGGTAACCGGGTTATCGCATATGGTCCGGTCTTCTCTGTACAAGCATAGACGAGGTATAGAAGTAGACCAGGTTTCGCAATCCTCGATGCAGTTTCGAGTAAATGCGTCGTCGAAAGCTATAAATAAAGTTTGTTGGAAAACTTCGAAGGAAACGTTTCATGATTGAATATTTTTTAATATTTGTTCGATCCATTCTCTTAAAATTAGGTCTATTCTCATGTATTGATGGCAAGATGTCTGCGCAAGGCCATCTGGCAAGGTATTGCCGCAAAAACCATAACTAATAATTTTTATAATCACAGATTTGCCAGGAGTATTTTGAACCTAAAGACACTGGTTTGATTTACAGATTTTTTAATTATTTAAGTTTTTGTTTGTCGACAAAGCCTTAAATTTTGGACGGCGAAAATTCATAGAATGTTCTATTCTTATATATATCTTGTTTGCGGTCATAGAATATATGCTTTGATCTCGATCTATGTATAATCTGAGGTTGTGCAACTGTCGTATGATACACACTTTCGTTTAATTTGTATTTAACCTGGAAAAAGTCCGGCGAATTAATTTTGCAACGCAATTGAACATTTCCATGAAGATTACAGTGAAATAATTAAACATGAAAACTGCGCCTGATCCAAAAGACGTCCAGGTATTGCGTGTTATTTTTTAATACTGTAACCGCAAATACTAGCTTTATACTTTATAACCTTGTCAGAGCTATTTTTGAATTAAATTTGAATGTATGTAATGAACGGTCTTTCATTTTTTGAATTAAAAGAATGGTATGAACCTAATGTAATAAGCTATTGCTCACAACGATATATATACTTATTTTATTCCTACAAATACATAAGCTTATGTGTGTGTTGTAATTTTATAGAATTGATTCCAATAATTATCTTTTTTAGGAATTTCTATTTAAACAGTCGCACATCTCCCAAATTTTAGATGGATATACATCTGTACCAATTGCCTGCAGTCTAATTACTGCAGACAAGAAAAGGGGTTTATTATATGTAGGTCAAGGGAATAAGATATTTGTATTGAAACCAGGAGAAGACAGTGACCCAGAATGGAAAATAGAAGTTGAGACAACAACAATTATTTGTAAATTAATGCTTAGCTGTGATTGTTCCTACTTAGCAGTAGTACCGCAAGGACCATTTGTTTTAATTTATGATGTACAGGCTCTTACCAGAAGTGTATGTTACTTAAATATAGATTTTTATAGTTTATTAAACACAAAATCAGTTGATCGTAAACATTGTAATTATTTTTCTTACAGAATTTACACTTATTACACGAAATAAGGATTTGTACATCGAGCGCTGAGGTCTTTGTAAACGATATACAATGGAACCCAACTGTCCCAGGAATGTTATGTACAGTAGCTAGTGATTATACAGTTGGTAGTTTTCAAATAAAAGAAGAAAAGATAATAGAATTGAAAGCTTTAGAGAAATTAAATGGGCTAGATGCTTTATGCGCAGCTTGGAGTCCTAAAGGGAAACAAATAGTGATAGGTTGCAAGAATGGAAATATTATACAACTAAAACCCGATTTGAAAGTAGCTAGAACGATTCCTGGTCCTACTCCGTACATTGGTGAAGTTGTTTCTATTTTATGGATCAGTAATTATCAGTTCTGTGCTGCTTACTTAGGTACTGAACAGAGGATCAATGTTCTTATAGTTGACGCTCCTAAAGGCGAAGCAAATGCTATTTTCACATGTTACGAAGATATTACGTATGGAATAACAGATACAGAAGGAGAAGGAATGTTAACAACACGTTACTATTTCGATCATGTGCCAGAATGGGGTATAATTATCGCTGCTAGTAGTAACAGCAGTGAGATCGCAGTATTAGGATGTACAGACGGAGGTGCCACATGGAATCAATGGCAGCTAGTTGATAGCGGCAGGGCCCAATTGCCATTGATTCATACAACGGAGAGTTATCCAGTAGGCATAGCTGTAGATAGATCTCCCGTTCGAAAATTACCGTGGGGAGCTGATTCTATTTTACCTATTCCAGTTCCAATATTACATATTCTCGCAACATCCGGTCAACTCTGTAGTTTTCATATGGTGAATTTGACGCCCAATTGTTCTGCTATTAATACTCCGCCTACAGAAATTGTTGCAATTCCGCCGCAACAATTGCAACAACAATACAATGCTATTCCATTGGACACGTCCCTTGTTATGAACGGTGTAATAACAAGTACTCCGCGTCCGAAGCAAATAGAAAATCTGTCTGAACGGCCCAAACCGGTTCCCACAAGAGATATTTTCGAGAAGGCGGCTCTTCTTCAGCATCCACCGGAGAAACCGCTCGAGCAAAAAATCGAAACTGCAAATGTAGAGGTTAAGGTAGAACCACCTAAAGATACGCATTCGCAAAAGCCTGTAAAGGTAGATACGAAGACAACAGTAATTAAAAAAACAGTTGTACAAGAACCTGTGCAGGAACAGAAGACAACCGTCGAGGATGAGAGTAGAGACATTCGCGCTTACATAGAAGAACATAATTTATTTGAAAAGGAACTGCGCAACAGATTGGAATTACAAACTTGGGAATGTGGGACGGAAGAAGAATGTCGAAAACTTGTAGATACCTCCACTATTATAGACCAGTTTCTCAGAGAACTGAGAGAAACGACGAACAGTCTATCCAGCGACATCGCCTATTTGAAAGCGTTGTTACTGCAATCGTTTGCTTGGGTCGAAGAAACCAAGTCAAAGAACGCAGCCAGCATGGATTTCCCCACTAGAAACTGCGGAGACAACAATAAGATATCAGACTTACAGAAACTATATTATTACACTCAAACGCAACTCGCTCAAGCTAGTAAGATCTTAGACTTGGAATGGTCTGATTATAAAACTCAAGAAAAGTCGCGAATGAAAATTCCCCACTTGGAGTTTGTCTATCAGAATCTGATACTGCATAATAAAATCATTGAGAATGAAAAAGGCAAAGTAGAGCAACTGAAGAAACAGTGGAAATTACTTACTCGTAACAACAACATATTTGGGTTGAATCGTTCGCTATCAAATCTAAGTATAACATCGTCAAAATCATCGGTTTCCCTCCCAAGGAATGCCGGAATCATAGAAGCGCGTTGCAAAACTATTGCCGCGAAAACATTGAGCTTCACTCAAGGAAAGCAGATTAAGCTGAGAGAGTACTTGTCTTCTTCTACCCCAAGAATTATAAAACCTGTGAATCCGTCACCCAGCCAACATCGTTTGGAGGCGACACTGTCTTCTTTGGCTTCGCCGAATTCTATACCCGCTGGGATCAAGAATAAGATAGAATCGCCAGTCTCGAAACAGACTCCGATTGCTAAACAGACAACCGCCGAGAAACCGAAGCAACAAAGTCCTTTAGCTTCTCTCAATAGCATTGTTGCAAGAATCGGTACGAATGAACTTAATAATGTACCAACGCAAAGTAAACCGCAGACAAAACCACCCGCTTATACTGTGGCTTTCCCTGTTGCAGCTGGAACTAAACCGCCACAAACAGAGAAAAAGTCAAGTCCACCGGTGACTCTTGCCATCCATCAAATTAGTAAACCGAACGATACCGTAGCATCGAGTCCAGCTAATTCTTTATCTACTTTATCTACTTTAATTCTTAACGTACCTAATTCGATCAAGTCTTTCCCTAAAGTTGATTCTATTCCATTCGGTACACCACCTCAGAAGTCTGAAGAAACTATTTTACAAAAATCTATGCCTAAAGAATCTGGTGCCAAACCTAGCAAAGATACTGTATCACTGAGTAGCGATTCTGTGAAAGTACAAAGCAACTTATTTAATACCGGTACATTGAAAGACGTATTATCATTAACAGACGCATCGTCGACGAAAGTGCAGGAAATCAATTTGAACGCCTCGTTGAAATTTGGGCTCGCAACGTCAGCAACAACAACAACAGCGGCTACGAAAACCGACGCAGCAGCCGCATTTAGCTTCGCTACTCCGAACACTGCGGCTGCAATCGTAAAGAGCACTTCGCAGACTGCGATGCCACAATCAACGATCGCACAAACATTTTCTTTCGCTTCGAAACCATCAACTCCCACAAGTACGTTCAACCTGAAAATACCACAAACGGCAACAACGGCGCCTCAGACGCAAGAACCATTGAATTTAACTGGTTTATTTACGGGACTACAGAGCAACAATCAAACGTCTGTAGCTAGCAATAATCTTAACGCTGATCCAAAATTCAACTACAAATCTACATTTGGAACACCTGGCTTTCAGATGTCGTTGGGCCAAATATCTATTAGTATGGCGGGTGGAGCTCCTGTAGCAGAAACTGTTACAACCTCCCCTTCGGTTACTATAGAAAAGGTTGCTTCTCCAGAATCTAAAGTCTCCACGTACCCAAGTCCTGTGCAAGCTGCGCCTGCAACTACTACCGCTACTCCATTGTTTGGCGATCAGCCTGTTGCATCGAATGTCTCCATATTCGGAGGAATGTCGAGTTCTACCACACCAACCACGTCTACCGTTGCTCCTACAACCAGTGGCACAGGTTTTGGAAGTCCAACAGCAACGACAATGCCCATGTCGATATTCGGTGGCTTCAAGCCCGCTCCCACAACTACTACAGCTACGATTGCAACAACATCCACTGTCTCTTCGTTTCAAACTTCTTTGCCACAGCCGACTTTCGGAGAGACTGTCGCAAATCTGACCCCTGTAAGCCCCGCCAACGCTAATAGCAACAGCACTCCGTCTACATTGACCTTCGACACTTCGACGACAACCTCTGTCACTTCATTTTTCGGGAAACCATCTGCTCTCACGATGAACGCTCAATTTCCAAGTACACCGACCGTTTCTTCCGCAGCGAACACCTTCGGGAAACCAATAATCAGTCCCGCGTCTGTACCTTTTGGAAGTACCCCGAATACATCTATATTCGGCGGTATGCCAACTACTTCCGCGAGCACTTCAATCTTTAGCGGAAACAACAGTAATTCCATTTTCGGTGGAAACACACAAGCGTCTCCTTCTGGTTCTATCTTCGGTGGAAACGCGTCTACGATGAACAGCTTTAGTACGCCTCCGAAGTCGCTTTTCGATAATAACGCTCAAAAATCTGGTTCAATATTCGATGGTACACCGAACACGGGATCTACGTCTTTCTTCGGAGGTGGTGCACCCAATGCTGCACCAGGTGCAGCATCTCCCGGGTCTACGTCTATATTTGGAGCTAGTGCTTCCCCGATGGGCATGGAACAACCTGTGCTGGGTGCGCAACCCGCTTTTGGACAAGCACCTGCATTTGGTACCAAGCCAGTGTTTGGGTCGGCACCATCGTTCGGTTCAACAAAGCCAATTTTCGGTGATGCGTTCGGAACGACAGCGTTTGGAGCTAGCGCATCTCCTCCGGGTAACTAACATTGGATCTTGTTAACTTCTATACATTCTTAAACAGCAAGACTAACGATACGAATTTAAATAGCGTTCGGTAGTCCACCAGCAATGGGCAGCCCAACCGCGATGGACAACAACATGTCCAAAGTTTTTGGAGCCGTGAGCGGTAACAATACATTCGAATCTTTGGCTACCCAACCGGGTGGACTGACTTTCAGCAGTTTAGCTCAAAAAAGTCCAGAACCAGACAAGCCTCCATCGTTCAGCGGGTAACCAGACGATAATTTTAAATCCTGGAAAGCCGAATGGACGATTCATCGATTAATCTGTTATTCTGTTTTTAGTGGGAGCTCTTTCTCGAGTTGGCGGTAGTCCGCAACATCTACCCTAGGTTGAACAACTACCAGATTTCGTACAAATTATTCTTCTAACGAGAGAGTAATGTAAATTCAGCATCGTCGATCAGTTCAAATCATGTATTTATAATTACTTCTTATTAGAAACCGACGCTAACGACGTTAATTTTAGACCATCCTTCAGAATCGTATCATAACAAACATGAAATGTGATTTAGTGTATTTCGGATTTATTTACAGGAAACGAACATTGTATAAAACATTCTGCCGTTGTATAAAAATATCATTAGATACCTCTCTTTACAGGCTTCGGCGCTATCGATACTTTGGTCGGTTTGCAAAGGTCGATAACACACGGGTCGTCGAGCGCCGCCGACGGTACAAGCAGCGCAAGAGATATTTCTACGTTGCACGCTTCCATCCAAACTTGATGGGACAACAGAACCGTGGTCTTCAATCTGTAGTCGCTTTGTTCCGTGTTCTGTAACCGTAGATCGGACTGTCGTGGCAATAGCAACTGCACTTGTTGATCAGGGTGTCTCAGTTTAACGCGGAGTATGCTCGGGTCTCTCAAGTTCAACAGTTTAGCTGTTAACGGGATGCCCAGTAGAAGACCTCCGGTGAACTTCAATGCGGCATCCGCGTCGCCTCTAGGCTCCTCTATAACTGCCCTACAGAATCGCGTGGACACCGACGGCCTCGGCAGTCGTTCCTCTCCTTGCGCTGCGGGCGTTAGAAGCAACGGTAACAGTAACCGTGTCAATGACCCTGGTTTCACATCCGCCAATGTCGGGATTTGTAAGACCAGAGCTCTAGAAAACGTCGGCAACTTCGACGTGTCTTGCGGTAGGGTGTCGGCTTCGGAAAGAAAGTATCGAGTCAGCGGTAGAGCACTTCTTCCGGTCACGCTTCTTGTAACTCGTATCAGTTCGACTGCCAAGGCTTTCAGCCACAAGTCAATGGCTAGCATCGTGTCGGTTTCGCCTAGGCCACTGAACAATCGCTGCAACCTGAAAATCTCATTTGTTAGGAAAACTATTCGTCGTGACAAACAAATAATTTATTATATACCAGTAAAAGATTTGAAATGCCTCGTACTTTTGAGTATTTCGAAGAAGAACCGAAACGTTGGTGGTAGTGTTAGGGAACGGACTGGTCGATATCGAATTTGCCGACGACACCGAGAATTCTTTCAATACGGACTTCAGAAGCAGTAAACATCGTATGTACAGAGCGGTGAACCGCGCTGCTCCTTCCATCCGATAGTCCATTTCTGCCAAACGATCCAAATCGATGGCTGCAGCTTCTAAGAGCTGGGTATGAACTCTACCACCCGGCCTTGCATTCTCAACACCCGTTACCACCTTTTCTAGAAATTCTTTCCCACGTTCGGTCTCCTCGTCGTTTTTGTCTTCCTTTTCGAAGCCTGGTCCGCTTGTTATAGCTGGTCGCAATCGAGGAACGAAATGCGGCATCGTGTCCCGCAAATAATGATAATGTTTAGATGTATGCTCTGTGAAAAGAGCGTGCATACTTGGACAATGGAAAGCCGCGTTAAATATCATTACCAACACGCTTGCATCTATTATTTGTAGTCAAGGATATTATTAAGAAGACAAAGGCTTATCGTACAGTAAAAATGACTGGTAAAAGGATACAAGACGGTTCGTCTACGTCCGGTTCCGGTGTGTCGAAGAATGGGTGTCGACCAAGAAGCTGAGGTACCAAAGGCAACGTCAAATATGGATGCGAAGCTCCCAATGCTGCCAAACAGCTTCTAATGCTCTCTCTATCTTGTGGATAACGACTCAAGTTTTCAATGAGCCGATTTACACACATGTACAAGCAATTCCTTGTGGCTAGCCGGCTGGCAGCTAATGTGGCGTGCAGACCTTCTCGCACCTCGCCTGAAAAATCCTCTAGCGCACCCAATATCGTTTCCAGTTGGTCCTCGCGAAGCGTTACGCTCACGGACATTTTCCTTAGCGATTCGATAGCTCTCAATCTTACATCTTGAATTTCATCGTTGAACATATCCACCATGAAGTCCAGGGCAACCCTAGCTATGCTCGGTTGTTCCAAAGACAACGTACAAAGTGCCTCGACTGCTGCCGTTCGCACCTGAAAATAATTTATTGTATAAGTAGAATATATTAATTATAGTAAACGCGTACAAGCACGATACTACCTCTAAGAACTCGTCTTCCAAACCGTGGATAAAAGCACCGCAAGATCCGCTCTTTTCTTCGACTTCTGGCCTATCTGCTTCTACGACTTTTTGCTTTTTGTCTAATGCTTGCTCTATGTACCGTTGGGACACACCTTTCATCGAACCTAGAAGCGTCATTGCCGAGGTCCTAACTCTTGGTGATAAATCCCCCATGAAACTGCATATTTGAGAGAATGCACAGTCTACCATGCGTGTATCCTCTCCGTCCGAACCCATAATCATGCTGAAAAATGATTCAATCAATGCATGTTCAATGTAACTTTGTACTAAAATTATACTTAAACATTACTTCTCAGGATATTCTCTTCCTAAGAGCCATATCAATTTCAGAACCGCACGTCGGACGATCTCATAGTCATCCCTGAGCGCGGCACAAGCTTCACCAAAGAAGCTCGCAGGCAGTCTGCATCCTCGATGAGAATGAAGTTCTGCCATTGTTTCAAATGCTTGAGCACGAACTCTTGGATCTTGAGAACGTGCATAGTTGCCAACGAATATTAACGTGTCGTCTGCAGTATTTGCAGATAAGTATCTACCAATGATGGAAAGACAACGTGTTTGCACACCGTGCCAGGTGTCTGGTAAATGTTCACGAGCAATTTTCAAAACCAGACTCCTAAAAAACATCAATTTTTTAGCATAATACGAAAATAAATATATGTATATATGTCTGTATAAAATACCTCTGGTAATCTCCTAATTTCAACAAAGTCGCCAGGCCTTGGCTCTTTACTCTATGCGATTCTTCGTTCCTCAGAAGTTCAGCAGTTTCGTTGACAATTCTTGTCTTTTCTGCAGAATCGTGTGTTATTTCTCCTAATTCTGCGAATATCCAAAGTATCTTAGCACGAACTGCTGCTTCTGTTTCAATGGAAAATCTTTCCGATAACTTCTTTACAACTGTGGGAACCTCCTCTGGAGAGATGTAAGCTATGGTATCGGATATACGAACAAGAAGCTGTAAAGCATCATTGCCGCATTTAGATTTTTCTAAACATTCTATGTAAGCTAAGGCAGAACTGCCCTCTGTTCCATTCTTACTCCCTGATGCGGAGGCCAAACGTAGTGTTTTTAATCGTTTTAGCGGTGGCTCGGTTACAACCTACACAAAATATAGTTGCATGAAGAAATGAAATTTAAAAATCGTTAAACGAGTGACAATGTAGGGTACCTGACTCTGTGTAAACTCTGCCAAAACTCTTTTCTTCATTAAAGCTGCCATATTAACAAATTGCTGAATATTTGTTCATTAGGAAAATAAAAGTCAGGTTATGTTTCCTAATGTTTACGAAGATCCCGACTATGTTTTTCGATGTTTACAAATCTAAGAAATACAAAATTATTATTTGACTTATTTCTATAAACTTCGAGAATTATCACATATTTATTGACATAAATAATATCTATAGTCTTAATATCAACTTATATTTACTCTTCAAGTTGTTTGGACAGTACAAATCTAAAAGAATAAATTGTAAGGTTATGTTATGTCAGCTGTTCGCGTTACATATTATACATGTATATAGCTTGCACGATCATCGAAGATAATGAGTGTTAATCATTTTTCATTATGAGTAATAGTGTACATGGTACGCTACATGCTAATTACATGATTCATGTTACTGATCAAAAATTATTTAATCAATAATAAATGTCATTTTTTTTTAAGTTCGAGCATGGTTTATAAAATATTTGATAATTCTCGTGGTTATAATTTTTATGCTTTGCCAAGCGGGAGTCAACATTATTTCTCTCTAAATTTGGTTTCTATAAATGCATTTTTATAATGACTGAAAAATATATATTTATTAATAATAATGTTTGTAATTTCAACATTTGGGACAACGCGAACCGTTAAAGTTGAAAGACGTATCGTTCATAAATATTCTTCGACTGTAAATAATACATGGAGTTGACAATCAGACAATCTGTCAATTTGACAAGCTTGTCTGGCACTAACATGGCTGCCGAGATCAATAGAAAACTGTCATAATACGTTTCGTTCGTAGATAGTTGGTCGGCGTTATTAGATTCGCCAAAATGTTTCGCCGGAACGTTTCTTTGTGAATATGTACGTTCTTTAAGCTGCAAAAGAGCTTCTTTATATTTCCGTGACAATGCCGTAATTTCGATCGTCGTAATGATAGGTGAAAGTGTTCTGAATAACTGTTGACCCGTGAGTAGAGGGTGATTCACAACAATGTAATGCGGCGTTACAAAGACAGCATGTTTTTTAATGATTGATGAGAATCATAGATATTATATAAGTTCCTAATATTTCGGACGAATGCCGATAAAACATCTGTTCTGAATATAAATAAAATATAAACTTCCAAATACAGTTTATACATTTACATTACTTCTTGTTACACAAGAGAGTGCCTATTTCTACAATTTCTCTTGATATTTCTCAATTTTAGTAAGAAACCAATCAATATTAATCAAGGAAGCTATCAAGTTTCCGTCGTGTGACATTTTAATATGGACTTTTTTGAATTTATTTGTGTGTCTGTGATTACATTTGTGTGTGGTATAATATGTACGCTTGCACTGGAATTTTACCTGTTCAAAAAGTATTTGGAAGTAGCGCCTCTAGCAAGTCCACCAGAAAAATCGATCCAACATGGCAAAGCAGAGTTACCTAAGGAATTACTTGAGAAAATTCAAGATGAAAAGGGTAATTCTAGTACAAACATATCCCGCCAAGCTATGTACCAAGGTAACGAGAACTTGGCCATAAACTTGACTCTGCAATTTCTATTCAATGAACTGCGAAACGCTGAGCGCGTTCGTTTGTGGCTATATAGAAAACTGAACAATGAATTTAAGGAACTTCTGACTCAGTCCACAACGGGGAAATTGTTGGACAGTGTGAAGGTAAATCGAACGATGCAGTAATTACAGAAACATTATTCGTAGAAGATTTATCATTATTTTATTTTTACAGTTGAGAGACTTGAATCTGGGTACTCAGTTTCCCACAATAAAAGGTTTAGAAGTTGCCGATTCAAAAATAGATGCTGATACGGGCTTGCTGGAGTCGTTGGATTTGTCATTAGATTTGCATTATTCTGGTAATTTTCAATTATCGATAGATGTTAAAATGTTATTGGGCAAAACTGCCTATATGGCTTTACAAGGTAAGGTACATTAAAAGTACAAAGGTTTTTGTAACATTTCAAGAGACACGAATTTCATAAATGTGTGTTTCAGTGAAAATGATCAGTGGTAGAGCCAGACTACAGTTTACACGTGTTCCATATACTCATTGGTCCTTAAGTTTTTATTCGGATCCTATACTCGAACTAGAGGTGCAGTCTCAATTTCAAGGTCGTCAATTACAACCACAGATTATCTCTTTGATCACCGGACAGATTCGGAGAGCTGTGCGTCGAAAACATACACTACCTCGCTACAAACTGCGATACAAACCATTCTTCCGCAGACTGAACGATGAAGCAGTAGATTTATCTGAAGTAAGACGCAATCTACTCCTGTATTTTACATTAGATATACACGATAACACGATATAATTGAATTAATCCAATTGTAATTTTGCACAACCGTGAATTTAAGGTACCATATAATTTACAAAAATGCTTCTTCAGGTGTCCAATATTCAATTCATACCTGGCTTTTTGCAAGTGTCGTTGTTCGAAGTGAGCAGATTGAATCTTGGACCTAACATGCTGAATGCAGAGGATAAGTCGCAGATCGAAGTCTACTGTACAATAAGCGTCGATTCAACACCTTGGGTGTTTCTTACTCAATATACTGGAGTTCCTTATATGGTGTTGGATTTGATAATTAGCAAAGTCGGTTCTCAGCAACTCGGTGTAGTATTTAAGCAAGAACTTGTGCCAGAGATAGGGCACATTTGCGTGCTAGTCGAAACGATAGTAGCCGGGAGTCCTGCGGCGATAGCCGAGATGAGGAAGGGAGATATTTTGGTAGCGGTAGATGGTAAAAAGGTGTCGAGTATGAATCAGGTAGCCAAACTCGTGAAGAATGCTGTGCAGAGGCGATTTATTATAAGGGTCGAAAGGAAGTATTCGAAAGCCGATTTGGATAAACAAATCAGTATGAAATTGGACAGCGAAAAGCTGTCCGCAGAGAAGGGGATGGACAGAAAATCACTGAAGATGGACCCGATACCGAACAGAGGAGACACACCGAGTACAGAAGATAGTACTAGAATCAAATTCGAAAGTCAAATCAAATTTTCAGACTTGAGAGACTCGGAGAACGAGATCACCGAGAAATTGGAGACGGGTAGCAAACTTTTTAGAAGAAGGAAAAGCAGCGTACACACCGTAGACGAGCCGGCTCACACACCCGATTCTACACCCTCTAGGAAGATTTCAACGACTTCGAGCCAATCGTTAATGTCGAACATCAGTTCTCAGTTCTGTTACGATGATAATTACATAATCAACGTAACAGACTTATACTACACCACGAAAGAGAAAGAGTACGCCTCATTGATTAGCTTTGAGGAGATTAGAAACTTTCAAATTGATTCGGAATTGCAATATTTAAATATTGGTGTGTGGGGCCGTGTAAGGGGAGGCGAATTCCCTCCTAAATTACTAG
Organism: Halictus rubicundus; assembly: GCF_050948215.1. Classification (NCBI taxonomy): domain Eukaryota; kingdom Metazoa; phylum Arthropoda; class Insecta; order Hymenoptera; family Halictidae; genus Halictus; species Halictus rubicundus. The sequence goes on from NC_135160.1 coordinate 11,193,332, forward strand.
GATACATTAATGTCCCGATGAAATTAATTCTAGCACAATGTTATACATCCTCGACCGGTCATTACCTTAAATGCCATGCTTTACTACCACCCGATAGTGGTATGTATCTTAATTACTATTACAAAAGTCGAATGGTCTGATTAATTTCTACTAATCTTGTCTTATCCGTTTCGAAGCTTCTCTAACATCGGTCGACACGAAATTACAAGGCTACTCTGGATTCGATCCGACACTTTGTCACGGCGATATTTTGCTATCTTACGTGTGGGAGTCCAGTTATCCAAATCGTCACACGGCTAGCGATTCAGGGAAGAAGGAGAGTATCGAGACTGCCAAAACGCAACCAGCACTGAACGAGGAGATTATCGATAAGAAAATGCACGACTTCATTAGAACACACTTCCACAGGGCAACGCATTGCGACTTTTGTACAAAGAAGGTTTGAATCTATAATTTCTGTCGGCCAATCGGTTGCAGTAGAGTAGAACGTTATTTATCAAGTCATCCCACGGATGCTAAAGAATATTCTTTAAACCGTACAGATTTGGTTGAAGGATGCTGTACAGTGCAGAGACTGTGGTATGGTGTGCCACAAGAAATGCGAGGTTCGCTGTCAAGCGTCAGGAAATTGCGGGGCGGAAAGTTTAGCGATGGCATTAGAAACCGACGAAATAGAGCCTAATACTCTAACTGGGGATTCAGGTCCAGAAATATCTCTAACCAGTTGCGAAGACACTGTACAGGTACTCAAGACGTTGTAAAAGTATTTCTTAAACGCTGTAATGGTATTGCCAACTCGCTAAAACGCGGTGATACGCTGACACGTGAACACGTTGGCGATTTCATTCGGTTACCATTCGGTCGAGAGAGACAAGAAACGATTACAGTACGGAGAAACTAGTCTCGAATCTTTCGAAATTGTGTGATTAACGTATATTTTCTATATTTTTATTCCTATCAAGAAATGAATTGTACATTGAGTTTTCCGAGGTGGACATTTTAAGAAAAGAAAATTCACGAGATTCACGATCATCTTGCATATCAATCTATCATTACGATCGTACCCGATAGAAGGAATTGCAATTTCTGACAATTAAAAAAAGAGAACTGTACACTTTTAAACAACATATCTATATATAAAATAGAGTATTTTCTTGGTACTTTGTATATAGAGAGACAACTGTTAAGTGTGTTTCACTTTATTTGTTGCCAATAAAACGAATCTGATCATCTGTATTTAGAGGGCGGTGAAGGTTTTTTGTAGGATTGCACCTTGACCTTTGTTTTTAGAGTATTCAGTATCTGTGAGCATTGTACGTCTATAGACACACACTATACACACACATAAACACACACACCATTTCGCTTCGGTATCGTGTAACAGAAGCTAGTAGGTGATCTTGCAGAATGAAAGCAAATGAATCGGAAAGGGACACCACGATCACATGTCTTTCGTTATCATTATAGTAAGCTAATAATAATACCGGTTAGCTCGCGATCAACCGATAGAAGATTGTATTAATGAATTTCCAATCCGTTGGTCCGATCAATCAGGGTGCAACTATGATGGCCATGAAGGCTAGTATAGCTAACACTTTGTTGGGCCTGAAGAAGGCTGGAAGTACCAGTTGCTTGGCACCACCGGCTTCCGGTACTGGTCTGGCATCTAGAAGTCTTCCCCCAAGTCCCTGTGCATCCCGCAAGGTAGAATTTAATACCACAGATTTGTTCGCTTGGAACCGAGAAGGATTACCGATTTTCTCCTGAACGCTTTGGGTCACTGACCGTGTGACCGTGTTCGCGACAATAGAAACGTTATCGACCATTAGCCGTACAGTTATGCCCCTTCTCTGTTCCACTCCTCCTCTCTTTCTGCCCAATTTTCTACACCAGCAAATCTAACAACACTAATCACGCTTGCCGATTAATTAAGGTGTTTGATCGCTTCGCGTACGGTAGGACTTCCTTTGTCTTTTTCTTTCTTTGCCTATATCTTGCTATCCGTTTGTCTCACTGGCTTCTTTTTGTTTTGTGGTAAAAAAAAAGTATATAAACGAACGCACCATTTTACGTTGGTCATGCCACTAATTGTTATTTGGAGTAACAGATGCACAATCAAGGCCGCCGCCGTCGAGCTTCTTACACAACACGTTGTATTAATATCTCTACAACTGGTACGAGTCATTCATAGAGCGATAATTGGTACGAATGCTTTGCGACTGCCGGTCATTACTTTGTTACGCTCTTTCTCTCTATCTCTTTCCAGCTCTCTCTCTCTCTCTCTCTCTCTCTCTCTCTCTCTCTCTCTTCCTCTATCTCTCTCTCTCTCTTGCTGTCTTTTGCATTGTGAGTCGAGCCGGCCGCATCATTATCTAGGATCAAGATTCTTAAACTATAAACAGTGCGCTCCGACGAATCTGATCGAATTGTTGAAACGTTTAGAATTCATTGGTCGGAGGCTTGGGCATAAGTCCAGACTTGTTGGAGGGCGCAGAGCCCAGCGTGGCGGCACCTCTGGTAGCCGGGGACCTGGACGATGGTCTTATGTCCAGGGCTAAAGACACCGGGAAGTTTTTGTATAAACATTTGGAGCCACGGGATCGCGTCGACAAGATCAACACCATGGTAAGAACTCTTTCAACTACCTTAATTTATCAGTAGACTGCGGATTGTATGCTTTTACGACAAAAATGGGTAAGCGGAATTTAAAGCTGTAGAATATCAATGTATTGCATAGCAATGTATCCTGTTTCTTGCAATCGATGCAAACCATTTTTATTTTGCACAAACTTCCGCAGTCTATTAGCCTCTATTAGCCCGTGTATGCTCGAATTTCTTTCTCCAACGAAATCGTTGAAGAACCGAGCGTATCTGGATTAAGAGGGGTCTAGATTTTCATAGACTTCCAAGCTTAAAATACGATTAAGATTAACAATGCTATGATTAGACCGTGGATTGTTTACGGCAAGTTCAACACTTTTCGCAGAATACAAATTCATTTCTTGCACGTTCTCCTGAAATGCTTACCATTTGAAAATCCACGGTCTAGCCAAGAATTTTGCGCCGTACCGATTGGAGCAATGAAAACGCAACTGCACGCTTTGAAGTCGAAAATCGTTTCTACAAACTTAACGTTGTGTGTTTCATTAACGAGCTCAACTAACCGATCTGTTGAACGTGCACGCAGATGAGCAAGCTGAAAACCGCGCTCGACGCGGAAACTACCTCAAGATTAGAGCTGTCGCAGACCGGGGACATGGACAGTATTAAATTGATCGCGCAGAGCGATTTGCGGGTGCAGGCACTGAGCGTGCTGCTCTTGCACTATTGCGCCGGACTGCAGCACGCGCAGGAAGCACTAGACCGGTCCCAGGCCAGCAAGGACTCTTAACGGACCCGAGTTCCGCGAGCAGAGACCGGGAAATAACCGATACGGCGATTACGATCTCAGCATTCTACCCCGCGCGACTCGAAATCGGTCTGAAAATCGGCGGACGTCGATCAGTTTCGACGATGATTCCAGTTGTCGCACGGCCACGTGCACACGCGCGGACAACTTCTTTCGATTCTTCTTTTTTTTTTATATCGTGCCGCGATACTCGTGTACGGTAGACCCTCGTCCCGTGCGCTTCGGTTTCCTCAATCTCGGAATAGTCGCCAAACTTCTTCTAGTACAAATTACGGTAGTGATTTAATACTTCTTCAACCCTCGAAATAGCGAATGAAAATCAATTTCGCGTCACGATAATGTAGACGCCGCGAGATATTCGAGCGTTACATACAAATCGTCCCGCTCGGGATGAATATTTTCATCGGACAACAGTTTTCGGATAGTCGACAACAGTGATTGTTGTTTTCCTTAATTTCCGGTGGACACATGCGGCGGCACGCGAAGAGGGAATACCGTGATAGGCCTCGAAACAATACTCCGAGTAATCTGACCGTGATATGTCGTTTTATAGCGTATCAGAGAAAACACCAAATATTAAAGACTTGTATTTACGGGTTACGCGTGTATCAGTATCGGTATAGAACAGAGTACAACGCGCATTGTCGAGGATGCGTTCGCGCAACGTCTAGATTATTATCTCTCGATTTGGTGTAGGTACAAGTAGCTGGTGGTTAGTCGATTATTATAAATTAGGGTAACGAGGTAGCCCGTCTTGAGTTGAGGCGCAAGGTAACGGGCAATTAGGTACATTGTAGTAGCGTTCAGATAGCTTGGTCACGACCGGAAGCTGCTCTTTTTCATATCAATAGTAGCGTAACACGTCGACTTCGACGTTACGAGCGAACGGTCGTTGAATACGCGCGCCCTCTCCACATTTTTTCTCTAGATCTCCGTCTCTTCGTATTTCCGTATCTCTCGGTGTCTTGCGAGAAACCGCGAAACAGCGTTTCAGCGATCGGCGAACCGGCTCTGCAACGAATCCGCGTCAGCTGCGACTGATTCAACGATACATCGACGCTCGTGCGTTGCCTATGCGCAGAATTTAGCGGGCGTACAGTACGACACACACACACAGAGACAGAGACACATACATGTACACACGCAGGACAGACAGACAGAAAGCGACAAACACACGCGATACGATAGAATTCCATCCATAGGTAAACTCGAAGGTTGAACAAGCCTCGAATGTATATTATATATTTCCTGGCTTCGCAAGGTATTACGATTCATTGTTAAAGAAGATGTAAAGTCAATATAAACAAATGAATATAGATTATTGAAACGAGAGGAGGAGGAGGAGGAGGAGGTCAATTTGTTTCGTTAAGGAAACCCGCGCCGGAGTAAACATTACTCGATCGGCGGGAAATAGACGCGGGAACACGCGCGGATCGAGGCCGGACCGACAATAACCACCGAGACGACGCGAGACGTTTCCGCTCGAGACGTTCGACCTCCGGTGAAACGTGAAAATACGTCGAAAAACGGACGACGCAGTAGCCCCGCAAAGAATCTGCGTCAAAGCCGAGCGATTTTATAGGGCCAATGCCTCGCGCGCGCTCGCGGCGAATCCGCGATTTTGCGATTTCGAGCGTTCTCGGTCTGTTTCGCCACCGCACCAACAGAAACTGCGATCGTTTTACGACTCGTGTCTCGGGGACACGAGTTTCTCCGCGTCACGGACAACAATATTCTGAATTTCTCCGAGTTCTCCACGAAACGCGAGATCTGGAGCGTATTCCTCTCAACCGGGAATGACACGCAACTCGGAATCTTGTAATGTTCTTTTCGATTAGAGTCTGTCGCTCGCTTAACAGCATCGCGCGTGAACAACGCCAAACCGACGTCAACGCGTTTGTACATTCTTTTGTGCAGTTAAAATGTTAATGCGTCCACCTGTCCATAACTGCTCTTATACTTTATACCACTCTTTATTACTACTACTTTTTTAGTAGTTTTTTAGATTCTACTCTTTTTTCCTATTTCCTCCTTTCGATAGGAATAAACACGTTAGTCTGACGTCGTTCACGTGCGCGGCAACCTTAACTCTATCACTGTGTCGCATAGATTTCGGCAAGATAGAGTCAATTACGTTTGCAATCACGCTACGTCGCCGTGAGCGTTCGCAATTGGAACGTCACGTTAAAAGGTTGAAATCCATTCTCCGCGGGATTTTATTCGTGGAACGTCGTTGTTCCTTTCTGCGACGGTGACGCGCCAGAGTTGGCGAGCGAGCAGGCAGAATGCCGCGAGTCTGCCGTAAAATTGCGCGTCGTTTTCGGAAACGCAAAAAGTCACCGACGCCTCGCGGTGCCAATGATCTACCTGCTCGCGTCGGGACGCGTGTCGTTGCCACCGAGAATCTCTCGATCCGCGTCCACACGGCTCGAGCAGACCCGCCGGCGACTGAAAAACCGAAAACGCGTTTCGAGCTGATATACGCTCGAACCATCGAAGAAAAGCGAATGAGAGATCGTGGTATAGAAGAGGAGAGAGAGAGAGAGAGGAAGAGAGAGACCGAGACGAATGCACACGTGCGCGCACTGCACGAGCCGCGTGCATCGATCTCGATCCGACTTTTATCTCGCACGCGTTCGAGTCTGTTCCGCGCGCGCGAGAGTCAACAGGAGCACGACGAGCGAGAAGTCATGGGGGATTTTGGCCCGCGAATCTATTCTGGTCCGCGAAATGCACGCGCAGTATCCTCTGGCCGCGTGCCAAGCATACCGACCATTCGTATAAACATTTTATCCCTGTTGGGCGCTGGGCTGCACGATGAATGGAGAGCAAAGTCCTCTCCCGGAGAAGAAAAGAGCGGATCGATGACGATCCACCGGCGACCACCGATTGTTTTCCGTCACCGCCATCCGATACCCCGCGGCTATCCCCGAATATCCCAAGGTCGTCGTATCCTCCTCTTCCCGGAAATCGTCCGGAGCCTGAAGAACAGAAGCGAACGCTTTGTATTTGTTTGAACAGCAACGTTTTCGTCGGTACGTCGTGGCGCAGATTTCTCACGGCGTTTCGCGATCGCGAGCCAACCGGCGCCGCGGATCTCGAGGAGAAAGCCGCAGGATCGTTGTTTAATGTGGCGAAACGTGCACGCTTCTTGATCTCGAACACCGCGAAGCGACGCGCGCCAAAACTCCGTTCGGTGCTCTCTTTTGTCCGCGATAGACGAGAAAAGCGGCGAAGGGGACGGGAGGCTGGAAATGGTACTTTTGCCAACAGCTCCAGACGCGCTCGTTTCGTTGTTTATTATCGCGACGGAACGGCTGTGCACGTGTTCCGCGCGAGCCAGAGCGCGAGCGCGCGCCCACGGTCCTCTTTCCAAATGATTCCTTCGTTAATTGTGCTCTTAGCACCGACGTGCAGGGTGTCCCATTGATCGACGATCCAACCGGAGACTGACCAGTTCCCCGCTGTAAAAACAAATCGAAACTGTAAATAGAAATGTTCCCTCTAGACCGGCAGCAGTCGAGTAAAACTTGGCTAACGTGTCCGTTCATCGCTCATCGATTCTAATTATTTCGCACGCGATCCTCTGCACATTTGTATTCCTCGAAGGAACGCGTTGTTTCCTCTATTCGTCGAAAACGAACAGTTCTTCTTCGTCCTCTTTCATTCTTTAAACCTTTGCGGTCCAAATTGTTTTTTTTTCTTTTTTATTTTAGAAAGGTCTTCAACATGATATAAGTCAATTATATTTCATGTGTAGCTGTGCTAGCCTGCATAGAACAACTAAGGGATACTGCGATGGTTGTTACATACCAAGAAATTGTGGCATATTGGTGAAAGCATTGTATGTCAGTAAAATTATGAATTGTTGCCGCAAAATTTCATTTCCGGTTTGGCTGGGAATAGGACCGGAAAAAGTTAACGTCACATCGACAGCTTGGTCGTTAATAGACTGCGGATCGTTATGCAAAATAAAAAATGTTTGCGTCGATTGCAGGACGCAGGAGCGACATAAAAATTTATTTTTTCTTTTGATTATTTTAATCAGTTGAAACCAATACGCTGATATCCTGAAATCTTTTTAACATGTCCACTGTTTTAAATTGTGGTCACCCATTTTTCTCATAAATGCATAAAATCCGCAGTCTAGTCATTAATGATATCGTGCATTCGAAAATTATGGCGAAATGGCAGATTGCAGAATTCCCACTGTCGCGGAGCTTCATTTTGTAGGAGCAATTTGTGCATCGGTATTGCATGTCCGATTATCAGCATGAATCGCCTGACTCGGTCTCTTTTATTGTATGCTATCTGAAAAAGAAAACTGAAATGATTCGCTGTTCTTTTGCGTGGATTCGTGAAGTTTATGGTAATCCATTCGACAAAATCGTCCCCATTTCCTGCGATTAGCAGGATCGCCGAGATATCCCGAGCATCGGCGTTATCTCGGAAAACAAACAACGGGAAGAGCCTCGAAAGCGAATCGTCCGTCCGCTGGAAAACTCCGCTCGAGCGGCAATAAAGAGTGTCGCGCGATGGCGCAGTAGGCATCGTGCCGACGCCGACGACGACGACGACGATCATCCTCGTCGTTCCCCGTGTCTGCGCGACCTTGCGTTTCCGACGACGCTTTTAGCGAGTATCTTTCAGGGAAACCGCTCGACAAAGCTTTCGCCTTCGGGCGCGCGGCTCGAGCCGGAAGCGCGTCAAAGCCGAACGGCCAAGAGGATTTTTGGCCGTCGCGCGTCCGTTGTCCGTTCCAGCGCTGACTTCCTCGTGCTCGCGGCTAATTGCTTGCTTATGTAACCGGCGCGATGGAACATGGAATAAAATATCCGAGCAACGACACAGAGCATCGAACGCGAACGCTTCCTTCACGCCTCTCTCGTTGTGTAACGGCAAGCGGATAACACCGGAAATATTGATCTACGTTCGAAATTGCTCTTTAACCGTCTCATGAATTAAAGATGAAAGAAACTTGGCATTAATTAAAGAGCGCGACGCGGGAGGGAACGCCGATTCCGTAATCGGGAGTAGCAGGAAGCGTCGTTGTTCCGCGCTCGTCGAAACGACAAAAGCCTCCAGCCGACCGTCGCTCGAGCTAGATAGGAAACAGGAGAGAGACGCTAATCTAATTGTCGATCGCGGCGAAGACGAAGCGCGCGTCGTTCGACGAGTCACCGAGGCTGTTTGCATCCAGCGACGCTCTTCCTGTTTCCATCGAAAAACCCGGCTGTTCGCGTGTCTTTCAGAGAAGTCGCCCGCGAAGACCTTCGCGCGGCCGCAACGACGCTCTGTCCGACTATTTCTGTACAGAGAAAACTCGATGGCTGACCTCGACTCCCTGACAAGGTGCAACGCGGAAAATCCAGCCGATTCTCGAAAAGATCTCGCCGCGGCGCAGACAAAGCGGAAGAAGGTCCTGGTGATCGAGGCTCGCTTGCCCCGATCGATAAAGGCGACGACCTTCGTCCGCTGAACGGCGAGCAGTGCTAGCACCAATTTCGACAGGTTGCGGGCCGATTGACGCGCGGCGGACACCGCACCGACAAGTCGCAGGTCGCAACGTGTGCGCGCAACGTGTGTCCCTACAGTTGTTTTCAAACAAAGAGAGGGAATCGAAACAAAGTAGTCAGCTGATCCGAGATGCATCTCTGGTGGGAGAGCCGTGGGGCGAGGGCTTAAATAGCACCGCGTGCGGTAACGCGCGTCAGTGCCAGGCAGCGTCACCTGAGACGAACGCTCTCGTTGCTCTCGATTCCTTTTCGCTCTTCTCCACGAGTGCTGGAACACGGAGACCGTGGAGAACCCGTGCATCCGAGATCCGATTCCATTCGATCGACGTTGCCGACGTTCCTCCGACTCTCGGCAGGATAAGAGAAAACATCTGGTCGGGATAGTGGTGTCTCGTCTCGAAACTCAAAGCTCGAAACATGCTGGTTTCTTGATAGGGGGCAAGCGAGAGTGCTGATCGATATACCTACCCTGAAGAAGAAAACGACAGAGACACGTGTACACCGATTGTTCGTGGATTTCCATTTCGATTGGAACGATCCGAGAGGTGCGCGCCGAGGAGATCGAAAAGATTGCTTGTCCCTTCGCCGAAATCGATATCAGGAGAGATGAGACCGCCCTCGTACAATGACGAACAAGTGCAACAAGTATCTCCGGAGCAAGGGGAGAGGAACGTGGCCATGGCAGTTTGCGTTCAGTTGGCGGGCCGGGCGATCATTAGAGTGGTTTCCCGGTGCGAGGAGGCTCAGGACAATTGCAACCTAGGTAGGTTCTATCCGCAACAGTGTCATCCGCTGCTCCGTTGTAAGATCTGAAAAGTAAGCAGTTCAAATAATTCTATAAAAAAAAAAAACAACAAAAACAATCATTCGCGGCGAAGCAATACGTAATTATTTCCTTCGGCGTTGCATACTTTCTACGGCACGGTGTCTTTCCGCGTTCGAGCTAGAATACTTTCGCTCCGGTGCAGCACGGCCGGGGGAGAGACGGGCGGGGGACGTTCCACGATCTTCGCCGGTGCTTTTCTTATCCGACGATGATCGTACCGCCGATGATCGAGGCGACTTTCATCGCGTGCGGCGAACGCAGACTGCGTAGTTCTAGTCATCGATGCTCTCCGATAAGCAGCCGCCGATAAGCTGTCGGACAATGTTAAGGTTGCGTACAACGCGACTCGTTGCCGCGGATTAATCATCGCGACAGATCGGTGGTTGCTCGCATGTTAATCTCGATCCGATGGATCACTCGCGATCGGTTTCTCAAGCTCGTGCGTCATCCCGGGCTACCCCGAACAGAGGAAACCGCAGATCTTAGGGCGCGGTTATACCGTAGTCGATTTTCGATCGCGTGCGACGCATAGTACAATAATTCATAAAACATCCATCGCCCGATCGAGCGAAAATACCAAAACGAATGAAGATCGTTCGATCGTCCAACTACAATAGATTCGCAAGTACGGTCGAAACGCACTGAAAATTGAATGGAGCAAAGCATGCGACCGAAAACCACGTTCGGTACAACCGCATCCTTACGCGACGGACTGGTGTGCAACAGTGTGCATTGATAGACCGATTCGCAACGCATGGTCTGACCCCCTACTGGCATAATCTACTTCGAACGGTGAATTCGTCGGTGAGGCAACCCGCGCGGCATCCCTATCGCCGCGAAAATCGAAAGTACTCCTGTGACGCGTGCAAAAGCGAGAAAGGAAAGCGATACCGTTCCACGGGAACACCGTGGATGCGTCGAACCGCGCTCGGCGTGCCGACGCGTTCGCGTGCACCTCGGAAAAGATAGCACGCGAGCAGCCTGTTTTTTCCATCGATATACTATGAACCTTACACCGACAAAGTGCACCGACAAGGGGACTAACGCTAATAGACGCGCGTGACCTTAAGGTTCGTTCAGTTAGCCGACTAACAATGTTGGCAACGCGATACGTGTTTCTGGCCGGCCTTGATTCGCTTGTTCGACCGACCCGTAACGAGCTCGACTTTCAAACTACCGTGACGAATTGTCGCGAGTTGCGTTTCGCCTTGGCTCGTTCGATCGAAACCGATCGAGTCGACCGCCGGAGTGGCCCATAGATCGGTACGGTTCGTTTCCTCGTTCAACCTGGAAAACAGGACGAGTCTCTCGGGTCCTTATCCGTGCATCCGGATTCATTTCAGACCTTTCTCAATGCCGATTCGTCCGGGTGATCCTCTTTGTAGAGCGCTCGATCAGTTTTTAGCCCTGCAACGCGGAAAAATATTTTTACTCAACTACAGACATTCTAAATATATTGAAATTTGGAGGAATACATACGACGTTCCGTGGTCCGAGAAAAGATGTTTTGATTCGTCGGCGGCAACCAATTAAAAGTAGCACAACCGCGCATCTGTTTAACGCGTAGTCCGGCCAGGCGACTCGAAATGCAACGCAACGCAACGCAACGGCAGATCCGTTAAAAGCAAACGCGAGATTTCTAATCGGTAACTGGCGAAAGTCTCGACGCGGAGAAAACGAGAGCGCGAGGTAGCCGACACAGCTATACTCGAGGAGTCTACGTGTCTCTGTAATAACGCTTGTTAGCGATCGTCGAGAAGAAATGTCCCTGTAACGAGCTTCCAGGTAACAATCGGCCGTGATGCTTTTTCTCGATAGCTTCGTCGCTCTAAGGGACTCCGTTCGATGAAAACGATTGTCCGGTTGACAAGCGTTTCAGACTCCTCGGAGAAGTCTACTCTACTCGTACTAACTACTTCGAGTGTAGAAGAGTTGCAACTCCGGTCCTAGGAATCTACCTGTTACCCGTTGTAAGAAGATTACCGAGATATGCGGTGAAAGAGTTGAATAATGAAAGAGTGAAAAATGTTTGATCGCGCTGACGACTCTACAGAGAATGCATCGCTTTTCCTCGAAAGTCAGACAACCGTTCGGAACCCTAAAAGATTTGAGTTCTCTTCCATGGTGGGTTCAAAGAGCAATAAGAGGCCTAGTTGCAGCGGGCAATTCGAGCACGATGCATCAGGTGCCAGCTGGTCGTACATGTTGGGTAGGCGTACGTAACAGGTGGCGGTAGTCCTCGGCCGTGCATCATTTGGAATAAAAGTGAAATGTTCAGTCGGGGTTCTCTGGCATAGATAATTGCTCGGATAAACATCTTGTTGCACAACTCGTGTCCGGTCTTTGTTCCTTGTTTGCCGTTCGAGCGACGCAGACGATTCGCGCAAGCGCGTTCTTTTTTGTGTGCGTCGAGGCGCAGTTTAAGCGCTAGCGCGGAAATTTCACGACCCTCGATAATTACGTGGAAACGATAGGAAACCGAGCACCGTGGAAAACGAGACAATGCGAATTTAATGGCGCACCGTTGTTGCCTTCTGTGCGATCTTCCCGGCGCGGCGCCCGTTACGGGTTTTATACGGTAACGCAGAAAATTTCGTGCAACGACCACTTGAACTCCGCTTCCGGAAACGATGGTGTTCTTCAGTTGCCGCTGCTCGAGACCGTTCTATTTCGGGTGCGTCAAAGCGTCGACGCATCTGCGGACCCTATACCCTGATATCGTTATAACCATATAATCGCGAGCCAACCGGTCCGTAGGCAGAAAAGATCTGTTGCACGTTTTGGAGGCATCCGTGTACACGAAAGGTCAATCTCGGAATAGTGAACCACTACGGGGCCTTGGCAGAGTAAACGCGCACGCTTTGCATGCCGCGCGAGAGTCGTCCCGTTCCGTTCCGTCTTCCTGATCCTTTTTACACGTAGCCCGCGATAGATTACTCATTCGTTGCATCGTTTAATTGCTCATCCTATTGTGTCCTCGGCTATCCTAAATCGTCTTCGTCTTACCTGGCAAAGCGAGTCAATTCATTTCAAACTAAATCATCCTCGATACGAGGCGACGGTTCTCGCATTTATAATTATTTGCGTTGTCACAGTTTTGAATGATTAAAATAATCGAAAGGGACTTACGACCGTCTACACGTCCGTCTATTTTCTTTTATGATAGACGGCAATATTGCAACCGCTGCTCTTCGAACGGGTGACTCACCTTATGCTTTTATCCATGATTGCGGAAAATACCCTGAAACAGAAGTTTGCGTTAATGCACGCTCTAAAAATATATATATTGACGGAAATAGAGATGATTTGAGAGAACCTGCGTGTCAAATGCTGGACGAATTTCTGGTTCTCGATTGAAACGCGAATAATTCCGACCCTGTAACACGTAAGCCGGTTTGCTCGCTCGTGGATGAACCGACGTGGTAGAACGAGAGTGTATGCAACCCTTCGTACACGCGTGCATGTATGCGTGGCGCCACCATCTATGGAAACGTAACCTTAAATGGCAGCTTGCCGTAGATGCTATTTACTACTTTACTGCAAAAAGTCATCGTCACTGTCGATGTGTACAGTAAAACAACCGGTTCGTTGGTTCGGCTCGTAAGGCAACCTCGGCCAGTACCGGGTCACTTCGGACCCATCTTCCTATGGCCATTTTGTAGCATTTTGTACGCGCATACTTCTCCTGGCCCATATTATGATTTACATTCCGTAGAAACTGTTCAATCCTCTATCCTTACAAAAATATGGCCTTTTTAGTAACATATATTAATTTAATTGACTGGGAGCATTAAAAAAGTTCAAACATTACCAAGTTAATACCGCTAATACTACTCGAAAAAGTGAGATTTGCAGAGTACCAAAGCGAGGCAATTAACCGGCAATCAGCAGAACGATGTACTACGGTTTCTATTACAGAAGAAAATTCAAATTGAACCGCCGTGCGATAAAAGAAAATATTGCTAAACGTATTCGTATAGTTTGATTGACATGTTGCATGACGGAATGCAGTACTTTCGATGCTAGTGCTAAGAATCGTTGTTACTTTCTCGACGTCGGACATTTGTCTGCAAAATAATGCACACGCTACCTTCTTTCTCTCGTACGATAACCTGTGGCATAAACTTTCTCGTTATCGATGCAGCAGCATGTTCTCGATCAAATTTTCGTGATTCGAGTCGCAGAAACGCGGGATCGCAACTGAACGAATGCGCAGGCGCGAGCAACATGGCGGCCAAGATTCTCTGCCGCGATATCAAACAAGCGAGTGCCCTGCGTCTACTTTCATACCGTTCAAACGTGTCCGACATTCGTCCCCGATTCGTTAAAATTCGAATGAAAAATTAACAAATTTAAATAATCGATAGACTATGAGCATTTCTACAAATTTCATCCTTTCAGGAGGTAATTCGTAAAAACAGGAAGTGGAAGCTTACTACGTCAAACGAATGCATTTACTGGGTAAAGAGTGTTCGATACGTGTTCAAATTTATTATTGTTTAGCTAGACTTTATTCCATAGGATCTGCTGTAAACTCATAAAAACCCACGGTCCACCGATCCTATAGGAAACTGCAGGTGACTCGCGATATATTTAACCGCGGAAAACGCTATGAAACAAGAAATACCAGTTCTACATTTCGCTCATGCGTCACACAGATATCCGGAAAGTAGAACGAATGCCAAGGGTAGCGAACGGATCCTATTTATTCCTGAATTTCACCAAAAATAAATGTTTCGCTGTAGAGTGACCGTACGACTGATTCGGGAACTTGTAGCGAGTCAGTCCAGCTCGGCAAGATGGCGAACGCTGTCACGAGAGTGGTATTGCGCTGCGAGGAAGCACAAGAAAACGAGAGTCTTGGTAAATTGTTTTTTTGAAACAATTTCAAAAATCTGTTGTCCGTGCCATCGATACTCGATTCTCCGTTGAATTTCGTTCGAATTCTGTTCAAATTAGTCATTACCCAGTGCATTTACCTCGATGCAGTTCGTGACCTAGTTCTACATAGCTGCTACAGGTGTATCGCGGGTTTTATAAAAAAGGAGCATGGTTCGCGACACGCCATATAATATATTATTCATCGTTTCTAGTCCACGCTACGACACAATTCGAATGCAACTATGTCCGGAACAATGTTTTTAAAATTTAATAACGCGGTTGTTATCCGCAGCTTAATATTTATACACTGACCTAGTTCGACAACTGATCAGTCAACAGCACGATGCAAGGGTATTGTTTCCCGTGCAACAATAATTACATTCTTCTATAAAGTTATTTCTATTTATGTCGAAACGAAGAACGATAATTGTATAACAACGTTCTCTTCGAATAATGTTTCAGATCTATCAGAATGCCAGTTGATGCAAGTACCTGATGCAGTTTATCATTTAATGAGACACACGGAATTGAAAAGATGCGATCTTTCCGGAAATGTGATAACAAAGATTCCGCCGAAATTCGCTGTAAAATTTTCCCTGATCACAGGTGAGTTGTTCCATGCATGAATCATAGCATTGTCGAACAGCATTGTCCTTGGACTATGTTAACAATTGTTCTACCGCTTCTTTAATACTCTGTGTGTTTTTTCAAGCAGCAAAGTTTCTCTGTAAACGAAATTCAAATGGGTGAATTGTTTCTAGAACTGAATCTGAGTCACAATCAAATGAGTAAGCTGCCAGAGGAGCTTTCCGAACTACAAGCCTTAGAAAGGCTGAATATTTCGCATAATACATTCATTGCTTTACCGCCAGTTACTTGTCGGATACCGCAGTTGAAGTATCTTCATGCCAATAACAACTATATCATCGGTAGGTGTACAGGAACCTGTTCCTATCGATTCCACGATCGACCTGATGGATCCAATTTCATTTTTCAGACGTGGACGTTGAAAGACTTAGGCACGCTCCCGTTCTGGAATTCATTGATCTTCAAGCGAATCCGTTGACGGCCAGGATGCACGATCTTCTCGGTACCTTGACTCGAATTCGAATCACACTGACGCCTAGGGAAGTCGAGGAATGGGAGGATCTCACCATCTGAAGCAAACCCGTAGCTCAAGGAGAATAATCCACTCTGCCAAAGGGGCCGATCAACCCGCGTGAACGTACTTTGCTTTCGTTCTGTCTTGACTGAAATTGTTCAAGAGTTTTGCAAACGACTCGTTGCACGAGTCAAGAACGAATAGCGACTATTTTGTACAGTATATATATATATATACGACTGACCGAGAACGGGCATGGCGATAAGCGGCAAGAATCACATAGAAAGCCAAGCAACAACAAGCTTCGTTGACGACCGTACCGCTTGTAAATAGGTACTCTTCTAGAGTATTTAACAGCAGAGGCTTGCCGTGTACCTGGGACTTTTTCTTCATTGATCTCGTGAATGAATACCGATCGATCGTCTCTTCGTTTCTTCTTTTCTACCGTGTGTTTTACTTCTTTTTTTCTAGATTTTTAATCGGCCATTCGCTCGTTCAACCGTATACCTCTGTGATCGATGTCACGAAAGATCCGCGAGCCGCCGATCCAACTTACTACCATATTTTTACTAACTTCGATTAAATATTCTATAAATCTAAGATACGTTTTATTATTTTGTATGCGTGGACTTGACATATTTCGACATATATATACACATGTGTATATATATCGTGTAAAACGAAATCATACGACTGCCAATGCACGGGCGATCGACTGTTAACATCCTCGCCACGAACAATCGTTATTTTATCTATGGAAAAAGTATACATATACGTAAAATTGCGTCAATCAGGGATCACCGTTGATGACGCGAGAATTTTCAGCTTTTCTGTGTTTTAAATATGGATATTGCGAAACTGCAACGAGCTTGCATGAACATTTATATTTAATTTATATATATTACGTTTTATATATATAACGTTTATATATATATATATGTATAGCTGTGTGTACATGCACAATACACATCAGAATATATTAATTTGTATTTCCGATCTAGTCAATTGTCCGCGAAATGTTGCAATATACTTTTAAGAAATATAGACCACGACTTGATTCCTTCGACCTTCACTTCTTCGACAACGCTTCGCATAAGATTCGGTGAAGTTAGGAGAGGCAGGAGGTTGGACTTGCACGGTAATCATTAGACTGCTGATCTTTACGGGCCATTGAAATGTTCCGCATCGATTGCAAGAAACAAGAGCCACATGGAAGTTGACTTGAAGGCACGCGTAAAATCCGCAGTCTAGTAACCACACGAAATACGTTCGAACGCGCTACGTTGGTTTAGTACCTATATTTTTCTCAATATTAATAATAATAATTAATAATAATAATTAAACGTATGAGTCACAGAGTTAATTATCTACAATACTTGATCATGAATATAAAATCACAAAATATACATAGAATGGACGCGGTTTAATTGTAAGAGTTAAGGTAGACGTTACGGACTTTCTTTCTTAATTCCATTTGTCGTTCTATCGTAAACGATTCTCTTTTTCACTTTCACAAAGTGATTATGCGGACGCCGATGCCAGGGATTGGTATGCTAGAGCGAAAAATACTTCTCGGCCAGACTTTCGTACGCAAGCATTTGCAGCGAAACTACGCGACGAATATCAAAGAAAACGGAGAAGGGAAAAGAAGAAGAAGATTTGCGAAAGTCTTGCCAATGTTTTGCTCCGTCAATCCCTCGACACGAACACGCGACTCAAGGCTTAACAATACGATTGTGTACGTCGGAGCGACACAAGTAATAGCTATTGAATGGGCAGCAGCTGGGGTAGATGAGAGAACCACTGTTCCTCTTTTTCACATTTACTCTGTTTTACACTTGCGTACACTTGCATATCTTGTATACTGAAGCTACATTCTTTTTTTTTAATGAGTGATTATAGTACTATATATATATATATATTTATATATATACACGTGTATTTATATATATATATAAATATATATCTATATAATTATATATATATACATAGACATATTTTTGATACGCGAGAATATATACGACTACACGACTCCGATACATCGCAATCGAATCTAGGACGAATCTAGGCTGTGTAACGGCGCACGGTTGAGCTCTCCCTCGAAACAAACGGAAACGATGGAGTTTCTGGCGAAGGCGAAGAAGAAATATGGGGGGCAGGAGAGGGGGTGTTTGTTCGGAAAACGCCATCGTTTCGCGCATTGTCCCCGTCGACGAAGGGAGACTCAACGGCTCGCAGAGTACATCGAATCTGGCACTCACACGTGTACCACTCGCTCCCGTTCTTCCTCCCATATCCCTTTGCAGTATGTACAGAAATATATCCTAACTAAATTCACATTCAGGCAACATCGTAGAAACAAAACTCGTTTGCCGAGACCGCTCTCGTCGGGGTCTACTTGCTGTACAGAGCACCACCTAATCACCCTCATCTTGAGCTTAAAAACGAAGACGTCGATTAATAAACTAATACAACAATAGAAGACGATAACGACTCAACAGAATTGCAAAGTAGTCGGATTCGCTATCGTCGGCGGAGACAAGAAACGTTAACGTGTTGTATACGAGTATACTTTCTTTTTCACCTGTCAACCGTGGAAGACGAGTTCCGCTCGTCCTTTGTACTTCGAACGCGCGTATCTTTCGTTTATCGGTTTCGCGGCTTATCGTATATTCGCCAAGAGAGAGAGAGAGAGATACGCGCGCGTATCGCGAGGAACAAACTAGAACGCGAGATCGTTCCTGTTCGACGCGTTGAAAGAATATCGGCCCGGTTAACAGGTGTTGCGGGTATATGTTCACGCTCGAACAAAAGTAATAGTTAAAAGCGCTACCAGGTTTCTTGGTCGTCGGCGGAGATAGTGCGTGAATCGTCCATGAGTCGCCTGTGCTTCACAATCGAGTCGATATACAAGGGGGAAACAAGGTAGAGAAAAATTCGTGCAGTTACACAACGATCGCACAATATTTGTTGTTCTGTGTATGGGTATAGTCGACACGCGTGTATAAGCGGAGCGCGTTATTTACGTCTATATGAAAAGTATGTTACTTTCGTTCCAGCACTGTGGTTGCTAATTGTTCGGCAGTGCACGACCAAAAAGTACAGAGGCACAATTTCCAAGGCTGGTCAAGCGTGATCAGGGGCGTTGTGCTTCTCTTCGTAGAAAACGGTACCGTACTTCAGAAGTATCCGATGCGTAGGCGACCGATTTCTCTATCCGGTCTGACCTTGATCATTCTCGGTTCAGGATTCATCGAGCCGAGGTTCGTTAACCAGCTTCGGGACTCGTTCTCCTTTTTCTTTTCCGTCCTCCTTTTCGTTTCTTCCTGCCTCGTTTCTCGATCGATTAACGACACGGAGAACGGAGGGAAGCGTGTTGGACGTAATTGACTAAACGTTTCGATCGATCTTACCGGGCAAGTCGGTCCCGTTGGCACATCATCGGAATCATTGCTCGCTCGCCGAACGCACGGGAATCGTACGGTAACGCTTAGGCCCACTATTCGAACGTAACAGTGTTCTCTTGGAATCCCATGTGCCGATCAATCAACACAAAACCCTCCAGCCGGGAAATCTCGCAAGGTAGCTATTATTCGTCGTACAATGTACCGTAACCGAGCCAAATAGCGTTTACAGAAACCCTCGCGTCTCCTTTCGCGCGACTCGCCGCTCGCTTCGTAATCGTTTAACGTCCTAGAAGTAGCGGCTAAGTGTTAAACATGTGGCACTCGATGTAAGATGTAGGCACGAAGCCCTCGATCGGCTGCGAGATGCGTCGGACTCGGGTCCAGCCATCCCCCTGGTCCAATTCGATCATGTACAGTTCTTCACCGTCGTACATCGGTATAGATCCCTCGCTGGTAGCTGAAGACATAAATTTTCAGATCTTAACACGCTTGTCGTTTCCTCTTCCTCGACTTAATAGGCTTCTCGTGGTAAAAATAAAACGAATGCATCAAGATCCGTAATCTACGAATCTCGTTTGTACTCACCGTCGAAAGCATAGAGCGCTCTACACGTTCCCAATGGCGGTTGAGCATCGATCTCGTCAACGTAATATTCTTCGCCGCCGCTACCAGGAAGAGACGTCCTCGATTCCCCGAGACCAGATTCCGGGCTATTCGTGGAACTGTGCATCAGTACCGTAAAGCGAAAAGCGTGTCTAATTGGTCTAGTTAAAAATTCTGATCTGTGTGTTTAGACTTTAGAATTGAGACAGAGCGAAACAGCGCGAGAAAGAAGGACAGAGAGACGCCGCGCGACTGGCAATTATCACGACGATTCGTCCGTTAATAAAATTGCAGTGGCAAAGAAAAAAAGGAAATAGAAGAGAGACAAGAATACAGCCGGGAGACTCCACTTATTGTTCGTGTAGAACGAGTTCCTGAGCTTATCGCTATCCACGGCTATCGGACGCTATCTGACGACTAAAAAGCTCACCCGTGGGTGGGTTGCGGTGTGCCCGGGGCGCTTTTCTTGTGTATCGGCTGATTGGCGTTCGCGTTGCCCACGCTGGAGTCGGACGCCGATCTCGAGAGGCTCTCCTCTCCCCCCGAATGGCTGGATCTTCTGGAACTCAACGGCCTGGTCGCGGATCCGTTGCTGGTGGGCTTTCGCGGTGCTTGACTGGGACTGAAACGATTTCGGGCCGTGAGATTTCGGACCGTGTCGAGCGGCCAAGTAGATCGTGAACACGGTAGAATTCTGCACCGATAAGAATAGGAACGCGGCCGGCACACAGTGGGCAATTTGGTCGAAATGAGGTAGGCGATGAAATTCTTTTTAAATTAAAGCTGAAACTTTGTAGAATATGGGGAAAATACGGAGATCATTACCATCCAATCATTTCAACGAAAAAATGATTTCATTAGTTTTTGTCACAGAAATCTATTTTTTGCAAAATCCTGAGGTCGTAGACAAATTTTGAGACCAGATTTGAAATCAGCGTGAAAAAATCTATGGGAAATGATGTATAGCATGTTAAGAAAAAATTCTTTCCGCGCGTGGTATTGGAAAAACCACAATTTTCTTGAAATTGTGCAAACGAATTTTCTCAAGGTTAAAAAGCGTTCGTACCATAATCTGTCTATTTCTCCCATATTCTACAAAGTTGCAGCTTTCATTTAAAAAAGATTTCATCGCTCTACCTCATTCCTATCGAAAGTTCTTTGATTTTGAATCCGATTTCGTCCAAATTGCCCACTGTGCGGCGCCGACAAATGGAATCTCTACGGCCTAGAGACTACTTGAAATCTAGCAAGGTCACCTGGACAGACTGACGCCAGCGCGCATCGCTTCCTCGAGATAACCTTGGAACTTTGCCAGCTCGACACCGAGTTTGTCCAGCTTGTTGCTCGATTGATTCAGCTGTCCTTCTATGCTCATCGGGTCGCCGAGCGCCGGGTTCTGCTCGTACACGCCCTTCATCTTCATCAGGCCGTCCCTCGCCGCAGTCTCCTGCTGTATCTTCGCCTGGATCTCGTCGAGCCTCTGTTGGAGTCTCTTTTTGCGCTGGTTCGGTGGCAGATCGCTGCAGTCCTCCTTCGCCCCGTCCCCGTATCCAGGCACGTTGTTCTGCAATTGCATCGTTTAAGTACCCGGTCGCTTGCAAACAGAGATCTAGCTATCGGCTACGGACAACCGTGTGATTACGATGAGAGAACAAAAGGAGATGATGGCACGCATGTTGATGGTTGATAATTGGCGCAGCGAAAGTTAGACGCGATACGCGATACAGGGGGGGTACATCGTCACATCCCTCGGATCGCGTATCGCGGCGATTAACCCTTTCAGCTCTGAAGCTTTCGGCTTGCAACATGCATGCATCGTACACCGGACAGTCAGTTTCGCTGCGCGGACACGAACGAGCTCGAACGACCAAAAGGGTTAATTAATTCTACGATACGAGAATGGCAACGGGGAGAGCGCAGGATCGACGTTGTTAGGTGTGGCTGTCACGAGCATAATCAGAGTCGACCAAACTAAGGGTGGCGGACCGACCGTACCTGACCCCGACAAAATATTGATCGTCACGCTATGAAACAACGGCCGCTAGAAAAAGCTAAATAGGAACGTTTCCCACAGTTCAGTATCAATAAAATAAAATAAAAAGTTCAGTATCGAGCAACATACTGTATTGGTAAAACAGAGGCCTATAGGAGCATGCGCGGCGCGACAACGTGGATGGCGCTGTCGTAGCTTCGTTCGAATAGCCGTGCCACGGCACACTCACACACCGCCTGGTCGGCGTGTACGTGTGCCTACGCCGATCGCAAGATTTTCCAAAGTTTTATATATGTATACAATATATAAAACCGAGAAGTTAGCCGCGTCGTCTTAGTGACGACGATACAACGAAGACCATTCGGCGCGATGTCTCGATATCGTAACATATCGATGCTCGTAACACTATATTTGACAAAGTGCGAAGTTTCTGTCAAAATCAAAGAACTTTCGATAGAAATGAGATAGAGCTATGATTTTTTTCTTAGAAGTTAAAATATTGCAAAATAAGGGAAAAATAGAGAGACTATGGTACAAACATGTTTTAACTTTGAAAATAAACTTGGAATATTTAAACAAAATTGTGATTTATCCAATGCCATGCACGATTAGATTTTTCTTGACATTCTGTACATCTTTTCTCGTAGATCTTATCACGCTGACTTCAAATCCGATCAAAAAATTTGTCGTCACCTCAGGATTTTGGAAAAAATCGATTTATGCGAAAAGAAACTAATGAAATCACAATTTTTCCGTTGACATGATTTCATAAACCCTCTGATTATTTTGGTTCAGAGGCCAAAATGTGAATTTCGCGAGGCGTTCGAAACAAGCGTGGTGTCACGAGACGCTCATGCTCCTACAGGCCTCTCTGGCGGACAACATGCTGCCGAATATTGCTAATCATTTCTCGATGATGGAAAAGTAGGACTGCTGAGGAACTTTCCCGCCTAGATTGAACTTTTATCTAGCTCTTTTCACTATGGAAAAGTCCCGTCTCTGCATTATTGGGAAATATTTCCAGGCATCCCAGACCCTTGCGATCGGCGTAGGCACACGTACACACCGACCAGGCGGTGTGTGAGTGTGCCGCGGCACGTCTATTCGAACAAAGCTACGACAGCGCCATCCACGCTATCGCGCCGCGCATGCTCCTATAGGCCTCTGTTTTACCGATACAGTAACTGCTGACGATGAGAGAGATCGGGAACAGAGTACAGCGCTCGTAGCGAAAAATGCCGGAACTATATTTTGATGAAATACTCAATGATCCAATTTTTGTGGGTTCCCGCAATTATTTGATTAATACGTAAGCATACAACGTGATTGGCGTTGCATTGAGATCCTATATGTTCCCGCTAGGCGGGAAAGGTACTACGAACTCCATACGAGCTCTAAATCTCTCGATATTTACGATAATGTCACTCGACAACACACGAAATCAGCATGCTGCTGAATATTGCAAATTACGGCTGAAAACGCAAAAGTAGGACTTCTGAGGACCTTTGCCGCCTAGATTGAACTTTTATCTAACGCTTTTGACTACAAAACAGTACTATCTTTGCATTATTAAGAAATGAGAGCGGGGATCCCGTACCCTTGCAAATCTCGTATACGGTGTGCGGAACTAGGGAGGCGATGCACGCCGCGACCACCGCCTTAACCTGTTAACGGAGAGAGAGAGAGAGAGAGAGAGAGAGAAAGAGAGAGAGAGTCAACGGTCCCGTTAACTCTGTTGTTTTATCGCTGAACTTGCAATTTCATTCGTAAACCAACAAGCTATCCCGAGAGCAACGCCGTCCAATAGTTTCCTTGGGAATCGCTATCAGGAAGAAAATTAGCCAGGCTCTTTTAGATATACTAGGCTCGCAGGCAGGTATTTAACGATTAACGATCGCAGGCTCGCGCTCGGTTAACAGGCTCGACGAGAGTTTAACTGTACACGGCTGAAGCGTACTCGCGATCGCGGAGGATGCAGAAATCTGGACTGGGAGAGCGAGAGAGAGAGAGAGAGAGAGAGAGAGAGAGAGAGAGAGAGAGAAAGAGCAGTTCGTGATCGGTTTTCGTGATTCTGACATGGGCCGTCGAACGAAATGCAACGGTAAAGAATAAGACAGACCTTTAAAGCTATGCACACCTCGATCAACTTCTGTTGTTCGCATGAAACAAAGTCCAAAAAACGTATCACTTAGCGACAATGGATCGGTAAACGATCTCGAACTCGAGCAAAAACTCAGCGTCAGAGCGGACTCTCGCACGATTCACGACCGTAGTCGACTCGAATGCATTCTCGGAACCGCGTATCCGAGTTTCTGCTCGACCGACAAGATACATCTAACGACACGCAATCGCTTGTTGTCACTGTCGCGTTTCCCGACTATATGCATACGGATAGGATGCAAAGAGATCGTTACACACTGGCAGGCGGCGAACAAGCGATCCATGGACACACAACACGTACTTACAAAGCGCAATTCGTATCCAAACGCACAGTCCCCGGGAGACGATCGGAAACAAGAGACCACAGGCAGATCGAACCATCCACCGAAATTAATAGAAAGTACAGAAGAATGATAAGTTGTGCGTGTCTCGCGAGAATCCCGGCGAAACGGTCCGGCTAGTCCGGATCGAGTGTGAAACGCGACACCGAAGGTGTTGTTCGCAAGGTGCTGGCACGGTGCAGAACGCTCTGGCGTCGCCGAGAGTAACAAGAAAGATCTTTCGGAAAGGTATCGTTCATGCTTCGATAAGGTATGCTGTGCGCGTCGTATCGCAGGCCTTCGACCGACGGGGATGCAAGTACAAAAAGAGAAACAAAGAGAGGGTGGGATATATCGGTTCGTGCATGTCGTGACTACCCCCTGGTTTCCCGTTCGACCCGTTAGCCGGTCGAGGATGCGCAGGACATCCCTATCCTGCTCACTCGACCACCTTTAACATCTCTTTTATTATCGGTAATAGAAAAAGATGTCTGCGACGGACGATAAGATTTTCTCAAGGTGAATCCAACGACCCGTTACGTTGCGACACTCTTTTTTATTACCAACGACAAACGGGACATTTATACCCTCGCACTATAACATCGCGCGACGAAGATTTCGAACAGAATCTACTAAATATGTTGTTCATTTCGTTCAACACTTTGACTGCCAAACTGGAAACCTCAAAAATTCCATAAAATCAAAGTAAGTTATTTAATGAAATGAAAATGGAAGGAAATTGAATTCATGATATTAAGTAGTTCTCCAACTTTCTTGCATTCTACAGATCGTAATCAAATTTGGTACAACGAATATACTGTTGTTTCTAAACGAATCTTTGTTGTACAACGAATCTTTGTTGTTTCTAAAGATACGTAAAATATGGTAAGGACAAAGTTGAATGGTACAATGGGGCTGACACGATGCCATAAATAGAGAATTTCTCTGTCTGTGACCTTGAATGACCTTGGAATAATTATTGTCACTGAATTCCTAATGAAAGGGACTATCATTGTAGGTGTTTAAAAAAGGGTGGTCCCATTTAAAAAAGTGAAGGTCACCTTGATATCTCTAAACAAATGACATAAAAACAACATTTTTTTGGCATCGTGTCAGCCCCATTGTACCATTCAACTTTGTCCTTACAATATTTTACGTATCTTTAGAAACAACAAAGATATTTAAGGTGCAACCGTTAGGTGACTCACCCTGTATAACGTAAAAATTTATTTTAAAAACTGGACAAATAATTCCGTCGTCCACGTATGGGTGACATGGCAGTCAGCGTGTTAAACCGAAATAAAATTCTATTCGGTTTTCCGTCGATATTGTATACTCATTGGAGAATAGGCGCGCAACAGATTTTCTTCTTCTTCTAGGGAGAAGGTCTAATCACTGTAAACGTAAAATAAGTCATAGTGCAAGGGCTTAGAATGTCCGAGAGACAGCCTTTGTACAGGGCCAACGGGTGAACGGATGAAACGAGACTAAGTGTAGAGTAGATAGTGAACGAATATGCCAGGTTCACAGCAGTGTCGCGGTGGTCTACGTCGTCCAGGTGCCACGAGCGAACGGCTTTCAGCGTGTACCTTGTTGCTGCTGAATATCCCGAAGAGGCCGACCCTCTTCTTGATCTTGCCACCGGAAACGGTGCCCTTCGCCGTCAGATGGTTGTGTATCGGTTGCATCACCGGCTGCGACAACTGACTATTGCTGTCGTAGGTTTTCGCGACGGACAGATCCTCGAACGGGAAGTCCCCCGGCGGCTGGAACCCGCTCTTGTAGCGCTCGATCACCATCATCGTGTCCTCCTTCTCGTTGATCTCGTTCGCGGCCTTCTCGATGCCGTCCAGACACTGCGCGATTATCGGCGCGACCGCCCGCTCGATCTCCACGGATTTCAGCATGTAGTTCCGCATGTTCTTTATTCTCTTCTCGTCCAGCTCCTGCGGGAAAAAGAACGAGATCGTTCAGATAGGAATGGAGAAGCCCTAACGTAAGAGGGTCTAGTTCAGCAAAAACGGAAAACCGTGCAATTTTTCTGGTTAGCAGAAGACTACGGATTTTATGCAATTATCATAAAATTGGGTAGGTACATATTTAACCCTTTTGCACTGGAAGGTTTTGTAGGTCCAAAAGCAAGGCATATTTTGATATTTCCATTGTACATGATTTACTTTCCGCGCTATGCATATGAAGTTTATTAGTATTACTCGTACTTATAACGCTTAAATTTTTAGCTACTTCTTAGATGCAAGTAATATAAAAACTGTTTAATTAATGGCAACTTTTGGTGGTGCCTCAGAGATAAAGATCCGCAGTCTTGGCATCGTTACCACGTTGCAAACCTTGTGTTGCAATGCTTATGAACTTTGTTATTTTTATATTTTCTCTTCCTCGATACTGTTTGATCAATTATATTTCTATCGTTAGGCGATCGCCGATAGGTAAGGCATTAAAATCCTATTAATGTGTCAGATTTGACGACTTCTAGGATGGCAGCACGTGGAGAAGGACGAGATCAAGCTGACAAGTACCTGGAGGTGCTGGAACACCTCTGGCATGGCCGTGTGATAGTGCAGCGTCTGCATCTCGTTCGTCTTTTGCAGCTGGTTCGCGTACTCCGTTTTCGCCTCCTCGCTCTGCTGCGTTTTCAGCGTCATGTTCATCCTCTGTTTCTCCACCTGGAAAACGGGAATCGTACAGGTTAGCGGGTCGAGCCTTTGGGGAGGGCGGGGTCGAAGGGTCGAAGGGTCGAAAGAAAAAGGGGGTGGTGGGCGAAGCGCAATCGATCGACGTACTTCCGCTCTGGATAGATGCAGATCAGCGTCCGCCCTCTGGTAGTTCTCGACGGACCTCTCCGCCTCGCGGAACGCCTTCTCGTAGGCCTTCCTGGCCCGCTCCAGATTGCCGATCTGTCCGGCGAGGGTCGCCATCAGCCTGGCGCCCTCCTGCAGGTGCTTCTTTCTGTCCTCCTTGAAGTCCTTCACCAGGATGTTCAGCTCCCTGAGCACGTTCGCCTGCAGGTTCTCAGCGATCACCTCTCGCTGACCCGCCTGATCGTTCACCTCGTTCAGCTCCAGCTTGAACGCCCGGCACGGGCTGTACCTGCGCGAACAATACGGATTTCGCGAACCTCGTTACGTCGCACAGTGGTCCGAAATCGCCAAAACGTGGTCAAAACCTCAGAACTTATTAAAAATTATTGGTTCCGCTTGAAAATTGGTATTAGACCGTTTTTGGGGGGCGCTGATCACGAATCTGAACTTGCAATTAGAAAATTCGCTGTCCCATATTGACTTGAACGAGGGGAAAGACTCATTCTCCGGATAGAAAACTCTACCCTTTGTATTGTATAAAGTAGGTATTCTATTCGCACTTCATAGTTCCCAAAGAAGAAAGAATTGAAGAATTGCTGGTCTTTTTACGCACAGTAAGATCCCATAATCAAAAATATAGGTTTCCATTTGAGAAAACAAAGTTGACCTTCGAATGACCTTGAAACGCCATCCAAATCAAAAACTGATACTGCCTTGGACACTTTTTTAATAATTTTTATACTTTTCGAGATATTCGGCTGGAAAGTTTTCAAACGAACAGCCGATGTAAAAACAGCGTTCGTGTTTGAAAAATATAAAAAAATTTCGGATATATGATTCTTTATAGAAAAACTAACATTCTATTCAATATCTGTTTAAATTTTACAGAAAGACTTAGTGCATATCTCTCACAGTTTGACAAGAAATGTAAGGAAAGCACATGAAATACCTGCTCTGCGTTACAAAAAACGGTGCTACGACCTTAGGGGCACCTAGGGGCAGCTAATTTCTTTTAGAATTGCAAGATGATACTATGTAGTAGAAGCTCCAACAAGTTTCACAGTGGGATCTGGCGGGACTTTTAATTTTTACTCTAAATCGTAAAAATGTATGCCTTCGCTTTTACTCTTTCTTTGCATACACGGTAATCAGTTAACAATAAACATTCGGCACTAAAACCTATGCAACTTACCTCCGCAAACAGCGTCCATAATGCACAATTAAAATCGAAGCGTTTCAACACAATTTGTACACTGCACACTTGAAATTCGCAATGTGCTTCACAAGCTTAACAAGGTATGGTCTAATGAACTCGAAGTTCGGACTGTGACTGTTGGTCAGGTATATACTCTTCGAGTAACCAATCCCATACTTAAAACTTACCTAGCTGAAAGTTCATTTTGTAGGTTTTGGCCACGTTTTCGGGCTTTGGGACCACAGTGTGTCGTCGGTCTGTCGACCTCGTCGTCGATCCAACGGCTCGAACGCGAACAGGTAGACCGAAAAAACGGATAGAAACGGGGGAGTCCGAGGTTAGGGGCGGGAGGATCGATCACGCCACCCACGCGAATCCCGATGACGCACGAGACCAAACGAGAGACGAAACGGGAAGAAGGCCGGTCCGCGGAAAACGAGCCCGTAGGCGCGAATCGAGCGAGTTACTGAACTTATAAAGCGACCCCGCCCACGTACACAGATAACAGATTAGCTACCGTTTTATGCTTTATGCCGCTCCGTCAGCGGAATGCTAAACACGCGGGAGAGCCGGAGAACCAAACATCTTTCGCTCTACTATTTTTTACGATTACTACCCATCAGATTGTTATCCATATCAGAGCAGGGCCTAGAGGCTGAAACGTGTTTCAGGAACGGATGTTTTAACCCTTAAATGCATGAGTGGGGTCCGCAAAGGACCCCAGTGTTGGATTTCGTGTTAACATTTTTAGCCGCGCCATTGTTAGTTTACAGAAATTTCACAGTTTTACAGAAAGTTTACAGAAACAAATTGTTGCTCTAATCAAAGTTAGCAAGGAATTAGGTCTCCAATGGAGCCCGTGTATGCATTCATGTTCCTAATATTTAGTTTGCCTATGCAGTTAAGGGTTAAATTTGTTTTCGGCTGGTTTCGAATTTTCTGTCTTCAGTTTTCTTTGGGAAACGGCTTGGGGGAAAATGGAAGGTAGGGGTTGAATGTTGAAGCGGCAGAGGACTAGTACCGTTCTATCGATTTCCGTGGACCTTGGCAGGCCCTAAAATTCTGGCAGGGCGTAAGGCAGGGTGGCCGAGTGTGCTGGTTGGACGAAAGGATCCGGAGAAGCGTGTTCGAGTCGCACTTTACCGTTCCACCGTTGTACCGTTCGCAGAGGGAAATCCGGTGCAACCGGGTATCAATCTTGGACAAGGGGGAACGAATATCGAGGATCGACCCGAGGAGCGAAAGAAACAACGGTTGCGCGGAAAAAGTGGGCTGAATGCCAGCTAGCAGTGAATTCCAGCGGGGAAACGAGCCGTATTCGGCCCGCGAGAGATCGTACGTCTTCGGGATCGAGATCGTCGGATCATTAAAAGGTGATTTACGCATCGCCGTCCTCGGGGAAAAGCAAAACGCCGCGGATGGATTTCGAGAACGGAATTATTTCTCGAGTATCGTCCGCGACGGGCCACATAGATCGCTGCCGAGCCGTGGATCCGGTATTACGCGTTCCTACGTTGGCTCATACTCACTGAGAGTCATCCTCCTCCTTCTTCTTCGGCTGATAGCTCTTCACGAGACGTCTGCAATCAGAAACGGGACGAGATTAGCGTCGCGCATCGACGTTCCAGTCCATTCCGCCGTCTCTGCCCTTAGATGGACTCTTAGATCGTTTTCGCGTAATCCCGAGAAAAGTCGAGGACAGTCCGAGAACCCATTACAGATAATGTCTCCTTATCTAGCTTTTGCGGTCCGTCGTCGTCGTTCACGTTCCCGCACGAGAACGAACCGATGGATCACCGGTCGCAACGTCGAGAACAGAAACCGACGATGGACACTTCGAGAACCGCGTGGAATTGCGTAGGCTCGCGATCATGCACACCGAAATACCGTATTCGCCCGTCCGCTCAGAAATTAGAAAGTCTTTCGATTAGAAATCGCGGATATTTCACCGGGTCAGGCCCATCTACTGTCCCGCCAGCAGTTCCGGCAAGGTCGAGAAAGGAGGGACGACTCGTCGAGTAATTAGGGCTCGAATCGTTTGGTCGTTTACTCGTTCGAGTGTGGCAAGGAATAACGGCCCCGTCGACTCATTCTAATTCGAACGACGCCGGGACGGGCCTGGCCGGGCCACGAGCGATAAATGTGTGCCGGCTGTTAAGTGCACTATCATCCGGAAGTTGACGTGTCCTTGATACCAGATCGACCGTACATCGCCCGAGCCTGCGGAGGAAACGGGTCGGACGCCGGGACTTCGAGTTCCCAGAGAGGGGAACAAACCATTTCCGATCGAGTCCAGGCCCGTTCGAGTACGCGTCCCGATCGGAAAAGCTATTTTCGCCTGTGTTCTCTTTTCTCCTCTCCTCTCCTCGTTAGTTGGGTCTGGGTTACCATCCAAATATCGGATAAGTTATTCTCGGGTCCGCTCGGATTTAGGTCGCGGTCCAAAACTCGTCGATCCCAGTTTTCGCTCGATAACGAGGCAGCCGGATTCCGTCTTATTACGGCAATTGCCGGAACGCGTTCGTCGAGATTTCAATTGTCAAAGAAACTTCTGCAGAAGCGATTTCTCGTGTCCTCGACGTTTCAGCCGC
Organism: Halictus rubicundus; assembly: GCF_050948215.1. NCBI lineage: Eukaryota > Metazoa > Arthropoda > Insecta > Hymenoptera > Halictidae > Halictus > Halictus rubicundus. The sequence goes on from NC_135160.1 coordinate 11,224,154, forward strand.
GCCGGTGGTCTTTAACCTATTGGCCCGCGATCTCTTTCGCAGCTATACCGATTACGACTTGTTTGCGGTGGATAAACAGGAGAGAGAAACGATTCGTATTCGTCGCGCAGACCGTTGCGGCCAAAAATCGATAACGAAGGTAATGACATTTTCGAGGAGAAACGAATTTGTGAATTGCGCAAGAGTTTTAACCGACACGATATCGCAGTGATGATAGAATTTTTGGATAAAACTGCTTTATGAATATTTTGAAGCATATTTTCCGTGCGAGATGAGGAGGAAGAGGGCATTTGCTATTTCCGGGATATCTTGCTCCGAGAAGCCGGGCAGGCACGAAACCGTTCGCGATCGAAGGCACGCCGTGTATCCGTATCGGAATGCATTTAATGAAAATCAACGGCACGTCGCCTCTTGTCGTCCCTCGTCGCGTATCGCCGGGGAAAACTGAGACTGCCGGTGAACGGTACCTCCTGTATTTGCACGATCGACGCGCGAGCATAGCGCGAGCATAGCGCGAGCAACGCGCGAGCCTTGTACCGCAGAAATTGCGGCGCGTTAAGGCGCGAGGAACGTGCCCGCGATAATTTATATGCAACGACTGCGAACGTGCTCTCGGGATGAATTTGTGTGTGACCAGCACGCGAAATCGCCCACCTACCCCCTCCTCCGGTTTACACGCGCGAAACGATTAACCGCTCGAAACGATCTGATTAAAAACCGTCGCGTTTGCTCTTTTGTAGCCGCCCATTTTTAATCGGCGAGAGCGGACTCTCCGGCGGAATTTCGTCGTTCGGTTTACACGTTAAGTGCCCACGTTAAGCGTTAACGGATGATTTTTAAAAAATCCACACCTTTGTTGTTTCAATAAATTGACCTTTTTGTGTTATATTCTCTTTCTGAACCCATTACCCGTCGCAATTCAAAAGTACAAAGGAAAATTAAATTAACCCTTAGCACTCGAATCGCGACTGTAAGGCGCCACTAAGAATTGCTGTATCGTTATTCAAAATATTTTTTCCATTATTGAATTTGTTTGTATGTAATAAATTACTAAACACTTCGGTATTGTACGAGCAAGTTGCACCATTTTCATATGTATAACAGAAAAATAAATATATACAAGGGAAATATTCTAGGTTATAAGAAATGTTTCATTTTGGAGTTAAAATAGCTTCGAGTGCAAAGGGTTAACTGTAACTAACCAACTGACACTATTTTTGCCGTAATTGTTATTGTTTTTATTTTAATGTAAAAATTAAAGCCCGTCCCATTTTTGGGACATTGGCGGAATGTACTATAATATAGTAAAAAAACAAAATTAAAATTATATACTCGTTTTATCCAGTTTCCATCAGAAACTAAGTGGATGAACTAATTTCACGAAACAACGAAACGGCGATACTCTGAAGCAAGAGGTTCCCACTCCTATGAAAACGGGTCTTTAATTATGCGCAATTCGGACGAGAACCAAAATATCAAAAAAATCGTCGCGTCAGTTGGAGGCTGCATTTAACACTGTATCTACCGGAATTCTATTAATAGGATTTTAAATAATTTCGCTGTGCCAGAAGGATGTTTAAAAATCATCTTTTATATATCAATACCAAACGAAATTATTTTGAGTTGAGTTGTTGGTTTACTGTTCCAATTGTCACTACTAGACTGCGTATCTTTATGCAAAATAAAAATTTTCTACCCGAATCGCAACGAACTGTAGTGAAATAGAAATTTATTTTCTTTCTCAATATATTTAATAGGTTGAAAATAATGTAACAGCATTTCAAAATTTTTCTAAAGTTTTTACTCTTTTGAAATAGGCCTACCCATTTTTGTCATAAATGCATAAAATCCGCAGTCTAGTCTATTGAAGGATCTATTCAAAAACCCTTAGCCATGGACCCGTACGTTTTCGAAAAGTACGAGACAATAGCCGGTAGATAACGCGTTGCGAACACCTGTTCTTGTGCGCATCGTTTGATTTTGTCTCACGTCGAATCGAGCATCGATCGCGCAGAGACGTCGATTTGGGAGTCGGTCGAGGTTCGATTCGAGGAAAAATCGGTTGGAGGTCGTTTCGCTCGGCCTTCTCTTCGATCTCTTCGATCGCGGCGAGCGATAGCGGCACGCGGCGTGCAATCGTTCGTCGCGTTGCTGAAAATATCGCAAGATTCGATCCGCCGACTGAGAAATGCTCCCGCGATCGATGCGAGCTCTCGATCCGATCGTTCGGTACCTCGATTGTTCGCGGGTTAATAGGGGAAAACGCGGATGGAAACTGGTAGCCGTGATCCAACGTCGGATCCGCGTACAAACGTTCCTTTGTACGGTGTCCCGACGATCGAGGATCCAGATAATCGGGATTTCTAAAGCCGGCAGTGCCGAGAGCCAGTTACGCGAGATTATTAATTACGAACTCGTCTAGAGTCGCTCGGGAGACTCTTCGGTATTAATAGCCAGCGACTAAGTAACCGACTGATAATTGCGATCTCTATTAGCGCGTTAAACGGGAAAGCTGTCCGAGGGACGTTGCTCGTTCGCTCCCGGTGCCAATGGTGCAATTAAAAACCTACAAAAACAACCGGGAACACGATGTAGCTTGCATTAACGCGAGTGCCACGGGGACTAACAGGTTAACCGACGTACCTGGCTACCGGCTGTCGGCTGTCCGCTCGAAAACCAGATATCGAGGTGCAATCGAGCCTCAGGTGCTTTGGCGGCCTGCGACCAGAAAGAACGTTCCTTCGCGGTCGCTTAAAAAATTATCGGCTCAATTTTTACACCCTGTGTACGTATAATGAAAAACGCAAGCACTCGCAGCGTTATCGGCAATAGAAATTAAGGTGACAGTCACGTGACTTTTTCGGTGTCAACAGGTCGGTATAATTTCCATTCACAGCCTTCAGACACAGACTTAAGATCCGTCTTGGTCTTGATCCGACGAGTCTTAAGTCTGCGACTAAACTTGTCACATTTTTTGCTCTGTATTGTCAATGTCATGAGAATTCCGACACCAGAAACGTGCGTCAAGTTCTCGGCTTTAATTAATTATTTGTTTAATGTCGCTTCCACATCAAAGGTCATTAGCAACACGATACATTTTCTTGCAATGTATTGTACACATTTGTATCCTTGATATACTTAGCAAGACCGGCGATATACTCCTTAGAACTTAACAGAATGGGTAAGGATCTTGGTAACTTAGCATTTTTCCTTTCATTCTCATATTTTTTGGCATTCTATTGTCAGGTGATTTATGTTAACTGGTACTTTACATATATCGCAGATCGTGTTTTCTTTCTTATTCAACAAAAATGAATGGGTTGTTTCTGAGTGTCCAATTCTGATTCTAGAAATTTGAATTTGACAATCTACTGGACTTGGAAATTTATGCCACTCAAAATCCGCTCCTTCGTTATATTTTTGTATATAATTCCTTTTAATTTTGTCGAATACCTGTTTCCTAGACGTTTCATTTAGGTGGTTTTTAAGATCGTTTAGTCTGGTATAGTGGCGTCGTCAATTTTTGGCCTACTTCTATCGCTTGTAATTACCAAATATCCGCATAATCTCGTCAGCTCGTGACCAGCGCGCCCTAGATTGAACCTTCCTCTTTCGAACGAGCCCTTTCCCAGCGACAAAATATTCTCATACACGGAGGAAAAGTTGAGGCAGGTAAAACCATTTTTCACCTATTTTGTCGGTAACGTGGTCACTCTACTTTATCGCGAATCTACGAAGACGGAAGAACGATCCTTCGTCGTCGCTTCAGAAACTAGGGGCTGACTTTTAACCGGCTCGCGAATCGAACCACCCTGTACATATCTTAAAAAAGACCAGTACTCTTAACGTTATCGCCAATAGAAAGTAAGCACGGATCGATTATAAATCAAACTTGATCTACTGGCGGCTAAATTTGAACCGGTTCGCGAATCGAGCCACCTTGTATCTTGAAAAAGCCAAGTACCCGCGACGTTATCGGTAACAGAAATTAACCATGGATCGATTACAAATCAGGCTTGATCTTGATCAGTTCGAAGCAATCAGTGGCGGCTCGCTGTATAGGCACTGTGGAACCGCAGCACCCCCTATTTCCACTTGACATTACCGATAACATTTAACCCTTAACGGTCCCGGAAGTATTTCAAGTTCACTTCCCAGGAGGTCCAAGCTATTTTTCATACGAAGAGGAACTGTGGACTCAACATTTTTCTATCCAGTATAGAAAGGAAAATATTTATATTCTAGCGAGAATTTATTAGTACATATTCAGAGTAATAGGATAACAAGATGATTTGAATTTGATTCTTGCCGCCATGTACGCGGCATTGGACCCAGTAATTAAAATTGCCATGCCGCTTATATGGCGGCATTGGTCCGTTAAGGGTTAACACTAAACCTACCAAGCACAAAACATATAAACGTGAAACGTCTTATAGGAGGGAGGAGATTGAATTTACTTAAATTTTGTACGATTCTAATTATAGTATATGCTTAAACAAAGAAGACAATTCAGTCGTCCCTTATGAAAACGTTTTCATAATTTCAATAATTGTGAAATAGAAAACCGGTCATTTTGACCGTGGTAGGTTTACTGTTAATACAACAAAAATGCGGTTCACAGTTCCAGCGGTGTGGTGTTCGACTGTCGTGCGCACGCGCACATAGCAAGTTGAAATTTTAGCTGCGAGCCGTCACTGGAAGCGATTTAAAAAAAAAAGGTAAAATAGAACGTCGGCGAGACCGGTGTGCCGTAAAGGTTTAACGCGCGAGACGTAAACGTAGGATCGAGTGTTTCGAGACACCCGTTGCAACAAACGTGTGCAACAGTAGACGGCATTCACGGAACAAACAAGGGGGCCCTTTAATACAATATTACCGGCTGCATCTTGTGTCCGTGAACTCGTAGGGTGCGTGAGACGCGCTCGTTATACAGGATGTCCCATTGAAATCGTTAACCTCGGCTACTCGGGCCTTTGTTAATTTATGGAAAAAAAAAGGGAAAAGAAGACACGGACACGGAGGAGGCAAAACGAGGCAAGGCGAGGCAAGACCCACCGCCATGCACCATGGTAAATCGGGTACGAGCCTCTAATTACATCGTCAACCTTGGTACACAGGTCCGATCAACGTAGACGACGGAAAGCTTCTCGCTCCTGGGAGAGCTTCTTACCTGAGCTTCGCGGCGTACTCCACTTCGATGGCGCATCTGTCGCGAATAAAATGCCCGTACCGTTCGAGGAACTCTATCCCTTTTTGCGTGTGCTGGGATAGATTCTCGAATTGGTCCTGGAACAGAGAGAAACGGACCGAATCACATGGCTGGAATTGTCTGGCTTCCGTTGATCAAATTCACGGTGAACCTTAAACGATGAACGGTGAACGACCATCACCCTTTACATGCACCTTTCGCTTTCTACGTCCAACCGAATTTTAACCGATAGCAAACGCTTCTCTAACGCCGATTGTATAAATTGCGGTTTGTATAAAATTTAACCCTTAGCGCTCGAATGGTGACTATCACGCACCACAAAAATGTACTATATCGTTACTCAAAATATTTTCTACCTTATTAAATGTGTTTGTATTTAATAAATTACCAAACATCCCAGTATTGTACGAGTAAATTCCACCATTTTCGTATGTATAACATTGAAAATCTATATTAGGTCGTCCCATAAGTTCGTGCCGTTTACTCTTGTACCATTTCAATTCTGAAGATAAAATATGTAATCACCCTTCCATTCTCTTCCGACCTTTTTGGCAAAGACATCATACTGTCACTATAAAATTTCTGCGGTTTTTCATTAAAATACTTTTCAATGCTGAATAACACAAACACATCCACGAACTTATGGGACAACCTAATCGGATCATTCCAGGTCGCAAGAAATGTTTCGTTTCGGAGTGAAAATAGCTTCGAGTGCAAAGGGTTAATTGAATTCGACCTGATTTCCGTACTAATTAATCGCGTCTAAGGGTCCACAGTACCACAAATTCCCCGCGGATCCAGTTGAAAGTCTAACATTTATTATGCTCGGAGCATAAAGCGAAAGATCCATCCGGTCGTAAAATGTCTCATGGCAATGTTAATGTTCTCCTCGCGAAGATCGAAGATCGCTGCCGATCCCGAAACGAGTTCGAGCGCGTTCGTTCAACCGAAGTTATCATTCAATTTCGATAGTAAACAAAATGATGCGCGATCCACTTCAACGCTGCGATCCAAGCTTGGCAAACACCGTGCGCTCTGGATGTTTGCCGTCAGATAAAATGATTTACTCGCCGCGCGTCGTCTTGTCGGTTGCACAGCGACGACCGATTCTCGTCGACGCAAACAAAGTCTGCGGTTTCTTTTCGCCGCGTTTCTCGCTGGAAAATGGAACGTACAAACCGGCAGTGTCAACGACGGATCAACGTATCCGTCGTTCCCGATTAGCCGTTCTCTCTGGATCGATGAACCGGAGCTGCGAACGCGGGGAGACTCGGTTTACGACTCGATCGTCGACGGAACGAATCCGAGGGAGCGAGAGAGAAACGATTATTCGCGAGAGAGACGGTCTCGAAAGGTGGACGGGGGACAGAGGGGGGTTCTGAAGTTTGCGGACGAGCGGCAAGTGGTCAAAAGTAAACTGTCCGGAGAGAAAGAGAGAGAGAGAGAGAGAGAGAGAGAGGTTCGTTCACCTATCGTTCCCGAATTCTCCTTTCCCCCGAATCGCGACGAGTTTTAATGGCGAGTTGTCCTGAAATCTCGCCGGAGAGGGACACAAAAAGTTATCGAAGACGCTCGGAGACATTTCTCCGAGTCGTCCGCGCCAGGTAGAAGAGCAGGGTGGGGAAGAGAAAAAGGGAAAAGGAGAAAGAAACCGAGTTAGGTCCAAGCGGTCGAGTGTGGTCGAGCACTGTGCAGCGCACCAGCGCGCTACTACTCTCGAGAGTCCGCGCCCTACCTGGGACAATGAGGGTTTCGCAAGCCAGCCTGCAGAAAGGTGGAAAGATTTCTGGCCGTTTAGCGGCTCGCTACGAAAAGTGAAACTGGACGCTGGCCTTTCCGTTGGCGCAACGCAACGCAACGCAGCGCAACGTGCGCGCTAACTAGCCGGTCAGCTCGAACAGAAAGACGGCCGCCGCCTGAACGCTATTTATCGAGCGTATGAATCGCACACCGCAGCCAGCCTCGCTCTTGCTTCTGCCAACCAATTTCCCCATTCAGATTTCGACCTGGCTCTAGCCGTGAATGGAGCAATTGCGCGCGCGCGCGCAGCGCTTCTAAATCGACCGTCCGATTCACGAGATTATCGGTCGCGCACCGTTCCGAGCTTATCGAGCAACTTCCCCTCTTTTCCTTCGCCGATAAAGTACAGTTACTCGTGGATATACGGGGCACCCTAGGTTTACGGAATTTCTGAAGCTTTATCCCAACGTTAGCAAAAAAAAAGAAAAAAATAAATAACGGGGTCGGTAGAATACAAGGAAAGACTGTCCGGAGCCAAGGAATTGAAACGCTAAGGAAAATAAGGAGAATAGAGGGTGGAAGAAAGTAGAGGGCGGAGTTTGGAGGAAAGCCCAAAGCAAAAGCCGAAAAATAATGGGTGGTACAAGAGAAGAAGGAGATATTAAATACTAATATTAACCCCTTGGTATACTAATTAAATGGAGAGGTCCTGCAGCCTTAAGCTGATTGGCAATATTTATTGTTAACCCCTTGCCGTACCTTTTAGCTCGGAAGAATTCGGGCCCAAGCGCCAATTCATGTTTGGTTCGAACTTTTGAATACGAGTCAGACTCGTGATATTTATATCTGACTCGCAATGTTAACACTGGGTTTACGGGACCCGTCGAAATGACGGATTCTAATATTTTTAATGTACGATTAGTGAGATTGTGAAGATCCATCTACGTCGAATTACTCAACAAACTTATTTCCTTAGGTGTATATTATCTAAATAATGGCTGAAAACTTCGATAGACACGTTCTTCTTACTTTCATAAAGTAACGTAAAATACTCACTTTTAATGCTCCGTAAACGTAGTGTTAATGTTTACGTTTGGTCCGAAATTCTCATGACGAGCCAGACTCGTCAAAGTATGGCAAGGGGTTGACACATTCGCGACCGGCACATTTTTCCGTTTCTAATACTGAGTTCTGGCGAAAATAATGAAATTCTGAAGCTGGTTGCAGCAAACTTGTATCGCTAAAGCAACGATAGAAATGATGAAATTTGTTTTGAAATATCAATGTTGCAGTTATGTGTTGTTTAAAATAAAACGTCAGATTCACGTCAGCGGCGATCAGGAATAGAATTTAAAATGACGTGAACTCACGTCTGCGGTTGCGAATGTGTTAAGGTAGATATTGAGTTGTCCGGAAAGTTCGTGCCGCTTTTCATCGTATGCGTACATAGAGTAAAAAGGTGATCTTTTAGGCATTTTTAGAAAAAAGTTTGATTAGGATACATTAATTCTTGTTAGTTTTATACGCTCTTAAATGTGGAAGGAAACAGAGTGAATTATAATAGGCATTTGATGCTGTTTTCTTCCAAATCTGTTGGAGTTTGGTTCGGATTTGCTACCCCATTCACCCTATTAGCCAGACATTACACCCTCAGATTTTCATCTCTTTAGGTCAATACAAAATTCCCATAATGACAAAAACTTTAACTCTTTGGTCGACATGAAAAATCATATTTAAAAGTTTCTCGTCGAAAAACGCAAGTTGCGCGACAGATGGAGAAAGATTATGGAACAAAATGGCACTTACAAGAATTCAATAAATGTACTGTTTTTGAGTTTCCCTTAAAAATCGGCACGAACTTTCCGGACAACCCAATAACGAGTAGACTGCCGATCTTTATGCAAAAGATAAAATATTTACATTGATTGCAAGACACAGGAGCGAAGTAAAAATGTCTCTCTTCTTTTAATTATTTTATTCATCTAAAACCAATACGTTGGCGTCCTCGAATCTTTTTAACATGTCCACTGCTTTGAATTGTGCTTACCCATTTTTGTCATAAATGCATAAAGTCCGCAGTCTAAGACGCATCTGCGCCTATAGATGCACTTAGTATGGGTGAGATAGGAAGTGCAACGTATCGGTAGTATGTGGTAACAGGATAACTGGAAGCCAGCTCGAAACCGAGAGGCAACTATGTAACAAACGAAATAAAAACGTTACAAGAAAAATATAAAACGTGAAGAGAACGGTAGCATACCCACGGTTATCGCGATGCAACGCTGAAACGAACCAACAACATTTACGTTTACTCCGTTCATGCAAGCCGCAACCGTTGCCGCATCTCGGAATCATCGCCGTCCTTGGCGATACGAGATTGGCAACGGTCGAAAATAGAATTTATTACTCTGCAAAGTTCGCTATTATCGCGGTTTACTTCGATAAACGCATCGTTCGTCTTCCATATCGATTTATCGCGCGTTCGATTAACAATAGGTCGCCGTTTGCGAAACTTTTGTCCGCAATTTTTCTATTCTACGAGGATACGAATACTTTAGCCGGCTACTGTGAAGTTGGCGCGCGGCCATCGCGACAATTGCGTGATAAATAAATAAATAAGACCGGAAAGCTCCTTCAACTTCGATTCGAGTCTTTATCTGTGTCGCTCGGAATTGGGGCATCCAAGTCGGTTCGCTTGTGCGTCTCCATGTAAAAGCTGTTTCGCTCGAACGACATGGAGAGTATAGTTCCTCTCAAGGTTCTATTAGGTTGGCAAGAAAGTAATTTCGGTTTTCACTAATAGATGGCTTTATGTTTTGTTTGATTGACTTCTGTTAACGTTGCGTTTGTTTTCCTTCCGACATTTCATAACTGCATCTTTCAGGTTACTTTTGAAGCAAATTACACGTAATTTTGACTAAAATTGTTAGTTCTGTGTCAATTTGAACATGGAGTGCGAAAACGAACATTATATGCACATATTGCTTTTTTATTTCCGTAGAGGTAATGCCGATATATACATACATACATAAAGTAAATAGCATATTTATTTATGACTACATAATTACAATTATAAAATAAATCATATAATTATATTATACGTATTAGTTATATTAGTTAAACTGAATAACTAAAATATATTGAAAAAAATGTTCAAAAACGTCGATACGTGTGTCTCTTTAATTTTGACCGGAAGAAGCGAATTTCCAGACTGTATATGTGCGCGGTATTGAATCCGCTATTTTGAATTTTGAATTTTTGGTATCAGACTCGTTATCAGTGATCTCAAAAACACGTGATTACCAACTTTTAGAAAGTTCCAAGGACATTTTGATTTTTGGCCAGTAAAATCGCGTTCTCAGACCACTGTGCGTCCATAGAAATGATCGAGAAAGATCGGTGTTTGGGGGATTGTTCGTCGCCGTCCCTGCGTGCGGCTTGGTTGCCAGCGGCTAGGAATTGGTTTAGCCACCGGTGTGAAATCCTCCCCGCTGTTTCGAGAGGGTCTCGGATGACCGAGGAGCGGCTTCGCGACAATCCGAGCCGATCAATCGCGGAAGCCCGATTCGTTCGCGGCAGTGTGGGAGGAGAGCAATGAAGCAGAGGCCGCGAATCGTCTGCGGTTACCCCGGGGACCTCGAGCGAACCCTCTCTTCCGGGTAGTTTTTCGAGGTGGCGCCGGAGTACCCTGCCGAGAAATCTCTGGGAACCCACGGAATAGCAACACTGTGCGCCCGTTACGTCTCGGAATGCGAGTTTTATCGTTCAAGGACGACCCCGTGTGTTTCAACATTTACGCGAGCCCGATGCCGTGGCCTAAGGACAAATCGAGCTCCACGTTTTCCTGCGTTCAGACAGGGGGAAAAAGAGAGGGAATGGCGACGGAGAATTAACTCGAGACCGAGCGAGAGAAAAAGAGAAAAAGAGAGAGAGAGAGAGAGAGAGAGAGAAAGAAAGAAAGTGTTCGTACGTGTTCGTGTGCGCGCGTGTGTGCGAGGGAGAAGTCGATCGAGTCTCGCCTGGGCTGGCATTCGAAACGCGTTACTTTCATTTCCAACGAGTAGCCATTCAAGGGCCACGAGCCGATTGTGGGACCCAGCAGATGCGTGTGTCCCCCGCTGCACCGCTTGTCCTGCCTTACCGGAGAACTCCCCGGTCTGGCCAGGTGATAAATAAGAAAGAAAAAAAGAAAGAAATAGGATCGGGATCTCACGAGGTATCGATGTCACGCGACCAGGATGTCTGCGACCGCTCCCGCTCCCGCTCCCGCTACCGTTCGAGACTCGAGACTCGCGGCGACCCTCCCCCATCTGCACGCATTAAAATAATTGGACTTTAATTAGAAACGCGACGGCGAACCGCGGCGAAACAGCTCCGAACGATCCAGACCAAACTCGACGAGCGTCGAGCTTTTAACCCTTCCGTCGACACCCGACATTCTCGTCGACGTTCCATCACATTTTGCTGTTTGTCGACGAACATATTCCAGCAATTGGAAAAGTAAATTGGAAACGGACCCTACAGTCGAGTCGGAAAGTTAACGCTAGGTCAACTTAGGCACTGAAAGTGACTATTTTGCAATACTTTGTGAAAATAATGTGCTACCCACATTTTCAGCAATATTTCTAAAATAATATATACCCAAGGAAGTAAATTTGCTGAATAATTTTTCTCGTGTATGCATCCTTAGAATCTTAATAATTTTAAATTGAACAGATTAGAAGCGGTCCCGTGAACCTAGTGTTAACCCCTTGCAGCGATTAGAGTTTTATTTCGTAATTCGTAATTTCCTAAAAAGAAGAAGGAGAAAATATATATATGATCTTCAATAGCTGTACACTAACAACGCCAAAATAGAATTTTATTTCGGGTTTAAAGGAAATTAATGACAAACAGATTTATTAGACTCCGTTCAGAATCTTCATCACGAGTGTGACTCGATATTATAGGGCAAGGGGTTAACGATTGCAGTAGGCAGGCAAATAAATATGACACATTCTTAATCTTTAATAATGATGATACATGTATTGCCAACATGTTTGCTTATTCACGTTCCGACTGAAAACAACAAAATAATTTGATTACATTCGTCATGTTCATTCGCCTACGTGTCATCGATCGTTAACTTTCCCGCTCTAACTGCATACGGAAACCAGTTTACGAAAGTTTTTCTCGTCCGTCGATCTCTATAAAATAACCGTTTGGAAACGGTCGATCGTTCTTTGCTCGGCGTGTCGACTCGAACAAAGCTACACCTGCTGGTTCGCATTTTTTCCAGCGACAAAGAACGGAGATTATGCTCGTACGCGACGGCAAGCGACCTTTCGAGCGGTGCACCAGCAGCCTCGAGGAACGATGACTAACGAAAGCGAGGATAAAAGGACAACGTCGGCGAGCGATACGTACGCTGGCATACGGTGGTACACGGCGATACGGAGAAGCCAGAGATCTCGCGACATTGATCCTGGTCAACCTCGTTTTGCGTTCGCAAATGGAAAATAATCGGTGCAACGGAAAACATGATACTCCCGCGAACGACGAGAGGTATACCTACACGCGATACGATCCTCTCCGTGTGTACTCTGTAGACCGATACGCGGGGGGGCACGGGTTTCGATCGGGTATCGATGTGCCAAGCCGGTAGGCGAGCGATATCTCGAATCCACGAAATCGTGTTCGATCGCTGAACGGAAAAGGGAATTTTTCCATCGGCACGCCACTTTCTCATTGTGATAACCGAGCAATTTGCGACCGAATGTCGGAGAACTGGTAGCGCAGGTGAACACGGTTCTTCGACTTTCAAACGACCGTCCGAGCGACCAACAGGAAAACCTGTTGTCGTTTTTCTGCCCCTTCTGTCCCCGCCGCTGCGCGGCTACGCGGCTCTATCAACGACAGCCGATTTTATTTTCACGCGGGACTAATTATTCGATCGTTCTGTCGGAGAAAATACGGATATTACGTGGAACGGCTTGTCCAGCCGTCGCTAGAGATACCTGGCCAACAGGTTCGCGTACTTTATCGGTGAAAATATTCCGATCGGCTCGCGAACCGATAGAATTCGACCGTCTACCAGTTATTCGCGATCGTTGTTGTCTGCTGCAGTTTCTCGCAGATGTATCGTTCGTTACGGTTGCCGAAGCATCATCACAGCCCCGTCGAGCGTGAGGTCTGTTCCTTCTGTCGGGGAAACTGTTAGGGGTACCCATAAGTAATCAATTGTTTTGCATTTAGTTCTGCACCGATCGTTGAACAGGAAACACGTATTCTTTTACTACAGTTTTCCGTAAACCTGTGTTCGAAATATTCTAGGAAGTATAATTTTTTTACAACCCTGTAACAAAATGGCTGTGTCCGTACCTTCCGAGGATCACATTCGTCATTGCATACTTTTTCATTTGAATGCGGGATTTAACCCTTAGCACTCGAATGGCGAGTGTAAGGCGTCGCTAAAAATTGCTGTATCATTATTAAAAATATTTTTTACAGTACTTTTGATTGCATTTAATGCATTACTACGCATTTCAGTGTTGTACGAGTCAATTGCACCATGTTCGTATGTATAAAAAGAACAAAAATATATACAGTAAGGAGGAAAACTGAGTCCACACTATTTGAAACAACATAACTTTTTTAAAATTAGATCAAATGACTTGAATGTTACTGAGAAGTTAGAAGGATTAGTTTATTAGTCGAGGTGTAAAAAATTGTTGAATAAAATTTGAATTGGTCGGAATCGCAAAAGAAATAGTAAAAGATTGAAAATCCATTGAAAATCTTTTCCTCCAGTTTTAGACTTGTTTATTCATATTTATAAATCTCACTATACAGTGCGCGAGTACCGACCTTTCTTCTACGAACTCTCCTTATCGCTCTTTTCAAGTGCGATAAAACCCGCTGACATTTTTTCTTTATACACCTTGGTAATTCTACTATATTTTAATTCGATTTCTTGCGCCATTTCAAGAGAAAACTTCAGGGAAACCATGCATGTCTCAAAAAGTTGCGCCGAAATAACTCAATTCCCCGTAATCGCTAATAAACTTTAATGTCCCATGAGAGGGGACAACCGAGTGATATGCTAGACTTACGATGTCCCATGAGAGGGAACAGCGGAGTGCAAAGGGTTAAGAAATAAAACATTCACGTCCGTAGAAGATGCAAGGAGGCACCTTGAGTCCCATTTTGCTTCACGAGCCCTGGATTTCTATAAGAGGGAGATTAAAAATTTGTCCAAGCTGTCCTTGATAACGATGGAAATTATTAGGACCTTGAATAAGTTCTCGCTGTTTCTTCAAAAATGGCAGTAGCAGTACCCCGTTCGTGGAATTTCGAATGGTAACACACATGCAAGGCAGTAGTGTATCTAACCTTAAATTTCAGTGTATGGTAGTTCACTTTAGTGTAAACAAAGTAATTTTTTCTTAGTTCTGAAAATGTCTACTTTTGTGCCAAATAAAGTGTATTTGCGGGGAATTTTATTGCACTACTTTATTCAAAAGAAATCTGCAGCTGAAGCACATAGAATTCTCGTTGAGACTTATGGTGACAATGCTTTGTCGGATACGACATGCAGAGACTGGTTTCGACGCTTCAAAAATAATGATTTTGAACTTGAGGATAAAGAACGTTCTGGCGCACCGAAAAAATTTGAAGACGAAAAGTTCGAGGAATTACTCGATCAAGACCGATGTCAGACGCTAGCAGAACTTGGAAAAACATTACAAGTAGATGAGTCAACTGTTTCATAACGTTTAAAAGTTTTAGGAATGATCCAGAAGCAAGGACATTGGGTAAGAGCTTTTATTTTGTAAAAGAAACAGCGAGAACTTATTCAAGGTCCTAATATATAATAAAAATCTGAATTTACTAGAAAGTTTGTTTTAGATTCCGGAAGTAATTGATTACTTATGGGTCCCTAATATTTCCGAGCAGTCTAGACCGAGGCGGTCTCGATCGAAAAAGCCTCGGCATTGTTGGCGGGACAATTCGATTATCAGTCGGGAGGGAGTGGAACGCGAATGGAATTATAGTCGATTATCTGGAATCGATTTCCAGGCTGCCACGATGAATCGGCCGAGCGCATGACTTTCCCCCTCGGTCTCGGTCTCGGAGCAACCCTACAGCCACGTTACACGTTACACGTTACACGTTACACACGCGTTTTCTGTGCCGCTACCGTTGGCCGCAGCCGCAGGTCGATAGATGGAAAACGCGCACCGCTCCCTTCCCTGTCCCTATGACTCAGCCTGGCCGACCTTTTTCAAAGAGGTGCACTTGCACGCCGACCTAACCTTGCCTCGACAGACTATTCAGGTTAGACGGTGGACCCAGGCAGATAAGTTTCGGTCTACCATTGTGCGTGCCACGGGGAGGACCCTGTGTCTCGTGCCGCGACGCACCTGTCGACGGCAACCTTACTCTCTCGCTTTTACCTTGCCCGACCCGAGGCCCGAAGACAATGCGCGACACTCTACTCGAGACGTTCGGACAAACTCTTCTGGTTTCCGAACCTCTCGAGTGGGTCTCTCTTTTTTTTTTTTTATTAGGAAATCTCTTATGAGATTTATTATTGCATAATGCTTAGTACAGAGTATTACAAAGTATGTTGTACGGTATAACGAAAACGTGTTTCGTTTGATCTATTACAAACGATGAAACTTTTATACTACACGGTGCCAATGCCGTGCATGGAAATGAATGGTGTGGAGGAGAGACCGTGAAACGGTATTAACATGGCTGACAATCCTCGTGTTTTGTTTGATCGATTACAAATGATGGTATAACGAAAACGTTAGTAACGATATAAAAAGAAACGAAGATTCTTAGGCACTTAGGTTACATGTATTTAGAGAGGCTATTATATAAACGCACGCATTGATATTAGGATCAGCTATTAAGCAGCCCATGTCCAATGGCAATTGAAATCCTGTTTTAGAAAGATTTAGGATAAGTTTTATCCTCCGATCATTGTATAGGTTACCCTGACATAAGTGGCTCTCTTCGATCGGCGTTCGACAAATGTTTTTCCACATTCTCTTCTTGTCTCCCGATTTGTTTGAGCAAATTGAAATCTTTATGACCTGATTTACTTTAATTTAATTTAGTGGCTTCTATAGGAAGAAGATCTTTATTGTTTGACGGTTTTACAAATTCTGGTGTTACGCTGTTCACGCTCAAACATCAGGTTGTTACAAACAAATCGATCGTCGGCTTGCAATGACAACCGGTTACCAGTGAAACGAGCAGACGAGACAAACGGATGACTGTCAGATGTTTTTCCACATTCCCTTCTTGTCTCCCGATTTGTTTGAGCAAATTGAAATCTTTATGACCCGATTTACTTTAATTTAATTTAGTTGCTTCCAAGATGGTGAATCACCGACGAACATCGGCGACTATCGAACGATCGAATCGACGATAATCATAGAGACGTCCGCGAGAGAACGAAACAGGAAACGGTCCACGTAGAAGTGGATCAATTGAACAGGCGTGAGTCGAATTCGACGGTCGCGATACCATCGCCGGCCAAATGATAATGACCGGTGCGTCACTGGATGGTCGATAAAGCAATCGGCGAGTGATTCACCGTGTTCGATGTAACGGCCGCTCGAAGATAGGGAATCGCCCGTTGGAACTGGCGGGACGAACGGTACCGTGGTTATCGGGGAACGTAAACCGGCCGAAGTCTTGGCCGCAGCCGCAGCCGCGGCTGGAGCGAGTTTCCATGCGCGGGAACACTGCCCTTTGATCGACCGAAAATTACGTCGGGAAAAAGAGGGACAAGAGAGTCTCGAAATAAATTGAGGAGAAAAGAAATCGGGTTCGCGAGACTGGACCGGCACGCTAATTAATTCGACGAGCACCTAGGAAAATCGTTGTTCGCGGTGGCCGGAAGGGAAGGGTGCGGGAGCGGGGACGACCACCGGGAAAACCGAGCAAGACGAGGGAAACGTCGAGAGAGAAAGAGAGAGAGAGAGAGAGAGAGAGAGAGAGAGAGAGAGAGAGAGAGAGTGAGGGAGAAAGGGAGCACCGTGGAAAATCAATAGCCGTGCCGGATATGCGGAATCGCGGGCAGAAGCGAGCGTAAAACATCGGCTGCGAAAATAGTTTGGAAAACGAGAGACACGCGCCTCGCCGCTCGAGGAACTCCCAGCTCGTGGACTCTCTCTCTTCCTCTCCCTCTCTCTCTCTCTCTCTCTCTCTCTCTCTCTCTCTCTCTCTCTCTCTCTCTCTCTCTCTCTCTCTCTCGAGCACTCGGGGAACAAGTGTGCATTATGAGTCACGAAATCGCGGTGGGGTGGTTTTCATGTACCCTACGCGCGCCGCCCTATCGATCCTGCGTTTCTGTGCACGTTCGCTCGCACGGCCGTAAGCTCGCACGCGACTTCAAAGCGGAACGGAGAGGACCGCGGAGAGACAGGGACGCGGACAGGGTGACGAGCACCAGACACACACAGCGGAGAAGGGAAAGGGGAGAGACGGAAAGAGAGAGAAAAGAGTGGGACCCCCAGCAACGTTTTCAGTATCCACATTTGTTTAAACAGCGCCTCTCTGCTTGGAACACTGTTTCTCGCGACGGGCGGATACCCTTAGCTCTCGAACCGTTCCAGCAATTAACACGTTCCCTGCCACGTGCACAACTTTCGGTGCACGCTGAGACCCACTCCTGCCTCGATTGTCGTCAAATTAGTGGCACTGAACATCAATCTATTCGTTCCGACATGAACGAAATTATCGAGTAACGTGCACAATTCGTTACCAAGTAACTAATAACATCTATTAATCAGTCTGTGCGGCAGGACTTGCGTGAAACGCGCCGTACTCGCGCAACGGGGAACGCGTTAACACCAGATTGCCGGGTGATAAAGAAGGTGTCTGGTCAGTTAGCGATTCCCTCTGACAGATTGGTGGTATTGCGTGATAACGAGGGTGACCCAGCTTTGCAATTCTATTAAAATCGAACGTATGTTAAGTAAGTTTTTCCGATAAAATAGTAGGCTGCATCTTCGAATCGAGTCGATTCGCCGATACGCCCGATTCGGAATCGTGCTCCGATATGGTGCGGCCGGAGTCGTTGATGCTCGTTAAATATTGACAATGGGCGATCCTCGAGTATTGTACAAATGGGGCGCGGCTGCCAATAACTGGGAAACCCCGTCTTCGTGCTCGCCGACGCGAGGCGAGCATGTTCTCTCACCCGCCTGCCCGTGTATCGTTAGGTTTGCCCGTGTATCGTTAGGTTTGCAGGCGTACGTAGAGCCCATGGAAGGAAACCGAACGGAGATAAGTTTCCTCTTGCCGTTAGATTATGCTCGGAGCCTCGCTCGAAGCGGTAACAAGAAAATAGTAGCCCTACACGATCTATGTCACAGCTCCCGACTGGGCTTGGATCAAAACTTTACTGTATAATTCAATTCCGGAGCGTACCTCTCGGTATCACATAGCAACAATCGTGATCCAAAATTATGCCAAAGTGATGCTCTGCTTGATCGGAAGAAACTCGAAACCGATTTCTCGGAAGATTTCGAGCCCCTCGGATTTGTAATTGAACAGGCAAAATTCGGTAAACCTTCCTGTAACGCGGTACTCTCACAACGCGGTGGAAAAATTGCGATTTGTGTGAAATTTAATTTAATTGATTTGTACCGATTAGAGAAGTTATAACGCGGTTTTCGCACGACACGGCACGAATTAACCGCGTTATGAGAGGGCTGAGCGTATAATGGCCTCGAAAAGGAGTTTCTTTCGACCGGCTGTGCGATTGGTTTTCGCGAACGTGCAACGATACCGGGTTCGCACACCGGCTCACCTCTCGAGCGTTTCACGTGCCTGCTAACGAGTATGTATACCCGGTGCAACACGAGAGCCTGGCTCGGCGCAGCGGTTGCGTTTAATAAGCAGACGAAACGTTGAACCGGCGCTGACGCCGCGACCGTGCATGCACCGGTGCAACAACATGCAGCGGTCGCTGCAGCTCTTTAAAAGTGTTCGCGCGTTTCGCAGGCCGTACAATCGAGGCGTTTTCAAACTCGAAACCACGGCCGAATTCTGCCAACGGGGAGAAAGTGAAATTCCCGAGGAGAGGGGGGGAAAGAGCGCGACAATCGAGTACGCGTCTCTCCGTGCGCGAACGAACCAATGATCGTAAGGAACGTGGAGCCCGTTGACGGATACACGGATATGTACACGGATAAGTTGTCTTTAATGCGACTCGAGACTCGGCGAGAATAATCCCTCGAGGGGCACGCTCTTCGCGCTGCATTCGAGTCTCTCGAAAATTGAAGGCTTAACCCCTTCAGAGACGCGTATTTCCCTCGCCGGTTGCGTCAAAAGAGCGCAGCGCAACGACAGACTAATGCGCCGCAGTCGGACCGCGCTTCCCGAGGGGACAACGTCTTCCTCGTCTTCGCTCGTCTCTAAATCTATCGGCGGTTCGCGAGTGTCACTTGCACCCAATTTTCTCCTCGCAAAATTAAAAAAAAAGAAACTGTTGAATCGAACGAAAGAAGTCTGCTGCGATCTCCGGTCAGGTACCCAGAAAATACATACTGAACCGTAGAAATAGAATAACCAAGAAAACATCGAAAATCTTCCCATCGTGGGGTTTGAAAAACCGAAATCACAATTCTTGTACTGATGGGTTTACTTATTTCGAAAGCAAACCTTTAATTTATTATTTATAATATTGTAACGATGAGAGGGAGAAAGGTACCGATTCATTGGCAGTTCGGTTGAGAAAGATGACGTGTTTGCTCTATTTCCTGTTTAACTATTGGACGCAGACGTTTCGGGTTGATTAGGACGGTACAGTTTACTTATTTTGAAAGCAATTCTTGTACTTATGGAAATGGAGGAGAGAAGCCTCGATTACCTTCCCCATTTTCGTAGGATTCTAGAAACCTTTGATGCCTCGGGAGCTGGTTCCCGAACAGTTCTCCCGCAAATCCCGAAACTCGAAAGCAACCCTCTTCCGTTCCCGGCGCCTCGTGACCTTTCGCGAACCCTTGTTGCCCTCCACGATACTCCGGAACGCCGCGCCGCCGGCTGCTCCAGCAAATTTCGCTGAAGAGACCCGCAGCCTCTTCGTGGGCGAAACCTCGAATCGACCAGACCCAGACTCGATCCTCCCGGCACTCGAAGCTTTTAATAGATCGCGATAAATCGCGCGAGTGCGGCCTCTATCGGAGACGAATCGCCTGCGCCACGCTCGCCGATGATTTATAGCTCGCCCTTGATTTCCTAATTAGACGACGCGCCGAGCCGCGAGCGATCGGTCGATTAAACGCTCCGCAAGCCCGTCGGGGTTCCGCGAAATCCTCGGAGCGATCGTTCGCACTCGAGATAGTTAGAATTCTGATCCTCGAGGGTTCACGGCAAACGATACGATCCGATCGGAGACGAATCTTCGCGAAGCTAGACGAGGACTCGACCCTTTGCACTCGGCGCCATTTTCGTGCTAAAACTAGATTTTTCTTTCGTAGAATTTTTTCATTTTATTCGTACGAAGCTGATCCGATCACCACATGTAATATTTAAATGTTTTGTGATCTGTCAGATACGAATTTTGTAATGTAACAAATATTTTGCAATATTTTAACTCCAAAACGAACCATTTCTTCCGACCTAGGATATTTCCCTTCTATAGATTTTTTTTTTCATGTTATACTAACGTACAATACTAAATTGTTTAGTAATTCATTGAATACAAATAAATTTAATAATGTGAAAAATATTTTGAATAATGATGCAGCAATTTTTAGTGGCGCCTTACAGTCGCCCTTCGAGTGCTAAGGGTTAACTGAGGCGCCACTAAATATTGCCGTACCATTATCCAAAACAATTTTTGGTATTATTAAATTTGTCTGTGTTCTTTTTGGTTAAAACATATTGATATGCTTACATTAGCCAGAGTTATAAAAAAAGTTCCAAATGGTACACCGATTTTTCTTTACTAGTTCGAAAAAATGGCTTATAACTAATGTAAAAAATTAAAAAATGAGTCCCCATCTTTGCCCTATCGATCAACAGATCGGATTGTTTGCAGGTAGTCGCGTCAACCGCGCTGTGAAGGAAATGAAAATTACGAGAAAAGAACTCTTTGACGTGTTAAGAAGTGAACAGTTTTTCAAGTTTTCGTCATTCAAGTGTAATGAACGATTGTTACAGTATATATTCGACAAGTTTGCTGTTAGCGAACTTTCTAAACATTGTATAATACAAATGAAACGTATAGTCAAAGTGTTTGTTTCGAAACTTTTGATGAAATGGCGTGCTTGTAAATATATGTACGATCAACAAGCACGAGGTTGCAAAACAATATTCTTATTGCATATTATATCTCACTAAAACCTACAGAAATAATTTAGTGTTTTAATTTATTTAATTTTTTAATTAAAATACTATGGACCCTTGACACTTTTTCATGACCCCAATTACCCCTAAGTAGCTACTTTTCCGAAGATAATTATTGAGCAGTCTTCTTATAAGCATTTCTAACCAAAATTTCAAATAAAATCTCATTTTATATATTTGTCGTCGTAATTTGGTCGTTCGGCAGTATGCGCGTAGGCGTAAACGAGTGAGGAAACTTTCTAGCAGTAGCGGGAAGCGTTGGGAGCTGCTGGTAACGAAATTGAAAGAAAATTCGGAGTGCAAAGGGTTAAGGGCTTTGCGTTTGCAGCTTGGCTAGTTTGTCGGGCATACGACGCACATGCAAAATCGATGATCCTCGTGACGTCAAGAGCTTCCGGCGCCGAAAGCGGCGATCGCATCGCATCGCACCATGGCACGCGTCCCCACCGACATGCTAGGAAGAATAGATCCGGTGCGATACCGCGTTAAGAATACCCGCGAATTCTCAGGAATGTTGTCGCAGGTCGGGACAACGCTATCGCGAGCGGCACTAAGTCGGTTCGTGCCGGAGCTACGGGTAAACTTGTCCTCCGGTGAGAGGCGAATCACGCCGACAGGGACGGATTACGAGACAAAGGACCCCCAATCGCGATCCTCTGACGCGTGTTGCCGCCTGCGACTGGCTGTGGTCGTCGCCCGATGCGATTCCTAACGAGATACGAGTGCGCAGTCACGAACCAAACAATAATATAGCCGCGCCGCGCAGAAATTCAAAGAGTCGCCTCTTCGTTTCGAAACATCTCCCGCTTCTCAGAGAATCCGTCCCGCTTTCCCTCCTCCTGGCGAATCGACTGGTTTCCCGGAATGTACCCGCACTACCAGATATCTTTATCTTGACCCTTTGCACTCGGATGTCCCCGCTAAGGGGCCATTACGAGTCTAGAATCGATGGCTCCGAGTGCAAAGGGTTAACCCTTCACCCGTTAACTGCCAAATTCTAGAACGAAAGAATGAAACTAAACTGTGAGCGCGTAGCAAATATGACACCGAGTGGTGTACGTTAAATTCCAAAATCCCCGAATGGGGGGATCGTGGTAGTTAACACTTTGACTGGGAAACCTCAAAAATTCTATAATCAAAGTAAGTTATTTAACACTAGGTTTACGGGACCCGTCAAAATGACGGGCCCTAATACTTTGAACCCTTTGCACTCGAAGCACCACTAGAAATTGTTGTGGCATTATTCGAAAGAAATTACAAAAAATATTACAAAATATTTGGTACATTACATAATTTGTATTCAATAGATCACTGAACGTTTCAATATTATATGTAGAAATCGGATCAGTTTCGTATGAATAAAATGAAAATATTGTAAGAGGGAAGAAAAATTTAGTTTTAGATTGTAAACAGCGCCGAGTGCAAATGGTTAATTTACGATTATTCAGATTGTGAAGATCCATCTACGTGGAGTTACTCAACAAATTTATTTCTTTAGGTATGTGTTATTTAAAAAATGGCTGAAAACTTGGATACACACATTCTTCTTATTTTTATAAAGTAATGTAAAATACTCGATTTCAGTACTCCGTAAATCTAGTGTTAATGAAATAAAAATTGAAAAGAATTAAATATATGATATTATTGAGCAGTCCTCCAGCTTTCTTACATTTTACTGATCCCAATCAAATTTGGTATAACGAATATATTGTTACGAGTATCGATCGGTTGACGTAAGTCACTGAGGGAAGTCGCAAAGCTAAGTACTGCTCCTCTATTTAATAAAGGTCTCTTTGGTATTTCATTCGTTGTATTCTTTAAAGATGCCCCGAACCCGCAACAATATTGACATCAAAATTCATTTTAAAACCTGGACAAATAATTCCGTCACCCACATATGGGTGACATGGCAGTCAACGTGTTAATGGGTTAATTCTTCTGAAACGACCTCGTACTGGATCGTCTCGCGATCATCTTTTCATCAATGTTTAGGCGTCGTTTGTATTCAACTATTATAGGCGTCGCACAGTGGGCAATTTGGACAAAATCGGATTCAAAATCAAGGAACTTTCGATAGGAATGAGGAAGAGCGATGAAATTTTTTTTTAATGAAAGCTGAAACTTTGTAGAATATGGGAAAAATAGACAGATTGTGGTACGAACGCTTTTTAACCTTGAGAAAATTCGTTTGCACAATTTCAAGAAAATTGTGGTTTTTCCAATACCACGCGCGGAAAGAATTTTTTTTAACCTGCTATACATCATTTCCCATAGATTTTTTCACGCTGATTTCAAATCTGGTCTCAAAATTTGTCTACGACCTCAGGATTTTGCAAAAAATAGATTTCAAATGATTGGATGGTAATGATCTCTCTACTTTTCCCATATTCTACAAAGTTGCAGCTTTCGTTTAAAGAAGATTTCATCGCTCTACCTCGTTCCTATCGAAAGTTCTTTGATTTTGAATCGGATTTCGTCCAAATTGTCCACTGTGCGTCGTTGGGAATCGCCGCGAACTTTTCGAGCAGGTCGACGCGCCGATCGAGCGGTGCAGCGAACCGATCCGTTACGGGGAATCGAAAGAACGGAAACGGAACGGTGAGAAGACGCTTGGTTTCCCGTTTCTGCGAAAGCAAGCGACGGTGATCCCGTTCCACGGCGTTTCTCCGGTGACGCGTGGACAATGGGCGGGGGAGGATGAGTCTCGAGACGATGGTACGCGGAATACGAGGAAGACGCTCGACGCTCGGAGCGGAAAGAGACCCGTACAAGCGGAAGAGAGGAGAACCGGGGCCAATTGTTCTTCGTAGAAAAAAGGCAGGTCGTGTCGACGAAGCATGGGCATCAGCATGGGCACCGCCCAACCCCAGGGAGCAGGTTAAGAGTTCTTTTTCCCTTCGACGACAATAGCACCGACGACACGACACATTCTCTCTTCGCTCTCCTCTCCTAGGCGGACGAGCACAGTGTACTCTCCTCGTTCGAGCAGCTTTTTCAAGCGGCCACGAGCTCCGGCGCAACACGCGAGCGCGCTACAATGCAACGCGAATTAGCCACGGAATCACCGGAACATTTCGTTATTATCGCCGGACGCGGTCAACGACTCGGCAGACCTTCACACTGTTTTTTCTTTTTGCTCTCCCACTACAGATAACTCGAGCAATCGCTCGCGCGCGTTGTCATTCATGCTCATTGTCTTTTTTCTCTTTCTCTCTTTCGCTCTCTCTCTCTCTGTCCCTCTCCGTCTCTCTTCGATGGCTGTTCACCGACCGGCATTGTGACGCTGGAGTGGACAGCTCTCTTCACGTGTCGCGATAGCCATTTTCGAGGACGCGTCGCTGGCTCGCAGGCTTCGCGTTCGACGAGTAGACAGGACTTCAACCTAGTGCTGTTAAAATGAGCACCGAGTCCTGAGCTTTGAAGCAGCGAGTCGCGACTTAAACGCCGGAGCTGTCCAGGTTTGAACCTTGAGAACTGGAGTCCTCGACGCTCGAGGACGTTTGAATATGCGACATATACCTAGAATTGTTGTCTATCTCTTTTTCCTATTGGGACGCAAAGAGCGCCGGGAGCTGAGCGTTGAAGCTTCGAGTCTTAAAGCTTTGAAAGCTTAAGCTTTATACAGGGTGGTTGGTAACTGGTGGTACAAGCGGAAAGGGGGTGATTCTACGCGAAAAAGGAAGTCGAAAATATGGAATAAAATGTTTTCATCCGAAGCTTCGTTTTCGAGAACATTGAGTTTGATAATGCAGCCAATGCGCGTTCGATAGGAATTGTCTGCTGCGTCTGATCATGACCCACCGATTCTACTTCCTGCGCATGCTAAATCACGCGAACCAGACGGATCTTTAAATTCGATTCTCTCGAAAACGAAACCTCAAACGAAAAATTTTTATTCCATATTTTCGACTTCTTTTCGTTTGTACCACTTTTGTGACCCCGTTTCCGTTTGTACCACCAGTTACCAACCACCCTGTATAATTGTAGCCGGGACAGGTATGGCAATCTGGAGCATCTAACAAGAGAATGCAGGGAAATGGAGGGAAGGATCAGGATGGAGGACATAGTGAGTGGGAGGGTGGATTCAAATGTTGAAGCGTGGCTTCAAAAGTTGAGAAAGAAGAGAGATGAGCGAGCAGAAATATAAATGTAATATAAGGAAGCGTAAACCAAAGATAACAGAGTAGGAATTGGTGCAATAATCGGAATAAGAATAGGAACAGGCAGAATGTAGGTAGAGTAGTCAGGATAGGGATGGGTGAGTCGGAGAGAGAAGGGGGAAGAGAGAGAGAGAGAGAATGAATGCGTGGATAAGATAGTTATTTTTTGGTAATTATAGGTTACTGTAAACCGAGTCCAATTCTTAGCCGTGAGGCTGAATAAAGCAATATGTATATGTAATTGTAGCCTTAGAAACTTGGTCTTTAATACTGAGCTTTGGAGCTTCCACTGCTACCACTTTGTTGTTCGCGATGTCCCTAAAAGAATCGCATATTCGTTCCAGGAAAGAGGCCCTCAAAGGTTCTCGCAGCTCGATCGAGAACGTTCCGTTAAAGTTTCGGAAAAGTGGGAAATCTTGCTAAATTTTTCCGCTCGCGACGCCAGGACGGAAAACGCCGGGCACGATTTAACGCGTTGTTCGGCGCGCGAAAACCCGCAATTCAGCGGTCAAAGGGGAAGAGGGGAAGAGGAGGTGGAGAAAGAGGGAAGAGAGATGCAGGGTGGCGAAGAACACAGTGCGTACACAGAACGGTACAATCTGCTCGCGAAATCGGAGCGAAAACAAAAGCGGTGGCCCGACCGGCGGCGGGTGGACTCCTTTGTCGCGTTCGAGTGAGACGTAAACGAAATGTTTGCCGTAATATTTTTTCCGTTCGAGTGGACGAAATCCCCGTCCGCGGAGCCCCGACGACAAGAACCCTCGAGAGACCCTCCATCCGGGAAACGACTTCGCCATGGGGCCCACCATAGGGCATGCACGGTTACGGGTTCGGGTTCTCGTTATCTCGAGCCGATGCGACCGCGATGCGATCTCGCCGCAACGCGCCAGACCACTGATTCATCTCCTGTTTTTCGAGCGACTCCGGTTCCCGCCCTCTCGTTTTAATTAAGACACGCGTGAATCACAGAACTCGCCGGAATCTCTCGATTCCCGGGGAGAGCAATAGTCGCGGAAGCGTGCTACACGCACAGTCACAGTCGCGTTCGTGCTCGTGTGTCTAATAGAAACGAAGGATGCGGTCGTGATAACAGAAGAAGCGTGGGCCCTTCCCCCGATCGGTGGAATCGGCTACTCTCCTCCAACGAGAATAGCGACACAGTTATAATACTTGGTTGCAAGCTAGATAGAAACCCAACCACAATCCTGTGCGCGCACAGCCCCAGATAGGACTTCGACCGAAATAGAAACCATCGCGATTCGTTCCAAGGTTCGCGTGTCTCTGCAATTTCTACGGTAGCCGGGAGGAACCTTGAACCGCCGAGCTGAATTATGTGCAGGATTAAAGTTCAAACGAACGTCTGCCGGTCTTCGCGAAACACTCTTCCCACCTGCGATCGCTCCGGGCTGTTATTCGTCCATTAGAGCCGCGTTCCTAGGCTAATTTGTTTGCCGGAAGACAAAACAGTCGACTGCGATCTCCGTCGACTTTGCCGGCACTCTTATGCTCGGAATCTAGAGAATAGCGGCGGATGGCACAGCACTGTACTTGGAATGGCAAACGGAAGAGCGTATTAAATTCGATTCGACGTCTTGGCTGTGGTGAGCGAAACTAATCGGTCATTAGAGACCGCGAATTTTTCTGGGAAAATGGGTAAACAGAATTTAAAGCAGTGGACATATTAACCCTTTGCCCTCGAAGATATTTTAACTCCAAAACGAAACGTTTCTTCCGATCTAGAATATTTCCCTTCTATATATATATATTTTTTTTTCATGTTATACATACGAAAAGATGCAACTTACTCGTGCAATACTGAAATGTTTAGTAATTTATTAAATGCAAACGAATTTGATAATGTACAAAATATTTTGAATAGTGATACAGCAATTTTTAGTGGTGCGTTACGGTCACCATTCGAGTGCTAAGGGTTAAAAAGATTTAAGGGCACCAGCGTATTGGTTTCAGCCGAATAAAATAATTGAAAGAAAGAAATTTTTACTTTTAAGACGCCCCTGCGTCTTGCGATCAATGCAAATATATTGTATTTTGCATAAAGATCTACTAAGGACTAGTTCGCGGATTTTGCGCGGAGAGTTCTGAGAAAAATGAGTAACCATAAAACTGGAAAGAATTAGAGAAATTTAAGGGCGTTGTTCCATTATTTTCGAATTTTTAGATAATTAAGGGAGAAACTCTATTCTCATTTCACTTCGACTCCATACAATCGACTTGGATAATTCGTATTTTGCATAGGGATCCTGTACCAGCGATTCTCAATTGAAGAAGTAAGATTAAGTCGGGTAATTAGTTCTCAAGATAAGCAAGCGCTGCGCCAGTTTCCATGAACATGGAACGCAAACGTTGCGAAGTTCGAGACAGGATGGAAATACGGTAGCAGAAGCAAGATAAGTTTTCATCGACGAAACTGACTGTGGTGGGTTTCAAGAATGGGAGAAGGTCGTTTTCCTCCTCGCATTTGACTTTTCATAGAGGAAGCGTTACGGAGCGCTCGCATGCGCACGACAGACACACACACAGAGAGAGAGAGAGAGAGAGAGAGAGAGAGAGAGAGAGAGAGAGATAAAGAGAGGGAGTTCAATGCGCAATGGCACGCTACGATTATGCAAAACGATGGCAGAGGCAGTAGCAGCCGAGGATCGAGAAATTAGTCGAACACGAGACAGCTGCGAACAGTCGAGCAACGCTTTGGTAAAGCGATACGCGCGATCGAAAAGATCGATACCGATTTCGAGGCAGAATTTTCGCGTTGGCGAACGCCGGAATTTTCACCGGCTGGTTTCGCGTATATTGTCGCTAACGAAAATCGTACGTTCGCCTCGTTACGTAAGCGAGCGCGGACAAGCGCATTACGTGCATGCATAACGAGGCGAGGCGATGCGAGCGAGTGCGAGCGAGTGCGAGCGCGAGCTGCGAAACAGGAAAGGAATCGAATCGAACGGTTCCCGAATCCTGGCCGTATAACGGGCACGGGACCATAAAAGCGACACAATATCATGCGTAACCGGGCTCGGCTCAGATCTCGTTCGATCCTCGGCTCCATCGATTTTCGTCGAACTATGCTCGCCTGAACGCCGACCCTTTTAACGGACCCTTCACAGGTGCAACGACCCAATTTGTCTCGCAATTTTTCCCGATCATATCCTAGGAGATCGATTTCTTCGACGGAAAATGCATTCACAAAATCGTATCCTCGAATTTCCAAAAAGTGACAAAGTTACACGGCTCCGAATGGATGTGAAACTTTTCCGAGCGCCTCGGGTATGTGCACCTGTCGCTGCAGTTCGCAGCACACGATTCCGTCGAAACGAGTTTCCGTTCGAACGTCACAGCTCGCGAAAATCCGAAGAATTCGCTGGCAAAAGGTTTTGCAACTCGATTCGGCGACGAAGTTTCGAAGTCGGTGCGCGCAGAGTCGCGTTCCGGGCTGGGATGTCCTGTTAAATGTCGAAGTTCGAGTCTCCGATGGATCCGGGCGAATCACGGCCCCTTTCCTCCGAAATTGATTGCTCGCACAACCGGCTGGAACGCGTAATCTCGTGGTACCGTAATTTCGATGCCGAACGCTCGCTGCGGCGCGGCGTCGCACGATAACTTTCGGGTCACGCGTCCTTTCGCTCCGAGCAATGCCGGACACACCGCTCGAACAGCTTCTGAACGAAAAGTTGTCCGTCGATCACGCCGGCAAATCGGTTCCCAATTTCTCCGTAATCGCACGTGGTTTTCCGTATAGTTTCCCGTACCGCGAATCGAGTCTCTCTAACCGCCTCCATTTTCCTCGCGAGAAAATTGATTTGCCGCGAACGATGCGCCCGTCGCAAGTGGAAACGGTACGCAATAGACGGGCGCGTTAACCCTCCGGTGCCTGGGTCTACTTCGACCCAGAAGATGCAATTCGTCCTTCGATTACTCAGTTTCCGGCGATTGAATTAAATCAACGGTTGTTGGGGACTACAGAAAGACTAACGTGTCCGCAAGATGTGCCTCTAAAAATATGTATCAAAAAATTGATAAATACAGCGGTAGAAATAGTAGCAATAGTAAAAAATGTCACTGTTAACGATAGAACTACCGAAACAGTGAAAATGGCTGGTTCCAAATTTGTTCTTTCATAATTACTGAAGGTATAAAAATGTTTTCATCAGAAATTTTTTAATAAGATTCTTTATTGAGGCACGTGTTAGAATAAAAATGGCACGAGGTGTGAATATGTGTGGGCTTGTCATGATTACAAAGCAGAATACACACTAATTTGTTCTTTCACAATTACTAAAGGTATAAAAATGTTTTCATCAGAAATGTTCGAATGAGCTTCTTTATTGAGGCACATGTTGGAATAAAAATGGCACGAGGTGTGAATATGTGTGGTCTTGTCATGATTACAAAGCAGAATACACACTAATTTGTTCTTTCACAATTACTGAAGGTATAAAAATGTTTTCATCCGAAATTTTTGATCTTCTTTATTGAGGCACATATTACAATAAAAACGGTGTGAATAGATGTGGTCCTGTCGCGATTACAATGCAGAACAGTTCTACTTATTACTCGGCAGTTCTAGTGTGAACAGTGTCCGAGTCTGAGTTTCGCGAAAGTAAAGTGCAATCGTAAAGATCTATCGAAGGAATGCCGGCCGCGCAGAAATACCGATTATGTGCACAAGCAGCTCTCCAGGTGCATGTGCGCATACCTGTTGTGCTTTCAAAGTCGACGCGCGCGACAGGCGCATCGGTGTTCTCGCGAACTTACCGTGAAACGCGATTGCAGAAATGGATTAGTCTGCGGCGAATCAACCGGAGAATTCAAGGTTACCGAGGGTAGATTAATCCGCGTTGTCTGTGGTTGGGTAACCGTGGTAGACGACTCCGTTCAAGACTCGCGTATCGTCGGCTCTTGATAGAGAAAACGCGACGTTGATCGTAAATCATCTCCGTCTCCATGTTCCTAATTTATATCGCGAATATGGAACGATTAACGTTCTCCGAATTCGTACTCTTGATTGCAGCTAGACGTAATAACTGTTATTCTGCGCAAGCACTCTCGTTATTGTTGCCGGTACCCGATATGTAGTTTCGTTATGCCAGTTGAGGCGGCTTCTACGTAGACCTATGACTGACAGTGTGGTTAACGGAGAAAACGAGGCCGAAGACGAAGCCGAAGACGAAGCAGAAGACGAGGTCGAAGACTCGAGTGTCGTTCGGAGAGAATCTCGGTTGCTGTTGACGTTCGGGACAAGAACACGTGCCTCGCGAGAACAACGAGCCGCTGCACCGCTGAAACGTCGTCTCGGGACTCCATTGTACCCGGTGAACGGTGTCGTGTCCACGATTAGAAATCGATACGGCAATTACGAGGCGCGCGAAACAAGGAAACGAGACTGGGGATCGGTCCGCGCGATTTTCCTGGCTCGAGGGCTAACCAGCCGAATCGACAGATTTCACCATACGGTATCGATCGCGCCGATACTCCAACCGGTAGACTCTGCACACCGTGTTACATCCGGATCTCGATAGATAATTCCTCATGGATGCATCTTCACAATCTCAATATTAGAATTGTAGGAAACTTCGGAAATAGCATAATCGCGACATCTGTTGTCATACGTTATTAAATGTTTATGTACTTCTGCGAGCACGCTACCACTGCGTACGTGTTTTTCTTTGTGTTCTTACTTCTTCTCTGATCGACCTCCGAACGATACAGACGTGCAAGATCGTATATTGTAATCAAAGTGTATTCTGGAAATATTATAGAATTTATTAAATATAATCATATATATATACCCAACAAGAATCCATCATACAGTGAATTCTCGTTACGAGTCAGTTGCGCCGTTCTGGTGACTGACTCTTAGACGAAATTGTCACCGAGCGTCGCATTTCAAATACACAGGACCCGGTCCTGGAAACCTAAGAATCATGTCAGTCTACAAGTCACAAAAGCCTATGACTACTAAGCGATAGTGACAAGAAGACCGAGAAAAATTTTCTACCTGAACTGCGAACAAACTGGAGTGAGATAGAAATATATTTTCTTTCTTAACCCTTAACCAATGCCGCTATATAAGGGGCATGACACTTTTACTTACTGGGTCCAATGCAAAAATCAAATTGAAATCATCTTGTTCTCCTATTATTCTGAGTATGTACTAATAAATTGTCACTAAAATATAAATATTTTCCTTTCTATGCTTGATAGAAAAACTTTCGGTCCACAGATTCTCTTCGTATGAAAAATAGCTTGGACCTGGTGGGAAACTTGAGAAATACTTCCGGACCGTTAAGGGTTAACATGTTTAACACTAGATTTACGGTGCACTAGAAGTGAATATTTTACATTACTTTATAATAATAACAAGAATATGTCTATTCAAGTTTTTTAGCCATTTTTTAGATAATATATTTACCTAAAGAAATGTTGAGTAATTATACGTAGGTGGATCTTCACAATCTCCATAATTGTAAATTAAAAATATTAGAATCCGTCATTTTGACGGGTCCCGTAAACCTAGTGTTAACAGGTTGAAGATAATGTAACAGCATTTTCAGATTTTTCGAACGTTTTCACTGTTTTAAAACACGCCTACCGATTTTTGTCACAAACGCCTAAAATCCGCAGTCTATTTGTTACACAATGAAACAGAGACCTCTAATTTGGACGTAACAGTGCTTGCGCTGCTGCGTACGCGATTTCCAAATGTAAACAGCCAGAGAAAAAGCAACAATCAGCCTGGTGAAGATGCCTCGCAATGTCCGGGCGTATACATATACACACGTAGCTTAATAATCCCGCCTTGGCGTACAACGACAAAGCTGGCTCGGACGTAACAGCTAGCACAATACTCCGTCTGTATTTGTCAGCGAGACGAAAGAGGCTAACAATAAGACGCAGTCGTCTGCCTTCGCGTTTATCGATCCACGATGGAGTCCCGTGGCCTCGGCTCGTCTTCGAGCCTCCGAGGCGGAGCTTTCGAAAGGAAAAATTCGTTCGGAGGCGAATTACCCGATTTCCTTGATCACGTTGCGACCACGCGATCTCAGGGATCTGCCGTGTGCCGTGAACCGGTGTGTGCCGCATCGCAGACTTTACGAGAGGGGCTTCGCGTATCCCGCTACAAAATAGATTAGCCGGCCAATTAAGTGCTCGTTTGTGCGTTAAATACACATTAGCGAGTTCAGCGCAGGAAAATCTTAACGATTCCGATCCTCCAACTAGAAAATAAACAGGAGATAACCGCGGTGATCCCTGCTAAACTCCCTCCTAGACTCCTAATTGTTGACGATTTACGACCACTCTTGGGAGCTTGCGACATGACACGATCTGAGATTGCAAATTATTAGAAATACGGCGAACCCTCGTTACGAGTAATACGAGATTATATACGAAATAAAATAAAAATTCAATAATAAAATGAGATATTAAGATAGAATATCCTAATATATAGAAATATATAATATATAGAATATCATATATATATCATATATATATATATATATATATATATATATATATATATATTTATTATTTTCTATAGGATATTTTACTTGATATATTTTGAATTTCTTTGGAATAATGCCACAACAATTTCTAGTGGTGCTTCAGAGTCACCACTCGAGTGCAAAGGGTTAAAAATATTAGGGCCCCCCATTTTGACGGGTCCCGTAAACCTAGTAAATTTATTTCTTTAGGTATGTGTTATTTAAAAAATGGCTAAAAACTTGGATACACACATTCTTCTTATTTTTATAAAGTAATGTAAAATACTCGGTTTCAGTACTCCGTAAATCTAGTGTTAATGAAATAAAAATTGAAAAGAATTAAATATATGGTATAATTGAGCAGTCCTCCAGCTTTCTTACATTTTACTGATCCCAATCAAATTTGGTATAAAATAGATATATAATTAATTATTTTATGTATAAAATTCTATCCTTTTTGGATAGGATAGAGGATATTATAAAATAGAGGATTGGATAGGATAGATGATTGGATAGAATGGAGGATATTATAGGATAGAGGATAGGATAGGATAGAGGATGGGATAGGATAGAGGATACGATATGATACAGGATAGGATATGATAGAGGATACGATAGGATATAAAGAATATATCCTATATATAATAAGGATATTATATATTATTAATAGTAATTACTCCTAATTGGTGGAGTTATATACGAAATCTGAGGCACGCTGGAAACCTAAGAGTCACATCCGTCTCTAAGTCATAAGCCTGTGACCATTAATCGATAGTGACAAGAAGACCGGGAAAACTCTCTTTCTCCGATACAATGTTTGCACGAGAGATACCGACTCCAAATCGTTGGCACTGACTCGTAACGAGAATTCACTGTAGCGAGGGGGCCATCGAGTGTCGAATACAGCGAAGGAATGGCTCGAACGGACAATGAGTTTTCGGGACAATTCGAGACACAGAGTACGACAATAGGTATTTTTCTGCCACCCCTGTGCCAATTCCCCGAGTCCCGACGTCAAATGGACCGATAACGATCGAGTCGCCAGCCAGTAGGAAGCGGGGAGGTAAAACGGCAGAAAATTCGAAGAATATCGATCGGTACAACGCGGAGAGAATGAAAATTTGGCACGCGTAAGAACTCCAGGATGGCATGCAGAACCTCTAGGGCCTGCAGGTCCGGTTAGATTCGTTTTCGCAAATGGTTCCGTGAGAGAACCGAGGCCTCCCGTTCCGATGATCGCGCCTCGTCTCGGTTCGCGTTCCATGCGATCGCTCTGCTCGTTATGCGAGCCACCGGTTCTCGTCCGAACAATTTCGAT
The DNA here is from genome assembly GCF_050948215.1 of Halictus rubicundus. Classification (NCBI taxonomy): domain Eukaryota; kingdom Metazoa; phylum Arthropoda; class Insecta; order Hymenoptera; family Halictidae; genus Halictus; species Halictus rubicundus. The sequence goes on from NC_135160.1 coordinate 11,258,435, forward strand.
TGGACATCAGGGAGTTCGTCGATGCCTGGAAACGGGCGAACCCGCTCGCGAGATGTTTTTGAAGAGGTGGGAAACGTCGGAGGACGTGGCGGCCGGAAAGATTCGCCAAGATTCTGGCGCGACCGGCTCCTCCTTCTTTTCCTTAAGCAGCGTGTCCCTTTTGCAGCCGGTTTTCGTCGCCATGACGACGCCGCGCGCACCGAGAGCGCATTTTTTTTTCGGGGCCCGATGCACGAGGAGACGCGCGCGTCCACCGGCGCCGCTTCCGCCTCGAGTACGAAAAATGGACCCTGTCCTTGGAAATCGATTTTTCTCCAGGCCACGCCCGGAAAACAATCGTTTCGTACGCGGTTTTCTAATACGGTCACGACGATTCCCAGACTCGCGAGCGTTGCCTTCACCCATTGAACAACTCTCCGGCGCAAAGTCGCGGGCTCTCCCCGTTACCGAGTTCCATGGCCGGCGCATGCATTTTTGTCTCGCTACACGGCTTACCGGTTCAACCGCCACCGTATGTATTAACTTCGACGCGAGAAATTTCATTCATCATTCCGTTCACCCGTTTCGCACGGAAATTCTGTTGGAGAACGCGTTACCGTTGCCGCGGCGCACAGTGGGCAATTTGGACGAAATCGGATTCAAAATCAAAGAACTTTCGATAGAAATGAGGTAGAGCGATGAAATTTTTTTTAAATTAAAGCTGAAACTTTGTAGAATATGGGAAAAATAGGGAGGTTATGGTACGAACGGTTTTTAACCTTGAGAAAATTCGTTAAACTTGCACAATTTCAAGAAAATTGTGGTTTTTCCAATACCACGCGCGGAAAAAATTGTTTTTTAACATGCTATACATCATTTCCCATAGATTTTTTCACGCTGATTTCAAATCTGGTCACAAAATTTGTCTACGACCTCAGGATTTTGCAAAAAATAGATTTCAGTGACAAAAACTAATGAAGTCATTTTTTCGTTGAAATGATTGGATGGTAATAATCTCTCTATTTTTCCCATATTCTACAAAGTTGCAGCTTTCATTTAAAAAAGATTTCATCGCTCTACCTCGTTCCTATCGAAAGTTCCTTGATTTTGAATCCGATTTTGTCCAAGTTGCCCACTTTGCGGCGCACAGTGGTGCCAAGGCGGCAAAAAATCCATTTTATACATTTTCGATTTTTATAAAAAAAAATTATTTTTGTATAGCCTAATAGTGCGTGCATGATGTGCCAAAGTCAGATTTTTGAAAAAAAATTTTTTACTGAGATATACGCATGGTAAATAACCATTTCTTCGCTCCTGGGAATTCATCAGTTTTCAGTGCGATAGTTATGTAATTGCTACGCCTATGATTGAATACTTAGGGGTCTACAAATCATATGGGTTATTGCAAATGGCTTCAACTATTAACTGGCAAAAAAATTTTTCAAAAAAAGTTGTTTAACATTAATAGCTTCGATCTGGAACTAATCGTTTTGGCAAGTTATAATATTGATCTAACCTTGTGGAAAAAATCATGAGACCCTTCGAGACCCTTTCGCCGCAATTTAAGTTTAAATATTAACTTTCAGAATTTCCAAGAGTGAATCGCGCGGAAGTTACGATTATTTGATGTTCCAGGTGAAATTTTTTAGGAATATTTCTAAGTAATAAAGAAAAATGTGATGTGCACATGATTTATTAATTTTTTATGTATAAAAATATTTAACACCAATTTTTTTTATCTTACATAAATTATTTTTATAGCGTTCATTGGAGCACTACCAAAAAATACCTGTTGCATTTTTGCGACAGTGGTCCAGTGAACGAAAACTTTGTTTATTTAACATAAAAAATTGTTATTAAATATTTTCTTATATGTATGAATGTCACATTTTTTTATTATCTGATATGTATCCCTAAAAAATTTCACCTGGAACATCAAATAATCGTAACTTCCGCGCGATTCACTCTTGGAAATTCTGAAAGTTAATATTTAAACTTAAATTGCGGCGAAAGGGTCTCGAAGGGTCTCATGATTTTTTCCACAAGGTTAGATCAATATTACACCTTGCCAAAACGATTAGTTCCAGACCAAAATCTATTAAAGTATTTGTTGTACGCTTCCATAAATAAAAAATGGGCAGAAAACAGAGATTTTCGATTAGCCCATATTACTTAATGTTAACAACTTTTTACAACAAAATTTTTTCCAAAAAAGCGTTGTACCTGTGGCAATCTCTCCACAAATTTTCAAACAAATTCGTTGGATAGTTTCGTTTTTACAGATTTTTTGCCGTTTTTTGGCCATTTGGCACCACTGTGCCAATCTCTGCATTTCTCGGGTTATTTATTCGACGGTTCGCCTCGTTTTTCCATTCCGAAAACAAAAAAGTTACTTCCTTTGTATCGCGCGGTTACCGACAGGAGAGACGGCGGATTTTCGACGGTCCTCGAGGGCCTTGGGACACATCCTCGCAGGACAAAGGGCCGATAAAATCGACGGATTTTCCGACGGATAGAATTCGCGGTTTTTCTTCGCGGTGGCATATTCGTGTACGTATATTTTTGCCGGAGCCCGTGCGTGGTGGACCCGCCAGCTGTTTTCCTATCCGCGACGCGAAACGAGGCGCGTTTGTTGGCGAACGAGAGGGAAAGAGAGTGCCTCGCGAACTTGCCCCGCCCACGCATTGCGCCAAATCTCTATAAATACCGTAGAGGCGAGAGTACGCGTGCGTGTGTGCGTGTACGTGTACGCGCGTGCAGCCGGGAACAGGCCGAACACGACAGAGAAAGAAAAGAAGGCCGTTTCGTTGCTCGGGCCGGGTGTTGCCCGTTGAAAACGATACTTTTCGGTGTTTCTCCACAGGCGAATTCTACGAACCATGTCACCTATGTCGTTGCCGAGATCGATCCGAGTACATGGCGACAAGCGACAAATACGTAAACGATAATCTCTCGGTTTTCAAACAATTCCGTTCGCTTCGAGTGCAGTAGATGCACGTTTCACGAAAATGGAATTTCAAACGAGATCCTAGGTTTTATCGATCAATCGCGTAAAGTTTCCCACCTATAACTCCACCGCTATTGGATCGAAGCCGCGATCAATGTGTGCGTACAACAATATGAATAAACAGTCGCTCCACGAAATTACCATTTTCACTGGGCCACAATTCCACACAGAATGCAACGAACTCTGATCGTGTTTCGTAGAATTTTTCCCTCGCGAATTGACGGAGACCGTTTCCCATTGTCCGTGGACTCGGCGACGTCGCGTGGGAACGAAAACGAGACGCTAACGAGGGAAAAATGGAAAAATTACTCTCGCTTCACGGTAGAAGGAAGGAAACGGAAGGAGGAGTAATAAATTTGAATCGAAACCAAGCCACTGGGTTGTTCGGCACGAGAGAATTGCAGATTGCTCGGTTGGTAGACCGAATCGGTATCCCACACACGGTATTGTAGATCGGAGCGAGATGACGGTCGGTTAAGTCACGATTCATGATTAATCTGCACACTAGTGACTTTAGTAGCACGATGAAAGGTAGATCTATCCAATTGACCGGCCATGTGTTAAGATTCGCACAGAGCTCCAGTGGCTTTCGCCATTCACGACTGGACAATGCACGGGCCCTCGGATAACCTGTCTGCCGCGAGGGAAGACGACTTAACTCGTCAATTGCGCCGTTCGCTTTGACTCGTCGCGGCGCGGCGTTCCTTTTCTCATTTATTTTACCGAAACCAGCATTGAATCCGTTTGTACCGCCCGGTATCTTTGTAATTCCCTTCGATCCGTCCCGTTGTTCGTATCTGGCTCGGTAATTATTCGACGGTAATTATTGCGGATCTTTATGCAAAATAAAAATGGTTTGCCTCGATTGCAAGACACCGGGGCCAGGTAGAAATGTCTTTCTCGCTTTGTTCATTCTGATAAGCTGATTCTAATGAATTGATAGTTTTTAATTCTTTTAACTCGGCCACTAAATTACTAATTTTTGCCATAAATGCGTAACATCCGTAGCAATTATTCGTCTCGAACTTCGATGATCCGTCCTGGAGTCGACTCGACCGAATATTATGAAATGCTTAACACTAGGTTTACGGAGCATTAAAAGTGAGTATTTTACACAAGTTTATAAAAATAAGAAGAACGTGTCTATCCAAATTGTCAGCCATTGTTTAAATAATATATACCTAAGGAAATAAGTGTGTCGAGTAATTCCACGTAGATGGATCTTCACAATCTCAGTAATCGTAAATTAAAAATATTAGAACCCGTCATTTTGACGGGTCCCGTAAACCTAGTGTTAAAGAAACGCCGAGCCGACGAGACGGAAAGCTGCACACCGCTCATTTGCTTAACGAGATTCGCCGGAATAATGGAACGCGATTAGGGCAAAATGGTAGAACGTCGCCGGCGCGGTGAACGCGTTCTTCCGACTTCGGTGCCGCGTACTGCTCGAATTCCTGGACACGGGGCAAGACACAGAGCGTGTAATCATGCGAACATCTTCCTCCGGCCGTGGCCGTCTTCAGGGCTGGCTATCGGCCTCGTTCATGTTCGCGTCCACGGGACGTGGGAACCGAGAGTCGCGGCAAACTATCGCTTCAAATTTTCAATTCCTAGATTCCATTGTGCCGAAGCTGGTCTCCAACTCCGAAACCGCTGTCTCTTTTCTGATTCGGAGAGCATCGAGTCGACGCAACACGACCTGCGACGTTCCAATTTTTCTATTATCCTTCTCGATCGAATTTGATTAGCCTATTTTTGTATCTGGCGTTTACACCCTCGGGGTCCGGACCGGCAACTATTAATGAAAGCCGGCCCTAGCTCGATCCTTAATCGACGTGTGCGCGGCCAACCTACGGTCACGCGATAGATCGAACTCCGAGACACGTAAGCTATCGCTCAAAAATGTTTGATCGCTAACGGGATTCGTGGTTCAAAGAAGACGGGAAGATGAAAGGCTCTGCTGCTCTTTTATAACGAGACCGCGGACGAGCTCGCTAACGTCGACGCTCGATGGAGAACGTGCTGCTCGGGATGCAACGCGGAAAACGCATAACTATTCCGTCTTCGATCGACTTCGTTTCGCGTTTTTCGCCGGAAGTTTAGCGTCTTCCTCGTTGATCAGCCGGTGAGCCGATTTATTTAATCGGCGTTCCACGATTACGTTGGCAACGTTGCACGTCCGATCGTAGATCCGAGGAAAGGCGGGGTATCTCGTTGGGAGCGTCCTTAAAAGGATCCAGAATGCTTTCGGACGGTGTTCCGATACTCGAGCCGGGTCCGGGCAATTCTGTTATCTGTCCAGACTGCTCGCGGCACGCCGCGCAGGAATTCCTCTCGAGGATTTTTCGAATTATGTATTTTTAAAAAGCGCATCACCGACAGACAGCGAACGGTACCGCTGTCGGAGGTTTATCTCGGCCATCCGGCAGGTATGTATTTAACATCGATGCGGTTTCCGCGGTTATCTCTCTTGCTCTGGTCGCTGATAATGCGGCCGCGAGCATAGACCACGACGCGTGTCGTTCGCGATGCCGCCTCCCGATACAACCATTACCGACTTTACGACTCTGTGCAATTCTACGCGCAACTATAGAGCCGCTCGGGCCGGACCGATGAGCGACCGCGCGCCGGAACTATTGTTACGCGGCGTCCTCGATAAATCGCTGTTAGGGCCGCCTGTACCTTCCATTCCGTGTCTATCTCCCGCGATACACCGCTCTATCCAGCAGACAGCGCGGCGAGTGCTTCCTTTCGATCGATCTCCGCGCGGAGAAAAAACAATTCGATCGGCATACTTAACCCTTTGCACTCCGCTGTCCCCTCTCATGGGACATCGTAAGTCTAGCATATCACTCGGTTCTATCCTATCCAATCCTCTATCCTATCCTATCCTCTATCCTATCCTATCCCATATCCTATCCTCTATCCTATCCTATCCCCTATCCTATCCTCTATCCTACCGTATCTTCTATCCTATCCTATCATCTATCCTATAATATCCTCTTTCCTATCCTATCCTATCCTGTTTCCTATCCTATCCTATATCCTAACGTGTCCTCTATCCTATCCTATCCTCTATCCTATCCTATGCTCTATCCTATCCAGTCCTCTATCCTATCCTATCCCCTATCCTATCCTCTATCCTATCCTATCCTCTATCCTATCCTATCCTCTTTCCTATCCTATCATCTATCCTATCGTATCCTCTATCCTATCATATCCTCTTTCCTCTATCCTATCCACTATCCTGTCCTATCCTATCGTCTATCCTATCCTCTACCGGATAAGTTATTTCGGCGCAACTTTTTGAGAGATGCATGTTTCCCTGAAGTTTTCTCTTGAAATGGCGCAAGAAATCAAATTAAAATATAGTAAAATTACTAAGGTATATAAGAAAAATGTCAGCGGGTTTTATCGCACTTGAAAAGAGCGATAAGGAGAGTTCGTAGAAGAAAGGTCGGTACTCGCGCACTGTATAGTGAGATTTATAAATATGAATAAACAAGTCTAAAACTGGAGGAAAAGATTTTCAAAGCTGAGCTCAGTCTGGTTTGAAGCGTCAAGCGGTATAGATAGATCTAACGAGTGAGTGAGTGATCAGCCTTGTTGTTGAAATGCTTCATTAAATGCAACGTTTCTCCTTCAGAAAATATTGAAATACTCTCCTTCGTGAGAAATACTGAATACTACGCTCTATGCGCTACGACTTTCAATACATCAGTGGATAAAGTTGATTATCTTCGAATACACCGCAAGATTATGGACGTTAAATATCTGTGACGCTGGTGACGCGAAGGTTTTCAATGTGTACGAGGAAAAGCGTCCGCACGAACGATATGAGAGATATTCGTGGCCGGGGAAAAAAAAACAAAAATTTGCAAAGGAAACGATTTACGAGTAGAAAGGAAAAGCTCTAACTGTAACGACTGGAGAGAGAGAGAGAGAGAGAGAGAGAGAGAGAGAGGCTTACCAAACAGAAAGAAAAAAGTAAACACGATGGAGAAGAGAAGAATTTATGAGAAGAAAGTGTAGGAAAGGTTTACGAGTAGAAAGAAAGGCAGTTGCAAATAGAAAATGAGAAGAGAGAGAAAGAAGAGGAAAATCTCTGTTCGGAAAGCCATAAGCTCGTGGCAACAACGTGGAAAGATCGACGAAAGACGACATTTCTCGCCTCACCTTCGGCGGAAGAATTACAGGTGAAAGATAAGGATAAGGACAGAGATACGCGGGCACGGTTATCGTAGAATCTCGAGCCGTTGTAGAGTCTCTCGCAATTTTCCGCTATAAATAAGTTACTGCGCCGGTGCAGCATGATCGCGGGGACAATTTCGTCCACGACTATTTAAATTGAATCCGTCGTTTCGACGGATACCGGAGTCTCGCGTGCGTATGTGCGTGCCGCGATGCGTGGTGCCCACGGTTCCTCCTCCATTAACGGAGATTTATGACCGATCCATTCAGAACTTTCTACTCTATATGCTAGGAGAGCTCTTGAATCGCACGGAACGGATCTCTTTCCGCGTGCGATCGATTCGTTCGCGAGCTTCGAGCGTGTTGAGAAAGTTGGATGCTTCTTTTCGACATGTCGTCACCGCGACGAACCGACGCACAGTGCGGACAAGTCGGCACATCTCACTACATTTTTATTTGACGATGCACGAAAATTTCCTTTGGCAGAACTCTTTATTAGCAGGAAATGCATATTATTGTTCATTTAAAAATCATTTAACAATTTCTTTTATGCATAAAAATAATTTCTTTTTTCTTTCAACTTATTAATTTTATTGTTAAATTTAATTTTTTGTGACTAATTACCATTGCATATGCATTAGTAACCAAATTTAGATTTTTGGAAAAAAAAAATTTGGCCATGGAGGCACCCTCTAAAGTGCCAAAAATCGAAAAATGTTATGTTAACTGTAAACGAGTGTGCAATAATAATTCTGTGTAATGGAAAGTGCTTACCAAGGAATACGCATTCTTTATACATTTAATAAAATAGATTTATTTTTTGTACAAATTTTCAACGGTGGTTTTATTTGTTAATTGCATATAAAACTTCAAATTAACATAAAACAAAAACGGCAAAATATATCCTGAGATTTATGCATATTCGGATACATTACTTATTATAGTTTAAGAATTTCATAGTTTTGTCTGCGACTTTTTGCGACTCTCAGTTTTATAAAATTTTTAAGAAATGTGCATACCTTTCCTTTAGGATCTATCGTGGAAAATTTGTTATTTTCTTGTTAAATGTATTAGTTATATTGTTAAATTTCATTTTCTGTGAATAATTAACAATAAGTATACATTTGTAAACAAATTTGGTTGTAAAAAATTTTGCCATTTGTGCGCCACAGTTACAGTGGGGAATTTACTGGGAAAGTTCAATATTCGTGTATATCACGATATGAAATACATTTCTTTTGCAAAACATGCGTATTAGGATAGAAATTGTTAATAATAATCATATAATAACCATTTTTATGCATAATACAACTTTGCAATAATTATATATCAATCATTTTTATGTACTTTTAATTTGTTTTTAATATATGTTTTATAACTATTGAAAAAGTAATAAGAATGTAAGGATAGATCGAAATGTGCAAAATCGCGAGAGTCAATGATTTTGAGTCGCAATCAAAGTACTGAGAATGACTCGGATAGCGAAGCAGCAGCAGCATGCTCGGATAGCATTTTGTTGAGTTTATTCATTTTATTCACTAGTATTACAATTCCTTTAAGATTATTATTGTTAATTTTACATATGGTTCATTTATTATTAATTTTGTTCTAAACTTGTTAGTTTTTAAAAATAAATTTGTTAATTTTTAATAATAAATTTTTTTTCTAAAAAAAATTTTTATTTTAAATTATAAACTATATTGGTAAATATAATTATCTGTAAAAAATTTCCTCTATATATGCATTAATAACCGAACTACGAGAAGTGCCGAAAACAGGCGATTTGTCCGCACTGTGCGACGCGTCGGCATCTGGACGACGCGCGACGCCAGACATCTCGCGGTCTCGTCGTCGCGACGACAACACGTTGCTCGAGTCTACGGTTCTTCGATCTTCGAAGCATCTTCTTCGTCTTCCGTTTCTCCGATCGATCTTCGAGACTAATGGACGTACGGCCGGGCACAGGCTACACTTATCTTCGGGTTCTCGCAGTCAGTTTTCCACATTGGTGCGCCCGACGCGATAATTATATCCTGTTGTACGCGATCCGGCAAAGAAACTGGCCAACAGAATGCGGATTCGTCGACGCAGCAACGCCCGATCGAGCCAAAACGCAAATCAAAACGTTTCGATAAAGTTGCCACGCATGCCTCACCGCTCCCTTCCGCATCAGCCAGAACCGTTCACCGAGGCGTTCAATTGCTTTATAATTTCACCCCCGTACCACCTATTCAATGCCCTATCTTGATTTCTTCGTTTGCACCGCAGCTAACGGGTTCGCCGTCGCGTCGCGGGAATCCCAGTGACGATATGCGGTTAGCTGGAGAATAATCGTGATAAAAGTGTCCGTCGTGAAAATCTGCAAGAGTCACCGACTAAGGGATCGCAGATACGAGTTTTGCGCGAACCGTTGATCGATTCTTCCGGCGTAGCGCGTAATCGCGGATCGATCTGCCCGGAGTTCCCGAAAAAAACGGGAACACCAATCCCGGCGAGGATAACCGTGAAATCTAATCGGTCAAGTTTTTCGTTCCACGTCGTTGAAGTGGTGTTCACGGTCGGCAAACAGCGCGTAAAGGAACTCGAAAATTTCGCAGCATCGGTTTATCGAGCACCGAAAAATCCACGTGTCGAATATCTTCTGGACACAGTGTCGTTCTCCCGGCCGACATTTCGATATCTTTCTCCGATGCTAATGGCAGGCCTCGGGGACCGCGATCGGCGACACGTTAAGCTCGTTTTGGGCAGAAAGAAACGCACCGGAGCCTGTTATACGGCCGTGAGCCACGTGTCTGGAATGTCGACCCCGTGAAATCATCGACGGCCACCGAGAGAGCTCGGCCTCGCGTTCGAGTTTTCCAACGTCCCGGCTTGGTTTCCAGCGAAATTGCGAGTCACGAGACAGGCTCGATCACTCTCCGAGCGACGGAGTTCGGTCACCGATGACTCTCGTTCGCGTTAACGTGTCGGCGCCGACGTCACCGTTCGCGCACAATGAATAAGCCACCGATCTTATGCGCGAACTTTCAATCCCCCTCTCATAGAAATCCAGGGTTCGTCAAGCAAAATGTATGACTATACATTGCCTCCTAACATCTTCTATAGAAGTGAACGTTTTATTTCTTAAATAATGCTCCAGAGATCTGAAGAGATGATAGAGGGAGCAATATCCTATGATACGAAGATTGCAACTTTGCGTTGACGCAAACGGTCACCAATTCGAGCATCTCCTGTAAGGTAATAAAGTTTAAATTACTACCATATTTGACCTTGCACGACCTTCAATGATAACTCGCCGAATTCGTCTCAACGCTGGCTATCACATCGTGATAAAAAAAAACATAGCATTCCATTTTAAAAAATAGACCTTGAAATCTCCTCTATGCCTCCACCCACGCAGAAAATGTTCGTGTTACAATATGTCCCCCTCTATACCGTGTAAGTTTTCTATATAACATTTTTTCATATTATTACAAATAAGGGCAATATTCAAAGTGGACCTAGTTATTGCCCCACCGTGAGAGCCGATTACACCTAACTTGCGACTCCTAGTCGATTCTTCTTTCCCGTGATACAGAGCGGTGTTCTACGGTACAATCAATTTGATTGTACGATACAATCAAGAATGCGATTTTTGTATCGAGTATTTTCGTAGGGAAGGTGTGCTTTCGTCGAGAATCAACGACGCGATGATACATAACGGTCGGCGGGGCAATTAAACGGGCTTTGGTCGGCAAACAATGAACCCGAGCAGGTTTCTCTTGAACAGTGAATCACCAGAAGGCACACACAACGTTATCAGCGTATCACCGATGCCATCGCTGATCAAGCCCAAAGCGTTGCGAAAGTTGTTCGTGACATTACCCGGAAAAAGACTTAACGAGGGCTCGATTACGAATTCATTGGTTTCGTCAGGTGCCCTGGTGGCATGACGAGTGTGTCACGTCGTCGGTGAGTAATCGGCAAACAAAAGAAATCGAACGTTCTGTCGCCGCGGTTTTTGCGAGGCGAGAGAAATGGAACAGGGAACAGAGAACGCAGGTGGAATCAGCCTTGGCCTAACTCGGACCTAGCAAGGAGCAGGTCGTGCCTAGTTTTTGCACCCTGCGATGATGGTTCCGAGTAAACGAGAAACCTAATCCTTCGACTCGATCGAACGAGGGAAAGGGAAGATCGGATCGAGATCTTTTCGAGTACTCGAAACCTGTTTCTCGCATTCGTAACCGAGCAGGAGAACAGGACCCACGTGAAAACACCGTACCAAATGTGTACGGGATCACCTGGCATTATCTGCCGAAACCTGGACGAAACTTTCTGTCGAGCGTTTTAGAGGAAACCGTCGTTTTCCTAAACGTGCATTTTCGGTGCGACGACTGCACGGACAAAACCCGTGGACGGAGACAAATGGAGCAGAGATGGAAAATGGCGCTTTCGTTCGGGAAAAATAATGGCCGCCCGGAATCGGTAGAAAAACCACGATTCTTGCGTCATTCCGCTGGGAGACTGTGTGTCCAAGCGCGAGGATATACGTGTACACGTAGAAAAGCAATTCCTGATTTCGTTGTGCCGGAGAAAGTAACTTTGCCGCTCGTAACCTTCGCGTTTTCCCACCCACGTCCACTCGCTACGTTTTCCGTTCCGCGCACGTCTTTTTACGGATCCCCGAGCTGCGGAGGCATTCGAGGATCCGTTGTTCCCGAACATCCCAATTCCTATCGGAGGTATAACGGTCAGGGTCGAAATAGGAAAATTATTTACGCTCGCGAGTGCAAAGTGCACCGATAAGTCACTGACGCCGCGGCGTGCGCGTACAAACACACGAATGAAGCGTAATTAAGGATCGTGGGAGCACGTGGCACTCGGGAACGATTCACGGGCTCGTTCTACATACACGTACATGTATAAAACATCGTCGATGCCGCTTTCGTTATCGAGAACATAGTTCAGAACGTTCGAAGCTTATCGGAAAGTTCTCGCGATAAATCGGCCGCATTGCCCGATTTAATTGTTCCGTAACGCGAAGCGATAAGAGATCGGGATTAATCTTATTGTGGGAGTCGCGATCATGCTCTCTTCTCTCTGGGCAAAGCTGCGTTTCGGAAATTACTTTGAATACCGCCACAGTTACCGCAGACAGTGATACCCCTTCCTCTCGACTCTCCCTATTGTTCCCGGTAGAAGGGATACCGATACAAATTAATCGTCGGAAAAATTGAACAGTCGGTTTTGTTGCTCTCGGTCAAAATGATTCACCAGTGCTCCACCGTCGTGCGAAGGTACGGATCGTTATGGTTTCGAGAAACTATTTATTCCTTGAACAAAAAAAATAAAACGATTAGCCTGGGGGTTTCATACATTCATAAGAAACACGAACAATTTAACCTCTCCCCGTGCGATTTAGTTCGACGAAATCCGGGCCCGAACGGTAGGGGTCAATGCGCGGTAAACAGACCAGAGTGATGCTTGAAAACCATTGCAATACTAGCCGAAATGTAAATACTTGTGATACAGTCCTTTGTAAATCATTCCACGACTCTGACTCGTGATGTTTACATTTGGCAGATTTTCCGTCCGCGAGTCGTACTCGCGATGTTTACGTTTGTGCCGAAATCTTCATCACGAGTCACACTCGTTAAACTACGGGAAGGGGTTAGAACGATAGAAAAACCTTGCTAGGTTTATTAACCCTTAGCACTCGAATGGCGACTGTAAGGCACCACTAAAAATTGCTGTATTATTATTCAAAATATGTTTCGCATTATTAACCCTTTTAGTGCCCGAGCCGATATATCGGCCCGCAGCTTGTAGCGCTTTACTATTCGCATTGCGAGAGAACTCTATCTCAAAATGAATTTATAATACGTTATAAATGGTCTAATTTCATTACGAGAGAATTAAAATAAATAGTTTTTCGGTTTAACTTCCCCTTATATTCTATGTTATATTACCTATAACAATTACTTGTTTCGGATGAGATAATCCGTCCGGCGCCTACCATGTACCTGGGAGTTATTCTTTATGTTTGTTGTGCAATATTATTTATTTTGTTACAAAACATATTGGAAACGCAAAGTATATACTTTGTAATAAACGGTCTATATAAAGTTATGATAAAAAGATGACTTTTCGTATGTGCAATTACGTTTCGAAAGAGAGAACTTATGATGATCACTTATACCTTTGTTATTTATGTAATTTTCAATGAATATAGAAAAATTAGCATCACTGTTTTATTCTCTATTTCGTCCTTAATACACTGCTTTTTGAATTATGTAAATATTGCTTTTCGTTTGGTTTTTATGAGCCTTTTTCCAAACCCTAGTAAAATCGTGAAATTCTGCCGGTTATCTTCGCATAGGTACCTCTTTTTCGCTCGGCACTAAAAGGGTTAAATTTGGTTGTATTTAATAAATTACTAAACATTTCAATACTGTACGCGTAAATCGCACCATTTTCGTCTGTACAACATGAAAACAAATATATGGAAGGGAAATATTCTAGGTCGGAAGAAATGTTTCCTTTTGGAGTTAACCCTTTGCACTCGGCGCTATTTTCATTCTAAAATCAAATTTTTCTTCCGTCTGAGAATATTTTCATTTTATTCATACGAAACTGATTCGATTTCCACATATAATATTGAAATGTTTAGTAATCTGTTGAATACAAATTTTGTAATCTAACAAATATTTTGTAATATTTTTTGTAATTTCCTTGAAATATTGCCACAACAATTTCTAGTGGTGCTTCAGAGTCACCACTCGAGTGCTAAGGGTTAAAACAGCTTCGAGTGCAAAGGGTTAAGGAAAGGTACGGGCAATTTTCCATAAAGATCCTCCCCACAAGGTTACTATTACGTTACTAACAGGAAGGAAAAATCCGCAGTCTAGCGATCGAGAATTTTTTCGCATCGAAATTACGCGAGTCGTGTCCTCTTTCTCTCTTTGTTTCTTTTTTCCCTACAACCCCCACCCCCATCTTTCGTCGAGCCTTTCTCTGTCAAGAGCATGGCGAGGCACGCCCGTGTCGTACGTGTGCATATGCTGTTCCCGCGAGCTGGCTGGCTAGCTGACGGCCGTCAGCGGTTAAACACGAACGCGTCCTGTATCATGATTCACGGGGGAACACGAGCGGAACATCAATCATTTTGTAATACGCGATCGCGCGCGGAATCGAGCCACGACTTCCTATCGTCTATCGGTTAATCGGCCGAATGAATCCCGATTGGCCGATCGTACCGGGAACAAGACACTTTTCCAACCGTGATACGTGCGTGCGCCTTAACGGCTTTCGATGCAATGATTATCAAACGAGCTTCTGTCGCGACACGACGCGACACAACGAGACGAGACGAGAAACGGTTCGCATTGTACCCCCGTGAACGGCAACATTGTGAAACTGGTAGTAACTGGTAGCGTGTGTACCAGCATGGCGACGCACGCGTCACGTATTCATCGGTCAAACACCATGCATTATACAGGGTGGACCACCTAACACGCACGTCGAAAACTTACATACTCAATTTTCTGTGAAGATTATTGTATTGCTTCTTTTAACGCTAAACCTACCACCGCTGATCAAAATGACCGCTTTCAGATTTTTTTACGATTACTGCAATTATAAAGATGATTTTAGAAATGATTAAATGAATATGTTTTGTAGAGCACGTATGTAATACGAACCGCACAAAATCCAAAATAAATTCAATCACATCATTTTTAGAAGACAACACGTGTCAGTTACTTTTAAGGCTCGGTAGGTTTAGTGTCAACCCCTTGCCCTACAATGTCGAGTCATACTCGTGACAAAGATTCTGAACAGACTGTAATAAATATGTGTGTTATTAATTTCCTTTAAACTTTAAGCGTTGTTAATGCACAGCAATTGGAGAACATATAGGCATACAGTAGATATAAATTTTCGCCTCTTTTAAGGAAATGTCGAATTACAAAAAAGTTTTAATCACTGAAACCGTAAAATAAATAGTAGTGCAAGGGGTTAATCAATATACAGGCCCTCCTCTATAATGCTGATTGCTTCTCCCTTTGCTTTGTCGATGGCGTTTCAGAAATTTCCATTTAAATCTCGAGTGTCTTTGTATACAACGGTCGATAAAGATAATCGGTTATCACGCTCGATTAATCCCTATCGACCATTCCAAACCAACAACCGATAACGTTGAACGTTCTCTCTCGAGATCTTTATCGTGTACGTTGCGTAAGCTGCGTAAACAATCACCGAAGATAATTCTGTAAATATTTTGATTAATTTTCGAGGACCGCGCCGGGATATTTTGTGACTGTCACTCTAGAGTCGACGTCAGCTTCCCCGAAGGTATTATCGATCGATAGAATGAACTTCGAATGAAAAGTGAACGTGCGGTGAAAATGGAAAATCCTTCCGCATAGACGGTCGGAACGGTGCACAGTGGGCCAAAAGCGCCAAAACGTGGCCAAAATAGGAAGGAGTACTTCAATTTAGTTCAAAATTGATACTCATAGGTTTCTCGGGTCGCTGATTATAAATCTGATGTCAAAATTACAAAAAACAAAATGGCGGATTCAATATGGCGGATTCAATATGGCGGATGCGTAACCAAAAAAATTATTGGACTTTCTTAAAAATTGGTATTCCCATATTTTTCGGGCCGGCGAATATGAATCTGATGTCAAAATTACAAAAAACAAAATGGCGGATTCAATAGGGCGGATGCGTAACCAAAAATATTATTGGACTTTCTTGAAAATGAGTGTTCCTATATTTTTCGAACCGGCGAATATGAATCTGATGTCAAAATTACAAAAAAAAATGGTGGATCCAATATGGCGGGTGCGTAACCAAAAAAATGATTGAACTTTCTTGAAAATTAGTATTCCCATATTTTTCGGGCCGGCGAATATGAATCTGATGTCAAAATTACAAAAAATAAAATTTTTGTTAAACAATAAAAAAATTATTATTAAAAAAGAAATTGTTGTATCAGAATACTCTATAAGTGGAACCATACAATGCTTATTTAACAAATTTGATTATAACTTCTAAATTTCTCGAGAAAGGGGCAGTTTTGGGCAGCTACTTTTTCAAAATAATGTTAAATAATAGTGTCTACTACAAGACTCGACAAGAATCTCCGTGGAATATTGTGGAATATACAACTTTTAGTATACATTTGTAAAATCTGTGCACTAAGTTTTATCGTTCGCTTCGTACATTCCAAACATTAATTAATATAAACCCAATGTTATTATTATGTATAGTATTTACTTCCAGGAACATCATCCATCGTACACGCACAAAATAAAAATTCAATTTCCGTAAAATTGTAAGCTTGACACCTTCTTTTTTCACAACGTAGTTCCCTGCACGAAAACTGTGAGACGACTGTATGGTATATTTTACTTCCACCCTTTAACAGGTATAGGTAGTAACACCTTTTTACTTTCGGCTTCTTATACAGTAATTACCTGAGAATCCAATACGGCAAGAGCCATACCCCTAACGTGAAATTCATTTTTCGCATTTTGGCCACGTTTTGGCGCTTTTGGCCCACTGTGCGGTGGATCCGATCGGTTATCGATCGGTTGGCGAACGACCCGCGGTACAGAATACTGCATGTATGCGTACGCCGAAAGATCGAGGGCTCGAAAGATTTTGTGTCGATCCAGCGGACCCGGGAGAAGGAAAGAGATCGCGGAAAAAGAAACGAGTAGGAGCGCGCGAATGAATTATTTATAGAGAACAGAAAGTAAGGAAAGATGACGATGTTGGGCGACACGATTCCCGATCCTGTGCGTGCCAGACGACGAACACAGATTCCTTCGCGTGAATGCTATTGTAAAGCGCAGGAGAATACAAATAACGGCCTGGTCGAGCCGCCTCGACTCGACTCGACTCGACTCGAGCGAATGACAAACGGTAATCGTGTGTTCAGGGAAAAGTCTTGTTTTGCTTTCGGTACTCTCGGACAACGCGGTGCAATTTACGTTGGCGAAAAGATTTCACTCGCTACAAGTTCGAACATCAAATGTGCCGTGCGTCCGCGGCTTACCGAATAACATTATCCGTGTAAACCGTGCACGCACGCACGCACGCACGCACGCACGCACAGACATGATATCCCGGCGTAGAACCCGGGATAAAACGGGAATATGCTCGTATAAACGGAAGAGGAAGAAAGCAGAGAGATAACCGATCTTCTTCGAATGGTACGAAGCGAGACTGGTGCGTTCGCTCGACGGTAAGATGACAAGTCACTGTCTCGGCGTAGCGCCGGTGTATATTCGTCCCAAGATTTCATGAGAAAGGAAGCAGCGAGCGAAGGAGCACACAGCGATGAGTACACGTACACTCGCGGGTTGGGTATGGACGGACGGTATGGTGGCGAAGAGGAGGGGATACACCAAAGGAGAGAAGAACGTCGCCCGCGGCTAGCAACCGCAAAGGCAAAACTCCTGCGAGTGGTTTACCAGCGTTGAACTGGTTTTCGGGAGGATACGTCGTTGTTCTGTCTTTAGGGGAAACAACGGTGCAACGATACGACTGGCGACCGTCTACGTGACGGAACGCCTAAACTATTCCGGCGTGTGCCGTGCGCCGTGTGCGTGTCTCTCGGTGTGTCGTGTATCGTGGAGCCGTAAGTTTCCGAGAGAAACACGGGAGACAAACTGGTAGAGACGGAGAGATACGTGTAGGACTTACCCAGAGCTCCGTACCCCAACTCATGTTCGCTGGGCCGGGTAAACCAGGCACGAGCTGCAGCCTTGTCACACTCGACACACTTCACATGTAGCGTCGCGATCGAGATGCACTTTTCCTGTCGAAGACGCGTTTAAAAACGCATGAATAAATCACGCGTCAGATCCCACCGCGCTTACCGCTCACTAAAACATCACCAACATGTCGGCCTGTAACCACTGACTGGCCGGACCCAACTGTCCAGCGAAAACCGCCCGGAATTTTACCGTAGCGCGCTCTACCGACGCCTTTCCGCACGAATCACCAACGAGAAGGGGTCCAGCGCGTTCTCATTGGTCGGCCATTTCGCCCAACACTGCCGCCACTATTCAAACCGTATCGACACCATTTAGAAAAATAATGCTAACGTCTACACAAACACGATTGAAAAAACGAAAGAACGATTGAAAATACCAAACTCGTTTGTAAACTCTTCCGAAATCTAGAAGTTTTGATATTACATCTATGTATTTACGTGTTACGATGGTAATAAACGGGGTCTGTCTGTTTTTATATGGTAATAAAAATAACTTTGTCGTCTTTCTCTAGGACACGTTTATCGATCGTTACGCTCTATGTATGTTTTCCCACATTTTAAATGTTATACCGAGTTGTAAACGCGAGATCGCCTAATCATGATTTAAACAGTTTCATGTCATCGTAACGTAGTTTAATAATGTACCATTCGAAAATGTTGTCCGCTTTCAGAATATATATTTCGAAATTCTCGTGTATACGTACAGGTACATGCAAGTCAAAATGGAGTATGTAATTGATTTGTGCGTTACAACTTACAACGTATAAGTGCGACTAAAATGGCGCTGGGTGACTCGAGCAAAGTATCAAAGGTCATTAGTTGAATGTAGATAACTTATTTCTTATATCGAACCGTACGCGTTGCTGCGACTCATCTGCCGCGAATTTTCTTCATTCTTTACTTATGAAGTCGTGACATGCCTTCCGTACATGATTTCCCAACAAGCTGATGGAAGAAATGAATACCCACTATGGAGGTTGTATTTGTGTATATTACTTTTTATTTTTTACAAACACATATATATACGCGACGCATGTAGTTTCTCACGATTCATTATAGCGTCCTGTTTCTATAAACAGTTCTTTTTCTTTAGTATTACTATACATAGCTGATGAAATCATCTTTATGCTAGAAATTGGTTGTTTATGTATTGCATTTTTTCTAGGTAGTGGATTTATTGAATGAAAATTTAGGATCTTACATCTTTTCAAGATGGATCGGCAAATGGATAGTGGAATATCAATTGTCGAAAACCTTTTTCATTGTACTGACATCGATAGTATTGATCTTATTGATAGTGTCCATGATCGTCCTCCGAAAATGGAAAAACAAAGAATTCCTCCCAGAAGTGAAAGAATTTGTTGGAGTAGGCACAAGCAAGCCCAGATTCAGAAAAAGAGACAAGGTGCTCTTTTATGGAAGGAAAATGTTACGCAAAGTCAAATCGATCAGTGGACAAGTACACGCGACTGGACAAGGAAAAAAACGAAAGGCTGTTATGCGATTTGCGCGCAGACTGTTACAATTGAAGAAGGATTCAACCCCACAACAATTAAAAGTATTCGGACATCATTCTTGATTTTTTTGTTCTGAGTATGTTTCTTTTGTAAACCAATTTTCTATCTCTAATTGAATAGGTGTTAGAACCACCCGCTGAATATTTAGAAGAAGACTTAGGTCCTGGGGACAGAGTACCACCGGACGCTTTGTACATGTTGCAAAGCATCAGGGTATTTGGCCATTTCGAAAAGCCAGTATTTCTGAAACTATGTAAACATACGGAAATCATGAATTTACCAGCTGGAAGCAGTTTATTTAAAATCGGAGACCCCGATGAAAATCTATTTATCGTGCAGCAAGGCTTGGTCAATGTTTATATTACTGGACCGGATGGTTCTCAGATATCGTTAAAATTAGTAAAAACTGGAGAGTCGGTAACTAGTCTCCTTAGTTTCACGGATGTACTTACTGGGCATACGAGTACATATAAAACAGTATCTGCCAGAACCATGGAGGATTCTATAGTAGTGAAGTTACCAATGTCTGCATTCCAAGAGGTATCTCAATTGCGCTATACCATGTAAAGTAAAGAAAAATTCAAGATTATCATTTCTAATATGTACTACTGTACCTATATTCTTATGCTTGTAGGTTTTCAAGGATCATCCTGATACATTTGTTCGAGTTATCCAGGTCATTATGGTTCGCCTCCAGAGAGTCACCTTCACCGCATTGCATCAATATCTTGGCTTATCCGCGGAATTGGTTAATCAGGGGACGCATAAAAAGAAACAGAGTCCGTTTTCTGGGTCACCGGTCAGATCGAGAACCAAAGAAAATTTCTCAGCTCAAAATGCGGAAACGATGTCCTCTGCAGCTGCAACTGCTTCGTCGGAGCAACACGATGGAAACGACATGCTATATCGTGATATTACTACTCTGAGCAGTCCCCAACCTGTACCCATTGTCATAAATACACGGTAAGTTAACTGACTAGACAAACCAAACCGATAAAGTATACACATATTTTGACTAATATTTTCCTCGAATAGACCAAGAAGTAATCTTGATTGGAAAAATCAAACTATGAGTCCGCAGTCAGAACAAAACGTCGCGGATATGGTACCGGAATGTGATTCTCATTGGTCAAATTCTTCGTCTACAACACAGCAACAGGGGGGATCACAACCGGATGTCGTTCATACAGGAAATTCTCAAAGTTCTAGATCTAAGAAACGATCTACCATCGTCGAACCGATTCAACAGCAATTAGACGAAGCGCATCTCGTACAAATAGCTACAGAAGCGTTCGTTCGAGAGCTTGGCTTGGAAGACGATACGGTGCTAAAGGATGGCAAGGTTCAGATTAGGGAAGTACCAGCTGGAACGTATTTGATGAAGGAAGAATCTCACAAAGACGTTGCCCTTGTCTACGTTGTGTCTGGCTCGCTGACGGTAAGCCAACGCGTTTCAGAGGGCAGAGACATAGGGCAAGAAGTCCATATGTTTAGCGCACACCAGGGTGAAATTGTCGGCGGATTGGCTGTGTTAACTGGAGAACCCTCTTTTTACACCATCAGGGCGAAGCATCCTAGTCGCATAGCACTTCTTAGTAAACCAACATTTTTCTCAATCATGAGAGAACAACCTACCGTCGTTTTACATGTAGCACACTCGGTCGTCCGTAGGCTCAGTCCTTTTGTCAGACAGGTCGATTTTGCTCTTGACTGGCTATTCCTTGAAAGCGGAAGAGCCGTGTACAGACAAGGCGACGAGTCGGACTCGACGTTCATTGTATTGAGTGGTCGACTTCGGTCGGTGATCACGTATGACAACGGGAAAAAAGAACTGGTCGCGGAATACGGTAAAGGGGACTTGGTTGGCATTGTAGAAATGGTTACGCAAACTCCAAGATCAACTACAGTGATGGCAGTACGGGACTCTGAGCTAGCAAAATTACCAGAAGGATTGTTCAACGTTATCAAACTCCGTTTCCCAATAGTCGTCACGAGACTTATAAACTTACTTGGGCATCGTATACTTGGCACTTGGCAACAACCGCATGCGAAAAACATTAATATCGATAAGCAGTGAGTACTAAAAATATCTATAACCACCTTCAAATTCTTACCTGATCCCATTTAACGGTAAACCTACCACGGTCAAATGACTGGTTTTATATTTTACAATTATTGAAATTATAGAAATTCATTTATGAAAAATAGTGGAATAAATTTCCTTGTCCGAGCATCTATTGTATTGAAAATCACGGACGATCTCAATAAATTTAGTGTTGCCATTTTTGTAAGTCAACATTCATTAGATGCTTTTAATGCTTCGTACGTTTAGTGTCAACTGATGGCGACACACTCTGCGTATGTTTGGTAATGTATGTTGATAATTTAGTGGAAATACGTTTTCAGACGGGCGGCTGCAACGGTGGATACGAGGCCAGCTCAAGTAAATTTTTCAACGGTTGCTATAGTCTCGGTGTCCGATGATGTGCCGTTGACGGCGTTTACCTATGAGCTTTACCATTCGCTTTGCGCTATCGGGCCATGTTTACGCCTCACTTCGGAGGTTGTCAGAAAAGTAAGAAATTCGAATCCAGTGCCTAGATTCGCTTCTGTGTAAAAAGGTTGTACGTGTATATTAATTCTTCTTTTCCAATAGACACTGGGCAGTACTATCATGGAACCTGCAAACGAGTATCGATTGACATCGTGGTTGGCACAGCAAGAAGATCAACACCGAATCTCTTTGTATCAGTGTGATCCAACGTACACACTATGGACTCAGCGATGCGTGCGTCAAGCCGATTGTATTCTCATTGTGGGTTTAGGTGATAGGCCACCATCCATAGGTAGAACCGAACGTGAGATTGAACGTTTGGTAATGAGAACCCAAAAGGAATTGGTACTGTTGCACAAAGAAGGTGGGCAACGGCCTTCGAATACCGTGCAATGGTTAAATATGAGATCATGGATTTCTAGTCATCATCACATTCAGTGTCCTAAGAGAATGTTCACGAGGAGATCACAGTACAGGATTGTAAGTAGTCACAACTCGCCTATCCTAATTTCCAATTCGTAAGAGGTTTGTTTAGTCGAGACATTAATTAGCGACTTTTATTTTCTAGAATGAATTGTATTCGAAAGTTCTTATGTCAGAACCGAACGTACACAGTGATTTTAGTAGACTTGCTCGCTGGTTGACTGGAACATCGGTGGGACTTGTACTCGGAGGTGGCGGTGCTAGAGGCGCAGCTCATGTGGGAATGCTAAAATCGATCATAGAAGCCGGAATACCCATAGATATGGTCGGCGGAGTCAGTATCGGTGCATTCATGGGTGCATTGTGGTGCATGGAGAAAAATATTACGACGACAACTCAAAAAGCTCGCGAATGGTCCAAGGTAATTGATACGACAACTATCGCAATAAACCGAATAATAGTGTCGGTAATTCTACCCTAAATCATCGATCGTCATCTCTTATAATAGAAAATGACGCAATGGTGGAGACAAATAATGGATTTGACATACCCGGTGACATCCATGTTCTCCGGGAAAGATTTTAATAAGACGATTCAAGGAACGTTCGGTGACACGTACATAGAAGATTTGTGGTTGCCGTTTTTTATAATAACCACAGACATCACCGACTCTTGTATGCGTACCCACACACACGGTCTGTATACAAACCAATAACGTTTGACGTTGTTCAAAGCATTGATTGTTTCCAGTTTTCTGCGACCAAGTATGCTTGTACTGTGATATTCAGATTTTGATTCTGCTTCAACTGGAAACTCTCTCGCTGTTTTAGTGCGATTCGTAGACCCTGTAGATCTGCTTCTCGCCGAAAGTTTTATTTTGAAATTTCAAATACATCTAAATATCATAGAGTGCCATTATGTAGAAATAAGCTTGAACAGCGGGAGTGAGCTTTCTGGATATAATCATTGTTGACGTACTCTTCGTTCTGTATGGTTAATCGTTTAATTCAAAAGAGATAGCTGTACAGGGAGGAGGATCATCCATCTGTATTTACTTGTTACACTAACCATAACGGCGGTAACGAAGAACATTGGAACTACCTGTTGTTTGCTCTAGCATACACACCTATACCTATTAAAAACGAATCTAGGAAATACAAGAGAAGAGATGCACGTATATACATTAAAGAACTTAATTCGTCGTGTTTAGGATCGCTGTGGCGGTACATTCGGGCTTCGATGTCTTTGTCTGGTTATATGCCACCCATGTGTGACCCAGTTGACGGCCATCTCCTACTCGACGGCGGGTACGTCAATAACCTTCCAGGTAATTTGAGCGTGACATTAAAGAGAAGTGCGTCAAGAATCTTACGTTATTTACTATACATGTTTTCCACAAACGATAAAAAGAGATCGTTGCAAATTGAACGCACGTACGCTCTCGAAGAATAAGGTTGATAACTTCTTGTTGTTGTATTTGATAAAATTACCTGGACATTGTACGATCGTTCTCTATTCCTCAATGAAACGAACGGAGTCACGCGTTCGTTCTGTTTTCATTGAAGTATAATCAATGCAAATACAAGTGCCGGAACGGTTCGTTGTAATTTGATCAGAGAACGATAGAACAGTTTTCGAAAAAAAGCGATGCTAAAGCTCACTCCCGTTGATGAAAGATGCATTTGTCAAATTCTGAATAGTTAAGTGAACTCAGGTTTACTATGGAGATACATTCGAGCCAGTATGACCATTGCGGGGGTCTTTCCTCCTTTTTGCGACCCTCTTGACGGGCATCTTTTGGTCGATGGGTGTTATGTTAATAACGTGCCAGGTACCTTAAACATGTATTGTTTATTTTATTATATATACATAAATATATATAAGAAATGATATTATATTCTTTATTGTGACCGACCGCAAACGTATACAGTCATAATTTGTTTGTTCAAGCTGACGAAATGTTGAGGCAAGGAGCGCATCATATTTTGGCTATCGACGTTGGGTCGCAGGATGACACCGACTTAACGAATTATGGTGATTCTTTGTCCGGCTGGTGGTTACTTTGGAAACGGTGGAATCCTTTCGCGACACCCGTCAAAGTACCAAATTTACCGGACATACAGTCGAGATTAGCGTACGTGAGTTGCGTCCGGCAATTGGAAGAAGTGAAGAGCTCGGATTATTGCGAATACATCCGACCACCGATAGACAAATATAAAACCCTTCAATTTACCAATTTCGATGAAATTAAGGACGTCGGATATCAGCACGGTAATCATTACGTTTCATGTATCGTGAGAAGAAATATTAGTACTTTTACGATAACGAACATAGAAAGCATAGAGAAGTTATATACGTTTCATTTGTACAACAAACAGGGAAAACTTATTTCGAAGGACAATCGAAAGCTGGAGTTCTCCCCCGATTTAACGCCGACAGAGAGAATGCACGAGCTTTACGAGCGAAAAATCAAGCATCGAATCAACAATCTGTACCTTCGTACACTTTCACAGATCTAGCTCAAATGGTGTGCAAAGTCTCCAGAGGAAGTCGATACATGGATATTGATTCCGATACGGACGAGATGGAAGAGGACGAAGCGGATTTAGAAGAAGATGCGCAAGAAGTAGGTTACGCGTCTGAACCCACTGCCGGTATCCTAGATCAGGTAATGATCTTGATTCTTACCTAATGGTATTGCCTCTTTTAAAAATGTTTTGTTTCTCGATCTTCCATTATCACTCTACCTTTTTTAAATGGTGCAATGTATTTTTTACAAAAATCGTCTACACCGTCTCGTCGAACACCCTATGTAATTAAAAATGACGAAGCGATAGAAATAGAAATAACGTTTTTTATTTTTGATTCTGTTTGTAAATAGAGGTAACGTTGAGCTTAGGAACTTGGTATATTTACATATTGTACATATTATCATAAATTTGTAAATTGTCATGTAATGTGCTCTTAAAATCTGTAAAAAAAAACCATTTCATTTCATGTAATGCTTCCTCTTATCCTTATTACAGAGTCCTGATGAGAATCCACGACGAAGAACTGGTATCTCTTTGAGCTTATCGGATACAGAGGCCGAGTCGGAATTAGATTACCACCCGAAAATATTTTAAGCATTCGTCTCTTACTGTTTCGTTTGAATGTCCACACGCGTCGAGTATTGTGCGCGATGCGTGAACATGGGTAATACTCGCTCGTCATGTATAAAAACTATACTATACATAACAACATCACAATCACACATAGTTGTATGAAAAAGAAACGTATTTATATGAAAGTACAAAAAATATTATTAAGAACAAATATTAATGGACATCTTGTCATTGTAAAGGTAACAATGCAATCCTTCATTAATATATCATTGTGAATTGTTACAGTTCTTGTTCTAATAATTACTAAATACATTATTCTATTGTTTATAAAATATACTCTTTTTATTCCTAAGCGTGCGATTTGTGGTAATGGATAAAACTCGATGTCTAAAGACACGTATTAAAACTGTGTACTCATTGTTAAATGCGGGTCTAATACAGCAAGAACCGCGCCTACCAAATGCAGCGATCCTGTCACCAGGACTTGACACATTTCATCTTTGTTGTGATTAGCTTGCCGGTGTGAATTAGCCTTTTTTATCTCTTGTAAAACTTCTGAAGTACTATTTGCAAGTACCGAACCTGCTCCCCAAAATT
This sequence comes from Halictus rubicundus, assembly GCF_050948215.1. Taxonomy (NCBI): domain Eukaryota; kingdom Metazoa; phylum Arthropoda; class Insecta; order Hymenoptera; family Halictidae; genus Halictus; species Halictus rubicundus. The sequence continues at coordinate 11,284,575 of NC_135160.1, forward strand.
CAGCATTTTTTGAACATTTGAGTTTCTGCGTGTCCATGAAGAAACGATTGAATTCGTCATCTACATTATTAACACCTGCATAATTTGGTACAAAATATACTTTCTCAAACTGTAATGACTTCAAAGGCGTTAGTAGAGTCGTTACATCTCGCATTGCGCTAGTATTGAAAATCAATATCTTTTTTCCTCCACCTTTTTTAGTGACGAAATCGTTAAACCACCGAATACAGCATTGCATACTTTCAATTGTATGCGCACCATCCAGAAAGAAGTTGCCAATGCTGCTTCTTAAAATTTGCATTCTACCAGGCCATTTACAAGACGATAAACCTATTGCAAATTTATCCATATTTCTGATACCATTTATATTTGTATCTACAGTATTGGGCATACTAACTAAGTGTTTGTTATTTTTAGACATTATCCATGCAGTAGCCATTTGTATAGCTAAAGATGCATTTTCCTGCTGAACCACGTTTTTTATTTTTAAAATAGGCGATATATTTTCCCACCTGTACTCTTCGAAAGGAGGGACAACGTGCAATCTACAATTTCGTTCGACTGCTCTTTTTTCCAGTACACCCATTGCTCGTGGGTGTTGCGGAACAGAAAATGCTATAGATCCATGCTTAAAAATTCCAGACTTCTGATAAGCTATATCCTCAAGAGTCGAACCTAATAAAGAGGTATGATCTAACGCTAAACTTGTTATACCCACACAAACAGGATTTCTTACAATATTTGTACAATCATACAATCCTCCAATTCCAACTTCGATTATGGCAACGTCAACATTCAAGTCTAAGAATATTTTAAACATTAAAATAGTTAAAAATTTAAAATACATAGGCATGTCAGATTCATACTCTTTCGCATTTTCTAGATTCTTATGTACTTTCCAAAAGTATTCGATGAAGAGGGATTCACTTATAGATTGTCCATTTATTTTGATGCGTTCTCTTACAGTAACCAAATGCGGGGAACTGTAGAATCCTGTAGTATAGCCATGTTCACGTAAAATAGCTTCTGTATATGCGCAACTAGAACCCTTTCCTTTAGTGCCTGTTACATGGATAACAGACAATGTATCCAATTTTTCGAAAGTGATACCAGTTCTAAAAAATAATATTGGAAACGATTACTTTTTCATAGCAAATTTTTGTGTCTTTAAAAACTAAACAAACAAATTATTACCGAAGTAAATATTTCTTTATGTCCTTTAATTTATCAGAATTTGTATGTTTCTTTTCTGCAGATAGCTTTAAATATTCAGCATTACTTTGTAGCCTGTGCAAAGCTGCCAAAGTGGTCTAAAAATATAATAAACAATATTTTTATTCAATGATGAACGAGTTAATCCAATATAGATTAAACAAGGACTCATATTGTACCCTCAACAAATTGTCGCAGCAACGATTATGATTAATTTTACACTGCATAATTACATATGATTTGGAAAAAATTTGGAAAATTCGAACACAGAAACTTTACACACAGAATTATACTACGTAGATATTACATAAATTTACCTCATAATCTGCTAACGAACACAACTTGCGATTTATGATAACATTCTGCATCATTCTCTGCCACGACCTAAACATCTAAACTACTACGTATATATGTATATCTAATCTATAATTTACAATGTAAACAAAGAGTACTTAGGTTATATACCTCCTCTTTGATGAAACCTTGGTATTTCATTCAAATTTCAAGAAAACGCGGCTAAAATCTTCAGAATTGTACAGAAACTTCGAACGAAGTGTAATCATTTTCTATAGAAAATATAATTATGTAATTATAATTACATACGATGACTTGAAGAAAGAAAAATGCAATTGTTTAACGTGAAAAATTGATAAAGTTAAGCCTAATTATGAGAAAAATATTATTATATGCATATGATAACTAATAATATGTATATTTAAAAAGTCCGATTTATAGAGTAAACCGAAGGAAATACATATACAAAAATTGTTATCTGCCTTTCGAGATACCGAGGTTCAATTGTATTATATAACTGTTGTGTCTTCAATAAAAATTTTCTTGACAGTTTCCCTAATCGAGTGAAACAGCCTATTTTAAATTTGCAAAATAAAATAATAATAAAAATCATGTGCGCAATGAAGTAAATTACAATTATAAAAATGAAGATGTATTAAATTAAAAATTCTATAAAATTTGGGAGTAGCTCATAATTGTAATAAGTCAATGTTTGTTTGTAATATCGGAAAGGAAATTTTCTTTCTGATTACATGTTCATTTTGCAATTAATTATACATGTTGCACATTGTGAAGAAATTGAACATCGTCTGCCGGTAACGCGCGGGCGCGTTTTTACTTAATGATTTATATCAAGTTGTGTGTTCTATGTCTATCGATATTCTTACGTTTGGAATCATTCGTGTAATACGCATAGTCATTCGTTCGGTACCGTCGTCGGGACCGATACAGTTTTCAATCGGGAAACGGGCAGAAAAGTCTACGACGATGGCAGATATGTCAATGAACAATATCGCGCCACGGAAAATGTCTTTCGGTATCAATGGAAAGTTGAACGGTTTAGAAAATAAAACACCTTTTCTAATCGGAGTTTCCGGCGGCACGGCCAGTGGGAAAGTGAGTACCATATGATTTTGACTTTTCCAAGTAAACGAATCGATGCCACTTACCGCTTTACGAACGGTGGCAATTTTTCTACGACTTAACCTCCGCGGTAAGCATGCATTCGCAGAGGAATGTTCGTAAAGATTGCTCCTAAAAATTTCAGTCGACCGTCTGCAAACGTATCATGGAAAAATTAGGTCAGGTTGATATGGATCACATGCAACGACAAGTAGTTTGTATTTCGCAAGACAGTTTTTACAGAGATCTATCACCGGCTGAGAAACTGAAAGCCGAGAAAGGTCAATACAATTTTGATCATCCCGATGCATTCAACAACGATTTGATACTTCAAACGTTACAAGATATATTGGCTGGCGTAAAGTGCGAAATACCTGCTTACGACTACAGAACGAACAGTTTGTATGTGTTACTGTTATTTTTAAATTATATTTGTTGTCGTGTAGTACCGAGTCCATCAATGGTTTCTTTGATTTTCAGAGTGAAGGATCAGATTACAACCATCTATCCTGCGGATGTAGTTTTATTCGAAGGAATTCTAGTGTTCTATTTTCCAAAAATACGTGATTTATTTCATATGAAATTGTTTGTAGATACAGATTCAGACACTAGATTAGCTAGAAGAGGTAACATTAGAAAAACACATTTGTACCTTGACTTTTTCATACCTATGTTTATGTATACCATAACAATTATAAACTGTTAAGTACATATTTTGAATGATTCCAACAGTGCCGAGAGACATAAACGAAAGAGGAAGAGACTTGGATTACGTATTGAATCAATATATGAATTTTGTAAAACCTGCGTTTGAAGAGTTTTGCCTACCTACAAAGAAATTTGCCGATGTTATAATTCCCAGAGGTGCGGATAATACAGGTAAACAATAGCATACATATATATATATAGATATATATACATAGCAATAATGATTACGTGCAAAATATAGTTTCAAGCATATGGTCCTATACATGTATATACAGGGTGAATGGAAAAAATCAAGAAACGTGTAATTCAATGCAGTTGCAAACAAGATTATGTTGTACGATGAGCTTGTTAAAAAATGTTCAAATTTTCTTTCTATTTCCTAGAATCAACCTGTATGTACGTATATATTTTGTCAAAATATTTGATCATACCGTTTTAATATTCGGTACATAAGTAGAATTATTAACTGAATCATAAACATAAATTATGCATTCTACCATAACTTGGATTCATATTCATCCAATCTGCACCTAATTTATGAGATTCAACGATTGCAGCTTTATAACAATAACAATTTCACTTGTTTTGTTTATTAAAAGATTAACACTAATATTTTCGTGTTTCCAAAATTTTCATGCGTTTGTTGTTCAACACACAATTTAGATGCAGATCTGGAATAATAAGGCAGCTTAAACTTTAATTATTTGTACATGTCTATATAGCTATTTATGGGTGCTGCCTGGTATTAAAGGGCTGCTAAAACATGCTGTCTTTTATGCTAGGACAATGATTAAGTTCATTTAAAAAAGTACATGGTTTGGTTGTTGTATGTTTGCAGTGGCAATAGATCTTATAGTGTACCACATCTGGGACATTTTGCGTTTGAAAAAGGCTGAAAACTCATCCGGGCAGCATCCATACAACTACCAACGTAGGCGTACTTCAACTTTATCTGACACGCTCAGCAGATGATCTAAGCATGATATGCTCACTTATAAGCACCACACTTTTTCATATATATCATACATTTACATATAATCGAGTTTACAATAACCTTCAGACTTTTATTTTATGTACTTAATATTTCTCTATACCTTAATAACACTGTATTTGTATTACGTTTATATATGGAGCAGCAAAAGATATCACTTTTGAAAAGTGTATCACCGCATCCATTGTACCCATGCATGAGGTGAAATTAATTTTACACTGTACCAAAAATATCTGAATATTGTAATTCCAATCGAGCATAATTATTCAAGTTTATACTTACGATTAATATAATAGAAAGCTTTGAGTATTACTTACATATACATGAACTTCTGTGAGCATATGTGTATGTATGTGTGTATGTATTATGCATGTTATTAAAGATTGAATTCTTTTTTTTATATATAATGTACCCTATACTAATTCAGTGCAATTCACGCATCTATATAAACGCAAACTCAAACATTGTACAAGACGATTTAAGTGAGCATAAAGCATTCGTTACTAGCATAATTTTCTAGAATGTGATATTTTTAGTTTAAGTTGGTGCATTATACATATACTATCATACTTGATGTTTAATCGCATTGTCTCGTAAGGTGCTAATCACTTTATACGACGCTCTCATTTCTCGAACGCTCAAATTATTTTATTCCCACTAAAGATATCATTCTTTTACAGGACATTTACAGTTCGAATTGTGTAATTTGATATGCCATTTGTTTAGATTGTAAAATGGAATAATAATAAAGAAATTAAGGTGACGAAACAAGCAACCTTTAACCATTTACTTATTTTTGATATTTTGTTGCAGTGGCTATAGACTTGATAGTGCAACACATAAGAGACTTCTTAAGCAACAGGGGTAGGGTTACAACTGAACCTGAAATTCCGTTAAACAAAACAGAAAAACTGTCCAAGAGGCCACATTAACTTTTGACAGATTTAGAGCTTGGTAGAAAATAAGTTCAGTAATCTTTTTTTCTTCTTTCTTTTCCATTACTCCTAATACTCGTGTACGTTTTCATGTAGAGATTCTACATTGAATTAGTGATAATCGAGGTGATATAACGAGATTTTCGGGATATATGCAGTGAACTATTTTTGCGTTATATTTTAACACTGTTCGCAAATATATAGATTCGTAATTACCGTTAAACAATCCGAAACTTTAGGTACAAAGTGTTAATATCAAATATTAATATAATACATTTTACTGCGTGCAGACGGCTATACTAATATAGAATAAACCTGTAAAAATATTTTAGCAAGAGTTAGGTGTTAAATAACACTACAACAAGGTTTGTGTAATATAAATATTAGTCGACAACAATAATATAAAAAAATTATTTTTGCTGCTGCGATATTTGTTTATTATATAGTTATACACATTGTATACTTAAATATTACATAGGATATAAAATCATGAAGTGCTTAAATATAAAAGTTATTATTGTTATTATTGTATTTATATTTAACAGTGATTTGTATAACATTAATTTATTAATTAATTATTGATAGTAAAGTTCTAAATTCATACCATCGTGAATTTCATCTGAATTATTAAATTAAGGAAAATTTGTTAAAAATTTGACGACATTGTGTGACAATATAAAAGTGTACTTAATATTGAAGGATACAATCTTGTAATTTTATGTGATCCTTGAAAATGGTATACCATTTCTTTAAAACAATCTTTTCCCAATGCGTTCCAGTTTGAGCAGCTATCAATTTTTTTAAATCGCCTATTGTATCATCCGGATTACACTTAACTCTAACTTTTTTCCCAAGGCGGTCGTTGCATGTTATTTCTAACATTTTCTACTGTCTAGAAACAAGAAAAAGATGATTGTACAAAATAATGTTACTTACACCAATTAGATATAATTCTAAACGGAGTGTCGAGAGTTTATAGGTTATGAACCATCTATGACGATGATGATAATAATAAGTAGTAGTAACATCTATTATTTTTAAAAATATGCATTGTACCTAACCTAGACCTTAAGTAGTTTGTAAGAAAGTTTCGAAAAGTATGTACATATACACGACATTATGTCTGTACGATTGTAATAATGATGTGCAATATTTACTTACAGGTTAACGTTATATTAAAGTTGTTGAGAAATAAATGTTCCTTATTTTTACACTCGTAATAAGGGAAAACACTAGAACTTGCTGTTGAAAAACTTGAATATTACGTGCGTATGATGTATCTTTATACGGATTCACAATCAATCTTAGAAAACTGAGAACGATGACCAAACTGCGAAAATGATACGAATAACATTGGCCACGATACACCTACCGATTTCTTTTTCAGCCGATCGAGCCGGAACACGAAATTATGAATCGAGTTTAACTATGTTTCAGGCTTTATTTTATGCACAGTAATTACAAACAGAAGTAAGAACACAAGAGAGCACATCCACAATAACGTTGTAGTGTATATTCTGCCATTAGCAAATCCTCCGTGAACAACGATGGCGGATGCAGCAGATCTTTCCGGCGCTTCTTCTAGTCAGAAGATGTCGTCGAAAGTTTTAAGACAAAAGGCGCAGGAGTTTCTATCCTCGAGGAAATACGCGAACAATTTAGTAGACATAATAGGACAATGGGATGTAAGTTTGAATTTTAAAACCATCTCAAATCAATGAATGTATCGAGTTTCCGAGGTTATGTCGTTTGCTAAAATTCTTGATCACTGTTCATCAGGAATCTACTTCGACCTGTCTGCTTACGATAGAGACAATATTCGTTGATGTTTTAAGAAGAGGCGACATGTATCTTGAACGTACGATAGCTCTCACAATTTCAGGTATGTTCGAACATTTTAGTAGCTTCTCATCGTATGATGTTTGACAACATACACGTCCCTCTGAATCTTTTATCCAATATCGTTGCTATAAACGTACCGTGCATTCATATTTTGTGAAAACATTTGTTTGGGCACAAAATTTAAGCGCGATACGTAGCGTTACGATGTTGCAAATATTTAAAAACGCAAAATAGTTTTTCCATAAGCTTTCTGAAACAGAGCCAAGTCCGGAAGCAAGATACATCAATTGGTTGAGAAACTGTTACGAAGAAATATGGGAGAAAATACTGTTGTCGATAGAGAAATGTCGACCCGCCATTCAATTACAAGCTCTCACCACTGCTATAAAACTAATGGCGGAGGAAGGAAGATATCCCTTGGAACCAACCGATAATTTGGGATATTATTTCCCGCTTCATCGATTGAAACCTATCCTAATGAGCTTACTGGCACCCGAAAAAGACAATGCCATCTTAATATCTAGATTTCAAGAAATTACAGAGTACCCTGATGCTCTTTATTACACTTGGAAGTGTCTTCCCTCTTTGACTCCTAAAAGGCAGCCGCACGAAATTTATATAAAAAATTTACTAGAGCTTATACACAAATCACCATTGCCAAAAAAAAGCGAAGGTACAAATTAAAGCATAATAATCGTTAAGATTTTATAGAATCTTCAAAGAACTTGAAATATAACATGGCATTGAATTTCTGTTCCAGAGTATGAAATGTCAGAAGATAAAAGTTTATTGTGCAGCGCGCAACAAGGTACAGTAACTAACATCTATATTATTTTTTTGCATTAACATTCACTACCTTATATCACTACTTTTACATTTCATTTTCTTGTTATCAGATAGCAGAACTTTTGTGTGGGATCAAGCAGGATGTAGACGCGCGCTTAATAAAGTTTGGGTTTGCGTTATGCATTGGGAATTAACTCCACAGTTGCATAAGCAGTTACTGGTGGTTCTGTTAGAGAGGGTGATGCCACACTTAGAGAAACCTGTTCTATTAACAGACTTCCTTATGGATTCTTTAGACGCAGATGGACCTATCGCTTTACTTGCGTTACAAGGTGTATTTTTACTAGTTACCAAACACAACTTGGAGTACCCAAATATCTTTACGAAACTTTACTCTATGTTCGAACCAGAGATCTTTCACACGAAATACAAAGCTCGTTTGTTTTATTTATCTGATCTTTTTCTCAGTTCGACGTAAGTATCTGTGGTATTATGAAATGTATATATGTATGGTACACTGATATTTACCATGTTCTCCTACTGTTACCAGGCACTTACCTGAAGCATTAGTTGCTGCGTTCGCGAAACGGCTCGCGCGTTTGACTCTTGTCGCACCACCCGAAGATATTCTTATTATATTACATTTCGTTGGGAATCTTCTGCTTCGACATCCTGGTTTGAAACGACTGATCGATCATCCACAAGGTGGAGAGATCACAACAGAGGAGAGTAACGGTGCCGGAGACCCATTCTTGATGGAAGAACGAGATCCATTGTTAAGTAATGCTCTCTTTAGTAGCCTTTGGGAAATCAAAGCTCTACAGTGGCACGTTATACCAAGCATCGCGACCGCTGCGCGTTTTATTCGCGAACCACTTCCGTCGGTCGAATACGATATGGCATCGGCGCTAGAGCGCACCGGAGGACATTTGTTCGATCGTGAATTAAGAAACAAAATTAAAGATATTATGTTAACATTCGAAAGGCCGAATTCTATGGCATTACCGAAAGGTGAAAGATTATTGCAGTATTGGCAGTTAACGGCAATGCACTGACTGGCAATATTAGTATTATGCACCGCGAGTGCATAACGCTTCGTGCAATATGCACCGTTATCGAATGGAATACTGTGTAATTTCGATGAACAAAAACAAAAAGAAATAGAAAAAACTCTGAGGAAACGAAACAGAAATTTCCGCGGTTTTTCTTGTTATACATTAAGAAAACGTGTAATACGAAGATGTTGCGTACTTTTGTATTATTTAAAATCTAAAGCTAATTGTAAAGGAATTGATTCGGAATACATTCTTTCACAAGCAACCTGTAGATATATATTTTTAGATTTCCAATCATGCAGCTATCTAGCACAGTAGCTACTTGTTAATACTACCGGTTTTGTTAAACGGAGTCATTTGTATGCATGGATGTGTGATAATAAAGTAAAAGATATTTTAATTTAATAGATCACGCGTGTTTCATTCGGAATTGTAATATCTGCTTGACAAATAACATATACAGGTAAGCATAAATAAAATCTGTAATAAGGTCGTATCATGATACAATTTTATATTTTAAAGCAGTATTCAAATTAATCCCTTACTATAATACACATAAATAAGCACCCTATGTATTATTGCCGATTGTTATGTATAAAAGAAGATGTATGTACATAATTGATAGTACTTAATCCGGATAATATTATGGATACCGTTTGTTTTCCAAAACCTAAAACGTCAAAAGGATGATCATTTTTAATTACTTCGGTATTTCTACTTAATGTACGCTATATACGTTGTAATCGAATTCTTTATAATAGGTACACAAAATGTATTCTATGAAAAAGTTTACGAACCCGTGTCAATTGCCGCCACTCATCTTCGTTCAATGCGTATTTGATTTTCACCAAAATATTTGCTGGAATGTTAGGTATTGGTGCTAACAGATGTTCTTGTTTGGTGGGCACGTAATCAATTTGCAAAAGCTCGGCCACTGTTGGCCGTGTTTTTGGATCGTGTTGAAGACATTTACGCATCACATCGATCAAAATTGGTGGCGGCGGTATAACTTTGTTATCACCTTCTCTCGACGGCAACATTGCAGGAAAAGAAATATTTAGTTTTGGATTAGTGATCGCGTTCACTTTGGCCCATTGTGAACGAATATGATGAAACGGCGTATGACCGTACACTAAACTATACAATATGCATCCTAATGACCACACATCCGACTTGAAAGTAATCTGTGCAATGAATATATACGTGTTACGATTCAGAATTATCGACAAACTGATTGTAAAATTAATCTTTCATACCTTGTACTTCACATTTTGCGTAGGAGAATCTGAACTTCCTCCGATGTCCATTAATGCTTCTGGACTGATATAATTCAAGGTACCTATCGGACAGTTTTTTACAACGGACGTCATGTCTGCATTCATATTCGAAGCAATTCCAAAATCTATAAGTTTTAGTCTTCCCCTTACCAATAAAAAATTTGCTGGTTTTAAATCAGAATGAATTACCCCTGCAAAGAATAAGAATGCGTAAAGACGTTGTTTATCGTAATAAAGTAATCATTCGTATCTTCTAGGACATTTACCATTATCATGTATATGTTTAACAGCTGTTAACATTTCTGTCCAGTAATAAAGAACCATTGTAAGAGATATGTGTTTCTCTTGCGATATCGTTTTTAGGAGTCGACTGAGATCAGTATCTCCCATTTCCATTACCACGTATACCATGGGATATTTGATTTCGCTGCAACAAAAAGCTTCAATGTAAACGTCAGTGCACGTATGTACTTGAAATACGTGTTTACAAAATCATTTCTTACTAGTCGAACATTCTAACGACGCATGGTGCTTGTAATTTATGTAGCATCGAAATTTCTTCCAAGCAACCCTGAGCCGAGTCCTTGTCCATACGATTAAGATTAACACATTTGATAGCACACAGTTCCAAAGAAGATAAATCTTGCACTCTTAAAACTTCTCCACTCATTCCTTGACCAAGAGAGCCTAGAATTAAGTACTCTTTTCCCTTTACAAAAATCGTTTTAGACTGTCTTGATTTGGGAGCGTTAGGTGGCATTGAAAACTGTACATTCGGTGCGGTATCTGTGGATCTCTTTGGCTCTGGTTGTTGGCTTTGATTATTAATCGCTAGATATTGATTTTGAGAATCATTACTTAGTTGTTTCGGCGCATCGTTGCCATTCTTATTCGAACGAGAAACGTGTGTGGAACTTGGTATCAGTTTTTGTACCTTTGATTCTTTATCTTCTATATTTGGATATTTATTTTCCTTTAGCTGTTCGTTAAAATCCAATTCAAATTGTGCAGGATTTTCGGATGCATTTACGTTCGTTTTGCGATTTAAATTTTTATTGGATATTTTATTTTCAACACTAGGTGTTTCTTCATTTACTTTGGACAATTGAAATCCTTGTAGCAAACGGCTGTTTGAAGCATTGTTGAGTACATAACTTCCTGCATCTGTTAAAGGCTGTTTCCGCTTAGTCTCTGAATTTAAATACCTGTAATTAAATCTTAATTTGTAGAACAAATTCTAACGTGTACACATATTAAAAATCAATTTTATACCTTGGGGTTTCACGTTTAGTCATGCTTGGAGTAAAGTAAACAGAATTTTTGGGTGTCTGAAGAGTCTCTTTAATTTGAATATTTTTACTTTGCAATGGAGTCTGCCGTATGTTGTTTAGAGACCTATGACACGAAACTGTCGCTGGTGTTAAACCAAGACTTCTCGAAGTCTCAAATGGTTTGCTTTGCGGTGTTTGAACAATATTTCTGCGAGAAAAACATGGATCTGGACGTGAAGAGCAAGATGCGTGTTTCAGAGGAGTCTGGAGAGCCAAATGATCGATAGAATTTATTAACGTGCCATTCTCTAATACCCCTAATTTATTGGAAGAAATATTATCTGCTGCTTTAGAATCTAGTGGTTCCATATTCATGTTTGTATTCTGTAAAGTACAACTTCCAGGTTGCGGTAGATTCTTAAAATGTTGAGATCCATAAGCTATAGAGTCAAGTTCATTGTTAGTTGCTTTACAAGAACTATATTTGTCTATAGATTGAGCATTGCCTTTACAGGTTTGCTCTTTGCTCGATTGTCTATTAATTTCTACATTAACCATATGTGTACTTTTATGCTCGTTTTGAGAAATCCTTTCTTGAGTATAAGTACTTTCGCAATTCAATTCTGTGTGACTCTGCTGCTTGCATTTTATTTGTTTATCGTCTGTCGTGTTATACTCGTTCTCGGGTAGTTTTGAACACTGTTGCAACACATTGGATTCAAATTTCTTATCAGTATTAATTTCCCCATTAACAGACCACATTGATCTATAACTGTCGTGTTTTATATCCTTGTATTTACTATCGTATGAATCTACCTTATGAAAATTATTATGTACAGACACATGTACTTCTGCAGTTGTGTTGTTTGGTTCAGATTCTATGTTGTTATGGACCAACAAAGGATCAATTGTCTTTGCAACTGCACTTACAAGTGAAATTTCACTGGTGGTTGGTTGTAAATCATTATCGTACATTGTACTAGGTGAAGGTAACGACTTGTTTAACTCATTCTCAAAACTATCATCTTGAGGCAAAAGCTGAGGCTCATCAACATCCGATTCAGTATCAGAATCCTGTGCTTTGTCTTCGCTCTCATCATCATCGCTTTCATAATAATTTAATAACTCTTTCACACGGATCGGTTGAAATTTTGGTCGTGAGTTTGTGTGATTTTGAATATCCATGGTATTCAAGTCGGTCGTGCCTCTCCTCGAAAAATTCGACATTCTTTAAACTGAAAACAATTCACGCTAATTGTTCCAGCAATCTCAAGTGAAATTGTAATCGTAGCATGCACAATTTGATGTCATATAAAACTATAAACCTTTTTTAAACGATGTATTCTTTCACAAGAATTATTAAAAACTCTCGAGAACTGGCCACTCTTTGTCGATCCAAAAGCATTGTCACATTTATACTTATTAAAATCACTTCAACTTTGCAACGATACAGGTTTGACGTATGTTTTACAAAACGTCCAGAAAAAAATGCTTGTTTTCAGCAACACGTTGGTAAAAACACAAAGTTGACTTTTGTGATTTCAGACTGTTTGATTTGTATCGTACTGGTTTTCTGTTTACGTCATTAAATTTAAATTCTAAAGATACGCTTTCATTGGCCGATTCCAACAGTATTCACGACGCAACCGTGTAAGAATATTTTAGAAATTTCCATCGACGCGTACGTAAAATAAATATTGAATATTAATTTATGTATTAAACATATGAGATAATAAAGTGAACATTATTTAATGAATCTGTAATACACAACTCTCTTGGCGTCACGTTTCTATCCCCACTATCTTGTGGCGTGACCAATCGTGAGAAACCAACAAGTTGCCAACCAATAAGAAATAATGTCCAATACTTGTATCGCCGCACTGTACTATGAAGAGAAAATGGTAAAATAGTAAAATATTGGAAGAAAGTTACACTTATAATAAATTAAATTCGTGTAAAATTTGTATGTATATATATATACATAGTTTACAGTTTACAAAGAAGCCATAGGAAGGAAAGCAATTTGAATAAATATAACGTGAATGGATGCAACACAAGAAATAAGAACTTATCAATGATGGTAATAGAATATTTGTAATGAAATTACCAGGAAGAAATTACAGTTTGTAGTAATCAAAATAGCAGTATAAAAAGATTACATTTAACTTTCGTACAGTGCAAAAAAAGGGTTAAAAAAATAATGAACATCAATGATTATATTTTTTTCTTGTATTATGGTTGTTTCTTCTATTTTCAAAAATGTTTAAAAAATATGTTCAAGTATATATAAATAAAAGTACATAAAGTAAAAACTGTCTATTTATGTAAGTATATAGTTCATATTTTAGTTAAAAGAAAGTCATTGAGAGAGGAAGATTCAGCATGAATGACAACGCAATACAGCCAAATCCGAGCGCGCTACCAAATGAACGTTGCGCCCAAACGCCGTAAAATTATTTAACATGAAATCTGAACTGCGCAATCACGCTGCGTAGCATTAGGACGGTTAAAAGAATCTTACACGGGAGTAAAATACACTATTGGAAATATACATTGAAAGAACACGAAACTGTATTTATCGAAAATTCTCTTGGAATTTAATAGACGATACAATAAGAAATATTGTCATTCTTTCCTTTTTTTAAAACATCACCTTTAAATATTTAAAATTTCAGTTTATATCTTAAATACAATTCTTAAAAAGAAAGAGAAATAATAAGTTTAACGATACATAACTTATTCGAATTAATGTAGACAACAATTTTGAACACCTATAATAATTGCAATACAAGAAACATTGTATTAATGACTTCTATTTCTCTATATTAAAATATACACTGTCTATGTTGGATACATACGATGTTCAAAAATTGTTTGGAATTTTCATTTTGCTAAACTCTCGCTAAACGTCGCACATAAATCTTCCAAGAATTGCGATAGCAAAGAAGATTGTGTAGAGTAGCGTACAGTTTTGCTTTTAAACTTAATCCATTATATCTCTTTTATCTGAGCTTTATTAAGATAAACCAAGTATAAATAAATTGCTTCTTCCACAGTTTAAGTCCGTATCTTCTTAGTCAAATTCAATTATATTTAACAAGTTATCAATTCATGATTACCATTCGCCTTGTGTGTTGAGAAGTCAGAATCCAATGCTATCCGTTCCTCTGGTTTTCACAATCAATTTTCGACTGACATCTTCTTTATATATAGAAACTAATAGATAGCAATCTCGGAGATGCGAAATTCAACTAAACGGATATATTCTATTCATGATCCTCGTCTGCTCCCTTATGTTCTAGAAATTAACCTAAGTATGCATTTTACCGTTTGCTTTAATGGACAAGACTCGATGTAGCGATACACGAATTAAATATATGATTAACGAAATATAATTTTCAACACGAAAGGAAAATTGTTACTAGAATTGAAATAAAGACGAGCGTGGCGCGTTAACGAGCATTAGAACTTTCATATATCACTCTTTAATCTTTTCGGCATACTATAAATACCGTGGAAAAACCCGAAAAGTATAGAGTGCTGCGTGTTTAATGTCGTAATCGGTAATCGAACGAAACAATTAGTTTTCCGGCGCCTTTGCTAAGATGTATAAAGAGCGATATAAAAAATAATATTTCATTTAATCCTTAGGGACGAAATTAGGAATTGTATCATGATAAATGAAAAAAATGTTCTAGGCTATGTCGTAACGCTCTTAACGTTTCCCGTTATTAAAGGCAAGACGCATTGGTGTTTTAAACGTTGTCGCAGACTGTTGTTGAATCTGATACGCTAAAGGATGAATTTTAAAGCCATATAACCTGCAAAACAAATATTGTTTCTCTTGTTAAACCTTTTTCAAATGCATAAATTATGCTCTATAACTCTTGCAGTATATGTTTTACCTAGGTACGAATTGATTTGTTGTACGTTTTGGTCGATACTCTGGGTGGACCATAAAAAGCATATGTGGAAATCCAGTTCCAAAATATGCTCCATCAGTATGATGATGTCGTGAACTTTTCGGTGTATAAACATCCATACATTTAGGGCAGTAACTCTTTACCATTGCCTCTCCAGGAACATCGCTCAAGCCTAACGGCAACATCATCTGGCTTTCGCAATAAACACGTGGGCAATGACCAAAATCACCGGCCTGATATTTTTCGACCATTTGAGCAATGCCTCGATTAGTAAGGATATAACGAGCATGAATTAATCCATAAAGCAACTCTGCGGCTTGCTCAACCAGTTCATTTTGATTTGGATGTTCTTCCATTTCATCATCTAAATTAACACAAAGAGATTCTAAAATAATTTTGATATTTATACTGGCACTTACTAATAATTAATTACCCGGCTCGAGATCAAGTATCATATCTAAAGCTTGTCTATAATGTGGTACTTGCTCATTTAGTCCAGTTAAATTAAATTTATCTTGGATATAATCCTCATCAACCTGTAAAAACGTAGCATCGATTAATCTATAAATCGTATCTCATAACAAAAACAAACTTACTATATCACCAATGACCAAACGTATTTATGTTTCATTAGAAACGAAACGTTCTATCGTACTCTGTAACGCGAATGTGAGAATCTCTCCGTGAAATAAACAGTACAAACGTGTTAACCTGGACGTAATGGAAGGCTGAGAGAGAGAGAGAGAGAGAGAGAGAGAGAGAGAGAGAGAGAGAGGAGAGAGAGAGAGAGAAAGAGACAGAGAAAGAGAGAGGAAGAAATAGACAGAGAGAGAAAGAAAGAGAGCAAAACGTATGGGTAACAATACAAGATTTCCCGATGTGACTAGGCTTCGCTCACCTCGCAGAAAAACTCATTGCCCCGGAGGTTGCAGAACCACGAGATCCAGGATACCTCCTCGGAACTGCTCATATTCCTGCGAACGAAGAAACACTTCTAGAAAAGACCTTTCTCGGTTGGATAGTAAGCACAGTCACGTTAGAAAAACGCAGATCGCAGGTTTCGGGTCGCACGCTGCGTGTGAAAAATGCGTGATGGTATGTGCGCGGAAAAATTCGCAAATGTATCTAGGTGGTATACATATTACACGTAAGGTTTAGACAACGTCGCGGCGCTCGGTGCACACGCCTGGCAATTGGTTAGAAAGGCGCCAACGAGAGAACACCGAGGATACGGGGGTAGAGGTGGAGGGGGGTATAGTGCGAGAGGGAACGGCAAATGGAGTTTCCACTTTACTAGGCGAGATGTCCGACGTTACGGCGGCCCGTGCCACCGAATTTACCTACCACGATTTCGTGGCCATTGCTTTTCGTATCCATCGATCGATTTTCAAGCACGGTTTACGATCAGATACAGCTAATGAGCACATAGCCCGCGAAAATGCTCCGTAAGACCAACGAAAGCTTAAAAATAAACAGCTATTACAGCTTACCTTTTGGTGCTTTGATTAGCCACGCTTACTCCTCCCAACGTTATAGATAGCGCTGTCGTGCTTCACCGTCTTCGCCACCTTCCGGCTCTTTTTTGTATGTAGAGTATGTGTTGTATCTGGTTGCTGTATACATATACATCCATATATATATATATACATATATATATATATATATTTTGTATGTATCGTTATTTTTATTTAACCCTCTCGATAGAGATAAAGATTGTACCTCTGTTATGATTATTCAAATTCTACGTACATCGAACAACCATCGATTCGAACGAAACTCGTTAGCTGGCTCGTTAAAAGATTTTCACGAACGATCGTTATTCTTTGCGTCGACCAATGAACGATCGAAGCACCCTCAATGCATTTACGTTCTCGGCTATAAACTCGTATATTTGTATTTTATTATTGTTGTTACTTTGCATTGCTAGCGATGTGGAAGATACGATACAATTCCGTGGATTATATTTAGTTTTCTATGATTTACCTTGAACGACTAAAAGAATTTAAAACTGATCGTCATGTTACAATTCACAGTCACGTGACTGTTGCTTCTTGGCAACTTCAAACAATGCGAAACTGACAAAGTAATCAAAAATATTTTGTTTCTTCAAAGCATGTTATTGCCTACTTCACAATGAATTGGGATGCGGTCGTAGACCTCGGTACTAATCTATGGTGTTGCACTAATGTTCCCTATAATGTACCATTGCCTGTTTTGTGTGTGTGGATTTGAAAAACTTTTGATACATGCGTCGAGTTTCAGTGAATCCTATTGTTGTTTGAAAAATCAACGCGAAACAATGTGAAAACACATAACGAAACCGCAAGCACAAATGCCATAAAAATAAAGATGTGATCGCGATACACTGTTAATCAACTGCAAATTATGTACAGTTTAGTCATTTCTGAATAAATGGGTAAGGCTAGGTGGAGTACAGAATGTAGAAAACAATTATACATTCGTTTCTTATCAGTTTGAGTTATCTGAAACTTGGCTGTATGTTACAAAACATTAACACCTATTACGGTATGCATAAATTGAAAATCGTATGTATTTGTACGACCGTTTCGTTCATTTTTTATCAAACCTACCTGTTTTCAGATGCATATGTGGTTTTGGTTTGGAGATGATTTAGGCAGCTTTCTTCTATCAGGGTACAATGTAGTGACAACTTCTGGTTTCATTTGCACTTGCATAGGTTTATCGGCGCTCACAATATTATATGAGGGTATGAAGATCTTACAGATTAAAATACAACAAAATAACTTAGCCCGTATGAAAAAGCAGAAGACTATGACATCAGAAAATTCTTCGTTGCTATCTAGACTATCTTCAAAGTCCATTAGAATACAATTTCCGTTACAGTGGTATGTAATATTTATTGTTTTCTTTAATGCGTTCACGCTGTGCTATATGTCTCTATATGCCTACCCATTAGGCGGTACATAACACCTGTTGCTGTAATTTTTTTAATATTTATTACTTATTCTTATAATTTATATAATGCCCACTAATAGGTCAATTGTAGTATTACAGAGTTGCAATATAATATTATATAATGCCATACAATGAGAGAACGACACGCAACCTACCTGGTGGGTCCTGCCAGTGTGAACGTGTTAAACTAGAAAGAAAAAATACTTTTACTAATATGTAACTACATATTATACTACTTTCTTAGTATGTGTTGGTCTATTTGGTGTCTTCAAGTGTTTCATTGGTCTATACATACCCTTCTTGGCTACATTTTAATGTTGGCTGTTATGTCTTATAACGTCTATATTAATATTGCTATTGTATTGGGAGGATGTATTGGGTATTGGATATTTGGACCTAAACTCATAGAACTGAATCTGAAAAAATTTCATGAGAAACAAAAGTTATTAAATTGCGACGATGAATGCACAGGTAAGGTTCCATATATACCTTTGTCATGAATTTTGTTGAAATTTTATTGTATTTGTAACAATTTGTAGATAACGTAGTGAATGAAAGAATAGGATCGACAGTTTCTATTGTCACGGAACAACTAGTGACCGAAGCCACTGTTGAAGTTCATGTGACAAGAAATGTATAAATCATAGATAATACAAACAATGGTAGTGCAATAAGTAGAAATCTATCTCTTGTTAATACACGGAATATTTTATTTTATACACATATATTGTATACAAAAATAACAATGTTACATAAAATACATAAAAATTCGTACAAAAATAAAAAATTCATATAAAATATAATATTTATGTTGATGTAACAAAAAATACAACGGAGCGTTAATATTAATCCATTACTTACGCTCTATGGATCATTAACATAAATTATTAATAAACAATTATTGTATTTGTGGCAAATTACAATTATTGTATTTGTGGTAAATTACAATTATTTTTATAATGCAGAGAAAAACTTTTAGTTTAAATTATATTCGAATAAGCGCTTATGACATGTACTTTGAAGTGAAAGAAAGTGTTCATAAGGATTTTCCGTATTGATTTGTACTCCGCATAGCCAGCAGAAGTTAGCTTTGCAATAAATGCATGTCATTTTATTACATCCATCAATTTTTTGAGTCATAACTTGACAATTAGGACAAGGCTTGGAAGATCTCTGCAAAAATTATTATACTGCTTAAAATTTTGAATGTTAGTAAAATACAAATATACTTTTAAAAATATACTTTTAGATATTCAGTTGTCAACTGTTTCTCAACAAGTATCTCTATTTGTCTTCTACCATACTTCTTTACCAGCAATTGCTTTTTATCATTATCACCACTTTGGTATTCTTCAATAATCTTTTCCTTATTGCTTAATGCCATAATGCATAGCATGGCTCCATGGTAACTCTAATATAAATACATTAAATTGATAAATCTTGGTTCATATATTAAATTACATATCCTCAAATTATATACCTTGTAACAGTAAATGCAAAAAGTATAGTCACATTTATAACAGATAGCTAATGCATTGTCTGAATCTTTTATAAATGGAAATTGACATCCCTTCTTTGGACAAAATATTAAATTTTCCATACTACGTAGTGTTATCTGCAACAATGTGTCTTCATATTTGGCAAATAAATGTGGACAAAAATTTTTTATTTCATTAATGGCAATGGAGCTATTGCAATCAAAGGTGGGACATATTATACCATGTACATCGTTTTCATTAATTTTTAAAGCAATGTACTCTTCTATACATTCCCTGCAGTAAACATGATTGCAATTTTCAAGTTCCACACATTTTTTTCCATAATAGATTTCTAAGCATATAATGCATTTGTGAAAACTTTGTTTAAATTCAATTTCGTGTTGCTGTTTATCGTAGTTTATTAAAAATTGTAGCGGATCAAAAAGTAATGTGTTACACACTATTCTCTGGTCATGTTGATATGTCCAATTTAAATGAAAGTATCTCGATACATTGTGATACATTGAATATTGAAGTGAAATATCTAATGTATCTTCGATTTGAAGGAAGTTAAGAAGATTACTTCTCAAAAATTCAAACCAGAGGAATAATATTTCTTGTCCTTTGTTACTTAACCATATATCATCTAACTTCTGACAGATACAAGATATTTGCCAACAAGAAAGCCATGATGACATAATATGAAACTTTGGCGGATTTTTTACAGGATAGTTATCAGGAAGTAGAATGTAGACCCTAACAGGAGGTAAATATTTGACGAAATACTCGG
This sequence comes from Halictus rubicundus, assembly GCF_050948215.1. Lineage (NCBI taxonomy): Eukaryota > Metazoa > Arthropoda > Insecta > Hymenoptera > Halictidae > Halictus > Halictus rubicundus. The sequence continues at coordinate 11,305,196 of NC_135160.1, forward strand.
ACTTTGAACAAGCCTTGGTTTCAGTATCATTGTACACATTGGTTGTTTTCAGCTTTAGCAAACCATCCTCAACTTTAGGAAATACATTGTAATAACACTGTATCATACCACTCGTGCTATACGAAAATTCTTTATGGCTGTAAATGAATGAAAGCGACAGTAGTTCGTTTTGTTGTTGATTATACGTTTGTTGTAACATTTTTTGAAATTTCTTGAAATGCAACTGTAATCATCAGAGGGAAATACCCGTAGCAATACATAAATTAATCATAATACACACTACCTACAAGTACGTATCAGAGAGATCCTCTCTGTACGTATCTATATATACAATGCCTTGGCTACCTCGTGTATACATAGGGTGTGGTGTAATGCATTCAACAAGTGCCCTGCACTATATATTTATATACAGGGTGTAAAAAAATTATATGTCACGGCCACCATAGTGTGATTCTACACCTGCGATTTGGTGGAAATTGACATAGAAACATCCCCGCAAAATTGGCCTTGACCTTGAAAATCAAGGTCAAAAAACAACAATTTTTTTGTTTAATCGTGTTCTACTGGTCATAACGATCAACTTTGTGAAAGAAACCATGGGTCGCATCTCAACCGTTCTCTTAAAAAACGATGGTGCATTTCTTATCATTTTTGCAGCTTCTTTCTTTCATTCTGTAGTTAGGGAAATAGGAGTATCATGATTATGATAATTTCATACCCAACGAGATAGCTTACTGATGGTACCCGCTGTATGATAGTACGCTATTTACTTATATATTGACGGTGGATGTAAAAAATTTACAAATAAAGAAGCTGCAAAAATTATAAGAAATGCAACATCATTTTTTAAGAGAACGGTTGAGATGCGACCCATGGTTTCTTTCACAAAGTTGATCCTTATGACCAGTAGAACATGATTAAAAAAAAATTTTTGTTTTTTTTACCTTGATTTTCAAGGTCAAGGTCAATTTTGCGGGGAGTTTTTTATGTCAATTTCCACCAAATCGTAGGTGTAGAATCACGTTATGGTGGCCGTGACATATAATTTTTTGACACCCTGTACAACTAATAAACGAATGGACCTATGTATGTAAACGCACGAACCAATAAATGTAAATAGATATGTATGTATGTGTATACATATATATACGCGCTAGAAATACTATATATACTATATAAATATTATACTACTTATATATATAGTATTTTCCTATATATAGTATATAGAATTTTCCTAATGATTATTTATGTTAATAGCTCTTATAAAAGCATGTGGCTATTCGTTTTTTGCTGTATCATCATGATACACTATTAAAGTCGTATAAATTTCCCAAAATTGTAACAAATTTTGCATACGTATACTTAAAATAAAGATATACACCGCGTAGATACTTCGATTTATTAGAAAAGAAGCAATCGAAATATATGTATTTAATACGATTACGTTATAGAACTTTATATTTTTTATCGATTCTAATTTACTGTTGACAAGTGCAAGGTAAAAAGAAACAAAATACGACGATATTTTAATATTATTGTCCATTCCGACGAAAAACCTTGTAAATATTATAATATTTTAACAGTATCTTTTTATGTAACAAAAAGGACACCTATAAAGAATGTAAGTCTGATTGGTTGTTGGATATACATAATTTTGCTATTGGTCGAAGTGACAATGTCAGCGAATCAAATTTTGAACCGGTAGAATCTCCTCTTGCCCCTGTACCGTCTCTATTTTCGTTTTCATCGCGTATACATACATAGTACAGTACGTAATTACAGTACATGATATTTTATAACAATTTAGCAATTCTGAAAAAATGTCAGAAGTTGTAGCGAAGCACACTCTTCATAGTGGGATTTTTCATCCTGTTCTTCGACAATGGCAATCGCCAAACGTCGAAATTACTGTCAGCAATCTTATGTATCCGATTTTCATTTCGTAAGTTCAATTCATAACCTACCGCTTTGAATCATGCTGTAATACAACCACACATGCATATAGGGTATGCAGGCAAATGTGAAATATTTCTACTTATAGATATATAATCAGATAAGCGTGCAGTTTCATTGCAGTTTCGTCAACTAAATAAAAATATTAAAATACAGTAAGGTAATATACGCTAGATTAAAAATATGTGACGTAAAATGTATAAAACTAATTATTAAAATCTTAATCTATTGATAACAGAGTAAAAGCAAGACAATATATTTGTTACTAGGTTAGAAATTCATGTAAAAACACTTTTCACGTTTAGACATTACTTTCTAGAGATGAGCAAGATGCTAAAGAGCCAATTACTAGCATGCCAGGCGTTTATCGGTATGGCATTAATCAATTGCATAAAATGTTACATCCACTGGTTTCTAAGGGATTACAATCGGTATTACTGTTTGGAGTATCGAAACACTTGTTGAAGGTAAATACTATATACAAAACATTTGATGATGAATTCATTAAAAGTATATTTTTTATAGGATTATAGAGGAAGCAATGCAGACAGCTTAAAGAATCCAATTATCCAAGCTGTGCCTTTAATACGGCAATGGTTCCCAAATTTATTGATAGCATGCGATGTTTGCTTATGTCCTTATACTATTCATGGTCATTGCGGAATTTTGAATGACGACGGAAGCATACATAATGGAGCTAGTATTTCAAGAATTTCAGAAGTTGCTCTTGCTTATGCAACAGCTGGTAAAACTGTTTTTTCCTATAAATAAATCTGTTATACTGTTAACTCTTTTGCTGCTGCAGGCGCATGACAAACAGTTCTTGTAATGGACATTCGCTTCTCAGTAAAAGAGTTAAATATAATTAACTTTCCACTCATGAAATTGTTTGGTAAAGGAGTGCAAATTGTGGCTCCATCCGACATGATGGATGGAAGAATAGCTGCGATAAAAAAAAAGTTGGCTTCAGCCGGATTGTCGAACAAAGTGGCAGTATTATCTTATGCTGTTAAATTTGCATCTGGCTTTTATGGACCTTTTAGAGATGCGTCGCAATCAGCACCCAAGTTTGGAGACAGAAAATGTTACCAATTGCCACCAGGAAGCAATGGACTAGCCACCAGAGCAGCTGTTAGCATTTTATTTTGAAGTTTTAAAATCTTCATTTGCGTTTTTAATATGTCGGATTTTACACGTAATTCATTTTTATAGGCCAGAGATGTTGCCGAAGGAGCTGACATGCTAATGGTGAAACCAGGTCTAGCCTATTTGGATGTTGTCAGACACACAAAAGACTCGCATCCAGAATATCCGATGTTTGTCTATCAAGTTTCAGGAGAATATGCCATGTTGTATCATGGTGCTAAAAACGGTGCAATTAACTTAGAGAATGTATTAAATGAAGTTCTTTTGTCCATGAGAAGAGCTGGTGCTGATTGCATTATAACATATTTCACACCATTAATTTTGGATATGTTACAACCAAAGAGTAAGTATTAAAATGTTACAGAAGATGTACTTAAGATGTATATGATTAAGGTGATGTGTGATATTTTGAATAAAGACACGATATTTGTGGGTATGTTGTATGTTGTATAAACCCTATTGAGCAAACCTTAAATCGAATCCCGTTAGATTTCATTCCATGAATCCCGTTAGATTTCGAATTATGAAACAATTGTAACGGGTACTCGTCAAATAGAAAACTAATTTTATTGTAGATCTTTTTGTCCATATTCTTTGAATTGCAATATATGTTCAAATGTTCTGTAAAATAATTTTTATTTTTAATTGATAAAACGATTTTTTACATCCTAGACAATTCTTTACTCATAAATGCCATGAAAAAAAGTTTGGTCCGGTACTTTTAGTGAAAAATTCTTTGTTTTTATGGTCATGTGCGTATATCTTTTAAACATTCGATAACGCGAAAGAACAAGCAGAAATATTTTCGCGTGTTGCGCGAGATTTGATCAGCATCAATCTATCCAATGGCGAATGTACCCGAAATTTCCAGAAGTGCGGTACCGTTGTGACGTGGGCCTATCGGTGCCAGCCAACTGTAAGCATGTGGACCAATCAACGTCCGCGTTTCCATTGATACGGATTCGTCAAGACCAATCGACAGAGGCCACGACGAAATCTTTTCGTTAATATCCCGGCACTGAATCGGCTTGTAGTCAGTTACTCCTTGTTATCCCTGTTGTTCATTCGAGTTTTGTCGAAGTGGAGAGATTTTTTTACTGAAAAGAGAAGAAACGAAGCGCACACTTAATTCTCGAAGTGGTAAGTGTCGAACGGACATTCATATCATTTTAATAATATTGGTATACCGCCGATAATCGTATTTAAAGTTTCATCGACCGTTGAGGATACTACTACATTTGCCACGTCTTGCTAGAAAAATGTATACGTTACAAGCACGTTTGATCAGAACAGAAATTTTCTTATCTTCGCTTTCATAATTGCTCCTACACATAATTCTTTTACTGGTTGGTAATATTTCGTGGAAGTATTTAGGAAGTATTTATCAGTTTGTATCACACGACACTGTACATACTGAATTGCTACGCCGTCAACCAATAATTTAAGTCCGAATAGTCGTTCTTATCCGTTTTGTTTAGCATTAATTTAACGATACTGTCGTCTAATTAAACATCTTGGTAGCTATTCACTTAGCTTTTTGAAATTTCTCAAGTTTTATCGCAGTTACTAGAAAGTTTCATAAATCTAATTTTCATTTCATGTACGATATGTAATAGTTTAAATATGTTTTATAGGACGGTTTTCATTTAAAGAAGAATGAAGGGGGCAAAAGCTCTAATTTTGTTGGGCTTAATAGCCCTTTCTTCTGCGAAAGAAGAGAAGCAGAAGGAAGATATCGGTACTGTAATTGGTATCGACTTGGGTACAACATATTCTTGGTATGTGAAAAATCATACATCATCGTTTGTGTCGAAATGACTCTTGACAATATCAAAGAACACATTTTTATTGAATATTCGCTTATTTTAGCGTCGGCGTATATAAAAATGGGAGAGCAGAAATTATAGCTAATGACCAAGGAAACAGAATTACACCTTCGTATGTAGCGTTTACCGCCGACGGTGAACGTCTGATTGGAGATGCTGCAAAGAATCAATTGACTTCAAATCCAGAAAATACTGTGTTTGATGCAAAACGGTTGATTGGTAGGGAGTGGTCAGACCCTACCGTGCAGCATGACATCAAGTTCTTCCCGTTTAAAGTAATCGAAAAGAACAGCAAACCTCACATAAGAGTGTCAGTCAATGGCGAAGATAAAATCTTTGCTCCCGAAGAAATCTCTGCTATGGTTCTTGGTAAAATGAAGGAAACCGCAGAGGCGTATTTGGGCAAGAAGGTTACTCATGCGGTTGTTACTGTACCAGCCTACTTCAACGACGCTCAGAGACAAGTAAGCAAAATCTATGCGCTCTGTTATGTGTAGAATGTTGAATATAGACATAATAGAATCGGTTCAATGGCTTGCCCTAAACTATTAATTACTTTTATTTAGGCTACCAAGGATGCAGGCACTATTTCAGGACTTGTTGTTATGAGAATCATTAACGAACCTACCGCAGCTGCGATTGCTTATGGCTTGGACAAGAAAGATGGAGAAAAGAACATTTTGGTGTTCGATTTGGGTGGTGGTACATTCGATGTCAGCTTGCTCACAATCGATAACGGAGTATTTGAAGTGGTGGCTACGAATGGCGACACTCACTTGGGTGGTGAAGACTTCGACCAACGTGTAATGGATCATTTCACCAAATTGTACAAGAAGAAGAAAGGCAAGGACATCCGTAAGGACAGCAGAGCATTGCAGAAATTGCGTCGTGAAGTCGAGAAAGCCAAGAGAGCTCTTAGTGCTAGTCACCAAGTATGAAAAAATTCGTTTGTGATACAGATTCGCTCGAAATAGACACAAATACTAATCACTGTACGCGTTTCTTGTTTTGCAGGTAAGGATCGAGATCGAATCGTTCTTCGAAGGTGAAGATTTCTCGGAAACGTTGACCCGTGCCAAATTTGAGGAATTGAATATGGATTTGTTCCGAAGCACCTTGAAACCTGTACAAAAGGTTCTAGTAGACTCTGACATGCACAAGAAGGACGTCGATGAAATTGTACTTGTCGGAGGATCTACTAGAATTCCCAAAGTTCAACAATTAGTCAAGGAATTCTTTGGTGGCAAAGAACCATCTCGGGGCATTAATCCTGATGAAGCTGTCGCATATGGAGCTGCGGTTCAGGCTGGCGTACTGTCCGGAGAACAAGATACTGATGCCATTGTACTCCTGGATGTGAACCCTCTTACCATGGGCATTGAAACCGTCGGTGGTGTAATGACCAAACTAATTCCTAGGTAAGAATACTTCTCCATTCGTGTTGGTTCTTTTTACTCATCTATGTATGTAAATCTGTATAATGTTTTGTTTCTCTCGTTACCATAGAAATACCGTAATTCCAACGAAGAAGTCTCAAATTTTCTCCACCGCATCCGACAACCAACACACAGTGACCATTCAAGTATACGAAGGTGAACGTCCGATGACGAAAGACAACCACCTTCTCGGTAAATTTGACCTAACCGGAATTCCGCCAGCACCACGAGGAATTCCACAAATCGAGGTCACGTTCGAGATCGATGCTAACGGTATTCTGCAAGTGTCCGCCGAAGACAAAGGAACCGGCAACCGCGAGAAAATTGTGATCACCAACGACCAAAACAGGCTGACACCCGACGATATCGAGAGGATGATCTCGGACGCCGAGAAGTTCGCGGCCGACGACAAGAAATTAAAAGAACGAGTGGAAGCGCGCAACGAGCTCGAATCGTACGCTTACTCGCTGAAGAATCAACTGGCCGACAAAGAGAAGCTTGGCTCGAAGGTCACCGAAGCGGAGAGGATCAAAATGGAGGAAACCATCGAAGAGAAGATCAAGTGGTTGGAAGATAACCAGGACACCGACCCGGAAGAATACAAGAAACAGAAAAAAGAACTCAGCGATGTCGTTCAGCCTATCATTGTCAAATTGTACCAGGAACCTGGTGGTGGTGTTCCACCAACCGGTGGCGACGAGGATGATCTGAAGGACGAGCTTTAACTAGAAATTAATCCGTACACAGTTTCGTCCTAATTTAGACTGAATTTCCGCGGTCTCTTACGCGAATGCTGCAGAGAGATATACCCACGTCGTTGATACGTCGAGTATTTAAGTGAAAGACTGATCGACGAACGTTCGTTATTCATTATGTTGCATCGAAACGGAACGGTACATGATACACGGTTCCGTGACGTTCGCATACTGTGTATTGGCTCTATAATGTGTTTTGCCACGTAACATAACGGTCTTCTCCGTACGAGAAAAGAAGATACACTTAATGGAAGGATTTTTACTATCGAAAGAGTAGCTTCTTTGATTCCCGATCAAGACTATGCGCGTTAATTTATTTTACTTAATTCTTTTGTATGTTCTATTACATATACAAATATATAATCGAATAAACACAGTTACGTAACTCGCGTTACAGATAAGCAGCGTGTACGTGTGAATTAGAGTGATTGTTCGTGCAATGACGACATTACTTGTATCTGTTATTGCTTGTAGGAGACTGTATCGTACTGTGTACAATACAGTTGCCTGTGCGAATGAGAATGTCATATATACATATACACACATATATATATATATCAATCTCATCGAAATAAACATTTTTTCAGTAAACCATAAAACATCTTCCCATATGAATTATTGTATTTTAAGTAACTTATCGCAAGGGAAAGGAAGATTTTTCTTTCCGGAAATGGATTTAAAACAAATTTTATTCACTGATACAGCTTGATCGAGTAACAAAAACAGTTAAAAATTTATAGACAAGATCAATAGTCCATACATTCGATTGCCTATTGTATCTATTTTATCGAGTTACAATATCAACAGACGCGATAATGGTAATATAAAGTACTCCATTTTTCTTTTTCTTTTTTTTTTGTATAACTTCCCGATATCTTTCTGTTCGATCGCTAAATACGTTTTCGCTCACGGTACAAAAATAATTGTCGCAATCCCGGTAACAGTAGTTTTTCATGTCGGAATTCTTTTCCCAGTAAATTTCTTTTGCATGACACGTCATTTTCAATGGTGTACATTTTCGATATCAACAAATTTCTAAAAAGTGCAACGCCCTTCGAAACAGAATTAGTAAAGTTGATCGATATCAATTCTGATTTTCGAACCCGATCGTTCAAAACGATCAACAACAACTCTTTTTCTGCGAGGACTAATTGGTACGAGAGGAACGTGCCATACCGTTCGGAATAACTGTTTCTATTTCGTACGTAACAACTATGGTTAGACTGTGGTCTTCATACGTTTCCAGCTGTCTATATTGAAATCGTTTAGGGGGGGGGGGGATACTTTCTTCAGACTTTTGGACTACGATAGAGCATTAAATGTAGAAGCAATTCTTCTATCGATTTCTTTGTGTAGTAATCCACGATAACACACATCCACAGTCTAGATATTGTTATTAAAACGAAGATTGAATAGGCAACAATAAAATAAATCTCTTACTTTTTCATCAGTTTGATGTTTACTTTGCGGGTTTAGAGAGCTTTTTCCGTCGCATTGTAAAGATCTAAGGCCGAAAATGTAGGCGTTCTAATTGTCAATTAGAAATTCATAATTAGACATAATTAGAGCAGCTCGGTTACCACCTGTTACTATTGGTACCGAGAGCAAGATCGAAGTTGTCTTTTGTTCAAATGAAATATCCTTTTCATATTTCGTCATTGATTCGAGGCATTTCAAGAATATTGAAGACTGGCGATGCACTAATAATGCGATTACGGCAAGGTTCTCCTTAAACATCTGCTTTCGTATTAATCCTAAGGAACGCGCTTCAATTGTACTCGGGTTTAGTTTGGGACCTCGATGATCGATGGATCGCACTTTAGATACTTTGGACACGCTTGCAACTTGGACAGACGTTGACCGGTTAACGCTAAACTTAGCCCACTCCGGTCAAAATACTTGATTTCAATTTTCTCGAGAGCTATTGAATAAACATGGTTTATTGGTGTAAAGCAGTGATTCTTAACCTTTTCAGTGATCGGCACCAAATATATTTCTATATTTAGAAAACTACATCTGTTGCAAGATGATTTATTTATTGAAAAATAAAATTTTCCATGGACAATTTGGAAACTTCTCTCGCGCCCCAGATTAAGAATCACCGGTGTAGAGTCTAGACCGTCGAACATGATCGAAATCTCCCCAATAAACAATGTAGAAGTCGGTAAGTCTAGCGTTAAAGGATCTACGTTCACAAATACATGTACATTGTATATCGGTTCTGGAAACCATAGAATCGCTTCCGATCAGGAAAAATGCGGCTTTTCTCTCTCGCTTGCTGGTTTTACAGTTTACAGAATGGTAACGCGTTCAAGATAACTCAATCCTTATTACACGACTATATGCATGCGACGCGGAATCGTCTTTCTTTCAGTTTCTTTTCGTGGTAAATACTCGGCTTTTTGTTTCCTCATTCTCCTTTAACTAGTATGAACACATTCAACATATTGTATTTGTCTATTTCAACTAGACAGAATAGCGAAACCTGAAATCAGTGAGCCTTGACAAGGGGGCGCAGATGTATACGGACTTGTTTCAGGTGACCTTCGCTGTTTTCACGTCTTCGCGGTTTTCGCAAATCTCCTCTTTATTTTTTTTCCGTTTTCTGTTATTTCATTTTTCTCGTTCGCGCATATCTATCGGACGTATTCTTACAATTTACGAATAACATGCCTGATTCACGATCGAATAGAAATTTTGATTGACCTTTCGATCAAGAAAGTTTCGATGCATAAACAATGTTTCCGAAAACGTACAATTTTCTGAAATGACAAGTCGAAAGAAGTAGATACATTATTGCCAAGCGAATAGGAACGCTACAAATTTAAATGCATAAGAATTGGCAGTTGGAAAACAATCGCGGCAATATTCAATTGTGTAAAATTGAACGGTATAATTGAACGATATGCCGATGGTGAAAGGTAAACAGGATGAACGCAAATCAATTACACGTTTCTTTTCGATCGTTAAGTTATATCGCATGTACGTGGGTGTCTCATCGATGACCCAGAGAGCAGCGAAATTAAAGTAAACGCGACCCTGAAAAATCTATGCCCTTTCGAAACGAACAAACTACTTTTACAAAAATGTTACGTCGAGTCCTCTGAGACGAGGGAACGCTCGAAATGGTCGCAATTATTGAAACACCTTATATAATAGGCTACTGTATACGATATCGGTGAATACAATAGCTACGAGTACAGGTGTAGCCTAGATATTCTTAATTAGTAAAGTAGTAACTAGATGCGCGACTTTAGAAATCTTCCTCGGAAAAAGAAATTGTTTTATCACCTTTCCAAACAGTCTAGTCTCACCCCTTATCTGTATAAATAATTCTTTTTTTATGTATTTTTCTTCTTCTTTTTTTTTGACATTTTATCAGTCAGGAAAAATTTCTCTAAAAAATACTATTATTTTCGAGAACTTATCGTTTATAGAATCCCCGACAAAGCGTCGCGCAACTAAGATTTAAGGACTACAAGGTCAACTTCGTTCGAAGAAATGCAACCCTTGCGATTAGTATAGTCGGTGGAAGTTACAGAATTAGAGAGAAGAAGGTGGGTCCAAACGAATGCACTCTTTGTTTCTCAAAATGATAATAGTCAGAAATATTCGAAATGTTTTTACCATTCGAGTGTGTACAGGGTGCTCGAATTAATTTGAGCGTCTTAAGTATCTGTATTATCAACAATAAGCGAGACAGTTAAGATGCCCAAGTCAATTGAAATACCATGTACATTGCTTTCACCAACTATACGTCTCCAGCAACGCTCATACCTTGTATATATGTGTATGTATACGTATAACGCTCAGCTAGTTTCTTAAACTATGAAACGTGATACCGTGTTTAAATGTTATACTTATTTTGCTTTCTTTTCCTTTTTCTTTTACGTTCTACGAGTACGGAGGTGTTTCTGTTAAAATTAACAAACATGTACGATCGCCATCGATCTATGAATTACCGAGCAGGCTGCAAAGAACACGTGAACATTAAGCACTTAATTTAAACGTTTGTCAGACCTGAGAGTTCTATCCACGCAGTTACTTTTTAGCGACTTCTCGCTTTAGAAACCAAAAGGTTTTTCAGTGATATGGTAATTCAAAGATCGAGAAAGAATTCGAGAAATAGGTATCTCTTCAGAACACTCTGCATGTGTATGTGTCGCGTCCTCCTTTTTTTCTTTTTCGACGAACGAAATTTGATGCGCTAATAAGGTATAGATACTAATCAACAAACGAAACAGACACATGGTGCGCCTCTGGCCTCGTTTACGCTTATCCTTTCACCTAGTTTGAACAATAACAATGTACTTTGTATCACAGTATTAGTATCAGTAATGTATTTAGTATTTGTCGTATTTACTTTGGATATGGCAAATATGAAATATAACAGTAAAATTATACTAATGTAAGTCTATATTCTTTGGGGCTAAATGCATATCACAGTGGGAAATTTTTCAACATTCTATTCCATTCTTCTTTTTCTTTTTTCGTCTTCGTCTTTTAATTCTTATTCAAATCGCCAGAAGCGCACCAGTCCAAGAATTGCATCGTCGTAAAAATCGCATTAAAATCTACATGTATATCTTATTTAGGATATTATCGAAAGCTTTACCGTCAACCAGTGGAAATAAGCAGGCAATAGTATTAAAAGTAAATGTACCTTTTTTTTTACCATTAGTTAAAAATGCACCTTAGGTTACCTTTGGATACTTTGTTCTGTATCCAATATGCAGTCTTACCCTAATTTATTTTTTCTTGTTTAGCTGCGCAACTGTTTTTATAACATGGAAAGCGTTCAATTTGTAAAATTACCTGTTCCGAAATGATAACAAGTGGTCCATGGTTATTCAAGACGTTTCCCGTTTATCTAATCGAATGATTGATCGATCACAGAACGTATCACATTTGTTTACTTTTCGGTTATTGATTCGCATGATCGGTGTGTGCCGTTTGTTCAAATAAGTATTTACAAAATTGGACCACTCCGTGGAACATAGAAATGAAATCACCGTCAAAGGTTACACAGCTCACCCTAAATGCTAAAAACATGCAGTAAATATTATAGAATAATGTCAATGTGTTAGTATTAATACGAGATAATCATAATAATAGACGTTAGTACTGAATAAACTCTATTCAGTGCCGGAACATTCTTTCTCACGATACGTCAAACACGAGTAAAAACAAAATAAGAAAGAAACGTAAGTAATTTCTTACGTTTAAAAGTTTGTACTAAAAAATTGAATGTATAATATCGCTTCACAATAATATGGAAGAAAGTTTTGTCAGACTAAACAATTTCTTCGGCACTGTCTCAAGAAAATATTGAAAGTCATCCTTGAAAGTCTGAATGTTCGCAGATTAATTTTTCAACGAATTCATTTCAAACGTCTTTCATTTTGGTAGCAGAGTTTTGTAAAAATGAAAGCTCAGAGACTCGTTTTAGTTCTACTTTTAAAGTAGGTTTGAGAACTTTGCTAAGCTATTGCATGCCTTGATTACCGTATACGTATCAGACTAGCAATATTTATAGATCATTAAAAACTACATTTTTCCATTTTAACTCTGATTGTAATAATTTTAAAAGCATTTTAAAACATTCCTAAATTGACGATGTCGTAAAAACGAATAAAAAACCAAATTGTTGTGATTTTAAAAGCATAGCGATTAATTAACTAGTACTGCTTGCCAAAGAAGAAATTGCTATACTTGTAGCAATTAAAACAACGACTTTGCGAATGCGTGTATAACCACAGGAACGCTGGCGTCGAAACCATTGATCGTCAAGCTTTTATTACCTCGTTTTTCTTTGTAAGTAGTTGAAGAAGAACATACAGCACAGTTGATCAACCTGGAGACGAATAACAAGTAACATATGTAATCTCGGTCTTGTTAATAGTAACAAATCATTTGGGAAACTCACTTTGTATTTGGAAGTTGCATCTTCAATTTGTATGCTTGAAGAGCTTCTTCGGAAGTGTCTGATTTTTCGAATATTCGATCGACCACGTTAATGAATACGTCATATTCCTTATTCTGATGAGCAGCCCACGTCATTGGTTTACCCAAATTTACATTTCCATCAGGCATCAGTTTTAATTTTCCCATAACCTGGCCAAACGTAGCAGTTTTATCAATGGTGACAGTATGAATTCCAACGTTTTTAAATGTCGCGACGGTGACGTTCTTCTCACTGTGAAGAAGCGCAAGTGCAATTATGCATCCTGCTTCTGCACCGCTCACGTTTCCACTCCGCCAGGTATTCGTTTCTAACATCACTTTATTCATATTAATCGTTACCATGTAACGTAATCCGGTCGGTTGAACATGCTGCATTAAATATACATTACAAAATAGCGAACTCGTTACCGTAACGTCAAGTCGACCATTGATACTCACTTGTAACGAAATACAAAACATTGTATAGAGAGCATCGATGATCATAGGGTTCGGCTTGGGCGGATCCGGTAATGGTTTATGAAACTGCTCCTTGACCTTTCTTTTTTCATATGACAGTGGCCTTTAAAAGATTATGTATGAAAGACTACTATCGATCGTGTGTTTTTTACTTATCGCTTATTACCTACTTTCCTGAGTTTTCATAATCCCTCATCGTAACGAATACTAAAGCTGGATGAACCTTGTCTCGGGCAATATTTTCTTCGTTAACGATTTGATGTACTAGTTTCGATTCTGTTAATGCATTCGGTTTCAGTAATTCAAGATTATGAATTCTTTGCAGATTGGTTAAAAGCAAGTTTAGGTTCATTGATGATACTAACACGTACCAAATCTAAAAATTATAATGAATTTACCAATCGAGTAAATGGAGGTAGGGAACACGAGGGCAAGTTTATATTCTATATATGATACTATTACCTCTTTGGACTTAAGCAAATGTCCAGGTACATGATCCAATGTTAATTCGTGCATTTCCAAAAGACCTGCTGCTCGTACTTCGTCTACGCAGTGCTTAAAATCTTCTACATTTTTAATGTATTGTATTATTTCCGTGAATCTGGAATCATCTCCGTATGTTTTCTCAATTTCATCCAAACCGCGTATTATGTATTTAAGGACTACCTCTCCTCCTGTTTAACAATACACTGTTCAATAAAAAGGTGATTATTCGCCTGGCAATTGTAGTTCGATAAAATAAGTACCAGGATTATTGGGTACAGGATGAGACAACTTTATAATATCTTTATGCTTCCAACCATATCTGCCTTTGTACCTTGTCACGCATTTTGCTAATTCCATTGGTGTTTTCGATAAGTACCAATTATTTACAGCTTTTCTTAAACCCTGGCCCCACCCATTTTTGGAATTACCATCGATGTTCAGTTCTTTTTGCTTGCTTATTTGGCAAGCAAATTTGATAAACAAAATAAAATGTTGCGGAGACGCACAGATTTTATTCACAGCTGCATAAGCTTGATGTCTCAAGCTCTCGCTTTTCATTTGCCTGCAGCAAACAGCAAGTGCGAATACCAATGTTTCTGGATTTGGAACAAGATTACTTTCGAATGCCTGTAAATGAACACAATATATATATAGATACAAATTGGTTTAATTAATTAGGAGAAAATATTACCTTTGTTATTATTTCGACTGGAACCAATTGCTTCTCCGTGTTCTCAGCTAATTCCTCTATGGATGGAACATTTTTAGCCAAAAAGTAATTATGGACAAACCAATTACCCGGTTGATAATCTAGATACTCCTTCCCAACATAAAGAAATCTTGATAATCGTGTCTCAGGATCATTTGGATCCAAGTCTATCGCCATTTCTTAATGCAGCCTGCTAAAAAATCAGCAGCACATGTAACTGCTCGTAAATGATGATCCCAAACAATATTGTATTTCAATGTAATGTCAAAGTCTTATTACGTATTGAAAAACTTGATAAGTAAGTTGAAAGAAATAATTCAGTAATCGTGAAATAGATTTAATGTTTCCAGAGAATTTTGATTATAAAACGTTGTCATTCTTCACAAAGTAAGTACTATTAACTCCGATATTTTCTATATACTAAATCTCTTGTGGCACATAGTAACAGGTATTACTGTATGACCTGATAAGGTAACACGAAAATCTGGGATATGCCATTACAATAATACAGAATTGGATTCGGTGTACCACGTAACTATAAATAATGAACATTCGCAAAGATTCCTGCTAATTGGTGTGATCTGTCATTACAAGCATTCGGTTCGTTATTACCTTCGGTTAATTGAAAGGGCAACAACTCGAAACACAATCATACAGAATAACGTTTGTGTGACGTACAAGAACGCACTGACAGAAACATCTACGCAGCCCGCAGACTGTAGGTTCTAGGGTAAAAACTGTAAAGCACATTGACCCCTAGGACGGGTACAACTGTTTCACAATAGATGTCGCGGATTTAGTTTCCCACTAACACACTGATATATATACTATACATATAGTATATATACATCAGTGTACTAACAAAACGAATTTTTTTCAATCTTCTTTGCATCGACTATTGTAAAATTTCAAGTACTTTCGTAACAACTTTTTATCGTAGTCATTTTTAGAAATGCAGTGTACATGAGTCAGTAGCGAATAACGCGTTATTTGGGAATTTCGACGTTCTACATATTGTTATGACAGAGAGGAGATCTCCTGGTATCGATATCGAAAGATAACGATACATCGAGTGATCCTGGTTGCAGCGTCGTTTTGGAAACGACGATGTAACAAGGACAACAGAGAGTCAATGAATGGACATCGTCGAATACTTTTGAGTGTAAAGATAAGTGCTCCTTCTTTGGTAATAAAGAATACAGATAATGCCAAGATTACGAGCTAGCCCACACAACAATATGTATATGAAGTGATACTGCTTCGTTAAGCTAATATTTCCTTCTTTTTTTCCTAATTACTGAACGAAGGAGGAAGAAGAGACGAAATTGATAATGTTGGAGAAGCGCGGTAATATTTGAAACGTAGTTCCTCACCCTCCCGCATCAACATGCCGCTGCGACCAATGATCATTCAGGCTCCAATAGGAAGGGAGAATCATCAATGAATTAACGCTAAACCAAAGATATTTATTATTCCTAAATCCACCACATGGCGACACTGTAACGACGCAACAATAGATTTTTTTTCTTTACATGTGGCATCAATGATTGGCAAAGGCAGAAGATATGATACCACTCTGTTCAACCATACAATGCTTTTGCTATTCTCTGGTTCAACGCGTCCAACGGAAAGCATTGTCAGGCAACCAGTCACTATTTAGGAATATCAACCCGCCAAAACGAAAAATGGCAGAACCCAAAGTACGTATATATTTATTTCATTTACTATTTGCTTTCAAGTTATTCGTATTATTATTATGATTTTTCGTCAACTATTAAAATGTTAATTCCGAGCATATATTTAATATAATTGAATCACAATTTCATTGACATTCATTGAACAGTATCAAAACCTCGACACATGCGTGCAAAATTGAATTGAACCAAACGACTTGTGTTTCTTGAGATGTTAGAAGAATTAATTTACTGTAAAGAATGTGCAAACTGCACATTTTTTTTGCAAACTGCCATTGTTCGAAAGTTCGAAGAAAAAAATGAAGTACATGATTTTTAACTTTTTTATCTGTGCCTATGATGAAAATTTTAAATATTTATTTTGTAAATCTATGAATGTTATATACATGCACAAAGTTTCATCGAAGTCGGTTGATGCATAATGGTGGTATAGGCATTGATAGAAGAATCTTTGAATCTTTGAATTTTGAGCTTACGATTGATCTAAATCGCAGTCTCTCACAGTTTTTGCCATTTTTATCCCTTTGCAGTCGTATGTCTACTCTCAGCCAACAAAGCTTTTTTACCGCCCCTATGCTGCTCTCAACCACCACAGCAAAGAACCATACTTATATTATCTTATATTATCCACATAAACTTAATACGACCGCAAAGGATTAATTATTTGTAGCTTACATAGCTACTTTAACACTAAACCTACCGACACCAAATGACCGGTCCTTAAAAAAGTTATTGTAAATATTATTGAACGTATACGTATTATCTATAGATAATAGTCCATTTGTTGCTGAATGAATGAGTAGATGAACAACTTCCATAAACTGACGATACAAATTCATTTTTGTATAATTTCAATTATTTACAAAATTGTACCGTGTCGTCCACCTTTGCAGTTTGGATGTATTTGCCATGAAAATACATTGTATACATATTTTATGAAAAGTTAAGCTAAAAGATAAATAGCGATGCGATAATGTTGTGTCAGTGAGGAAATGAGAGTTCTCACGCCTAGGATTTTAGTGTCCCCGGTACAGTGCTGCCCTCTAGTCTAATTTTTAGCCTGGACCAGAACCTGCATCATTAGCAGCGGATTCCAAATAATGCCAGAGTGGATACTACTTCTATATTAAAAGAGGCTCTTCTATGCAGGCTCTGATCTACCCTAAAAAATGATGCAGGTTCTAATACAGGCTAATAAGATGATGCAGGTTTTGGTCCAGGCTAAAAAGTTGATGCAGGTTCTGGTCCAGGCTAAAAAGTTGATGCAGAAAAGTGGGGACACTAAAACCCTGCCAAAACCCCGAGTGTGAGCACTCTCATTTCCTCTTTGATTGTAACAAATAAGGCAGCTTCAATTTTGATAATTTTGAAATATGTTGTCAACAAGCGGAAGAACTATCATCTGCGTTGCTCACTCTATAAATTCTAATCGAAATCAATACCAATCCCATACGCGAGCGAAACTAACAAACAAAAGGGATCTGATTTTCTATTACAAAAAAGCTTATTTTTGGTTTTTCTCTTTTCGCTCGTGTGCGGAATTGATATTGGTTTGGACTACGTTATTTCAAGCAATAAGTGCAAATCTCTCACTTGCTCTTGTCCCATAGCTTTTATAATTAACAAAAATAAAGAGTAAACACTGTACATATTTCAAAATGATTAAGATCAGTGCAGTTTTGCCTGTAATACATATTTGTTAAAATTAGTATTACATGTAATATTAATATATGTGTATGTGTTTACAGGAATGGTATTCGATAATAGAAGATATACTGCAATGCCCAGTATGTTTAACTATAGGAGAAACGTCCTACATACATTGCCTAAGGGGGCACCATATGTGTGGCTATTGCATTCAGTCTATAACAAAATGCCCTATGTGCAATGGTGAGCTTTTGCCAAAATCTATCAAACACCTAGTATCAGACGATTTGGCATCAAAGTTAGATGAGATTCAGGTAAAATGTTACAATTAGTTCATTTATACTAATACTCCTGTTGTAAAAGATTTAACAAGAATCAATACTATATGTTTATACACGTTATATACAGTGTCGCCAGATCAAGACTTGTTCCCCCATTCTAATTTTTCCTTCTACCGCACTACTACCCAAGTGTCTGACAGGTGCCTTTGTCGTGTATACTCTGGTACCGGCAGAGAGAGGGCAACTCAAAGCAGGGAATTTCCCCTCAATTCATACTCTCTTCCCTCATCTGGCGACAGCAATTTCTTATGTATTTAGCTATCAGTTCGTGGAAATGAATGAACTTAGACCAAGACCCTCAGACCCTTAACGTTTTGACCGTGTCGATGAAAACATAGTGTCGTCGAAAGTTAATGTCGGTCAAATCATGTATTTGTTCCTTGTTTTTTTTTAAGCAATATATTTTTACCTTATTAAGTTTTACAATTTGTAGCTGTCCATCGATGAGGACATAAAATCTTCCAACACAAAATCCCAGCAGGACCAAAGTGTTCAAACAGATTTTGTAATAACCAATTCATCGGTTGATGTGCAAACAGATGAAACAAATTATGTGATAGCTGCCAAATTATCTGTCTACACACAGACATATAACGATCATTTTCACAAACCTAATAATAGTAATTTGAAGAAGCAAATTAGAAATGGACCACGTTCTTATCCATGTTTGATTTGCTGGTGCTTTGCTAATTTTTCCTATAAACACTTGGAGGAACACCTTAAACAATGTCACAAGCATATTTTACAAGAAGTACTCAAATCATTGTATATCTAATTCAATTTTAATTAGAGTTGTAATTTTGGTCTTAACAGTTTCTTTGTGAAATGCTTAATTTTTAGGAACATGAATTATCTAATGTATGTATGAAGACGTTTTCTGTACAGTGTAACAAATTACCTTGGGAGTGCGACCATGCACTGTTAATCGATAACAAAGCTGTGATCTTTGTAAATTTTATTGTACGCAGTAGTGGCTGTTTTAAATGCAGCGTACAGTGTATAAAAGTAGATCATTTATTGCCTATTTTAAATTATACAATTATAGTAGCTGTTGATCCCAAGTTGAAATACACTGGGAAGGTAAGAAAGGTAGGAGAGGTAAGGTTAATATAAGCTATGTTCCTGTGAAACTAAAACACATTTTTTATATGTAAACTAGGTCAAACCTTATGAAGCAGAGCATAATTTGAAAGACTTTGATGTTTGTTTTAACGCTGAATCAATGTCTTCTATATTGAAAACAAAATCATTTACTTTTACATTTTCAATTAATCATACAGATCCAGCTTCAAATCCCATATAGATTGAACTAGATTCTATATAGATTGTATATCCTAACGAAACATACTAACAGAAACAAGGTAGCTGTTTTTCTACTATTTAATGTCTATGATATTCAGTGTATTATTTAGCCTGTAAGCTTGTAAGTGGATAGTTTATGTTTTTGTGTTATTTTATTTCTTAAATAAGTATGTTTATATGTTTAAATATGTTAAAGTAGGTAACGTATAATGTATGATTTATTATTTGACACGTTGATTGGAGATTAAATATATTTGGTATTACTTAAGAGTCGAGGGAAAAATGTTATTAAAGGATAAAAGTGAGCTAAGATAAATCTAAAATGATTGAATTCGTACACAATTTTTGTTGAACTTGTAACATTGTGTATTTGCAAATAAATGAACCCTTCATTTCAATCTCTTCGATAAAATTGTTGTTTATGTGCATTTGTTACATTGAGTTCTTTCGGAGACATAATTTCATTTCATTCAACATATTTAAATTCGAAGGATTGTTTACAAGACGGTCTCGGAGATTGTTTTACATTTGAATTTCTCATGGAGAACGAGCTATTTCGCATGTACATATTATCAATATGTTTTTGCTTTTTAGTTGTTAATGAAAATTACAAAATATCTAAAAGAAGAGCCATGTATATATACACACATACATATATATGTATCTATTGCAAAATAACTCGAAGAACTCAACTATGTATGCAAATTCGGGAATAGTAAATAGAAATATGCAGTAGCGTAGCTACGTATACGATACGAAATGTATATTCACGATTACGACTGCTTATTACGTATGTGTACCAACAGAATTGCGTTTATATGCATGTAATATCGTGTCTAAAAGTTAAAAAAAAAGGAGAGAGAGAGAAATGAAAATATTTTTTTTTAATTCATCTCAGAACTTTCGATGAATCGAATCGTATCAAATTGACCGAATACGCATACTCTTTCACAATAGAAATTTTCACGGATTATGAGGTGTTTACTCAATGAAATTTCTATACCGCGCCCTTCCTGTATATGGTTCATTGGCAACAAATGAATTACTTGTCTGCTGAATCCTTCTTTTTTTTTTCTAAGTGACTCGAAGTATCTCAATCAACTGCTCTTTAATAGATTTAAAAGGACTATTCTGAAAAATTCGATAGCGCTGACTGGCACTATCAGAATATTCTCATTCTCTAGCATGCGCGCAATAAGTAGCGTAAGTAATTAATACCTATGTATTTCTAGAGCGTATTTCATAACGCTTTGGACGTATGTATGTATTCGTTTTTTAGTGAAACGAATTCCTAAGCGGCTACGAAACCTCACGGTAGCTGTTGCATTGTAACAAATTTAACATTCTCGTCGAACGATCGATATTTATTGTGGTATGTTGTTTTGCTGGACTCCTTTTGGTGACTGAATCCGCAAATCGAATAAATCCTTTTCCAATATATTTCGATAGAATATCTGTATTGCTTTCCTTCAGGTACCTCCTTCGCGTAAAGATTTTTGTTGTTCCAAAAGCCGTTCCAGAGGAGACGGGCCAGGTCCAGACCACAAAGATTGCTGACTGATTCGAGTTTTCGTTGGATCCTGATTCGAAACATTGCATGTTTGTGAACTAGATCCCCACGTGTTATTACTGCTGAACAACGAATATGTATTTCCTGTGTTAATCGATTGAGAAGATTTCAAATCCACCTGTGAACAAACGCAACAAGATTTAGAATTTTTCTATTATTCAGTCAGTGCAATACAATTTCATTCAATATATGTATCCACCACCTCTGTCTCATATTTTCCTATGTATGTATTCTGTGTATTTTTCGAAAAACTTGTCTAATTATCAGGCAGTAGGGATTTTTCTTTTCAACTTATAATAGCATTTTACCTACCATGCCAATACAATATGGGATAGAGGGGGGGGGGGAGTGTATATTATATACAATACATACTTCTCGAGTAGCAGAGTGGTCAAAGTTGTTTGCGCTACTGAAATGTTTGCCGTGTTGTGAATCAGATTGATAATTCGAAGTTCTTAATGGCAGTTGCGAGATCGTGTTCCCAGGATTGATGGAGTCCTCCCAGTTACGGAAATTCTCGACGATAGTCGTATCCTTTCCACGCAACTGTGCGTCACCGGTACTGGAACCCCAACATGGTATTGAAACGTGTGACTGTTGAGCGTCTTTCCACAAGCTGAAGTTTGTACTGTCGTAATTATGAAACAGCGGATAATTGTTTGCCATTTGTGATTGGCTCCTCGACATGCCCAACTGATTAGGAAACGAGAATTCCAAAACGTCCGAGCTTTTGTTGTAGATCGACGACGGTAATTGTTTCTGTGACATTTGACCGAAAGCGTTCCGAGTAGGGTCGCTTTGATTGAAATGAAACTGAAAGCTCGACGTGGTGGTTGGGCTCAACGAACTGCCTGGTACGCTTGGTACGTTCGAAGGTACCATGCTAGCTACATGATGAAGACTCTTCTGATATGTATTCAACGACGACAAACTCGAAGCGTTTACAATGGCTGGGCTGGTCAAACTTACTGGATTATGCAAGGATATTGTACTCGATCTAAGATTACTTTTCCCAACGTTCTGCTGTTGAATCGCAGCCATGCTGTGATTCTGTTGTACATCCAAATTATGAGATTGCTGTTGCTGTATATTTAGATTCGGTTGCAAGACGACATTTCCAGTCTGTTGAGAGTTCATATTATGTGACACAGCTGACATTACGTTCTGTTGGTTGGTAGGTGGAAGATGTCCGACATTCTGATGTATCAACGAGCTTTGGGGTATATTGTGAATCTGCATTCTCTGATGTAAAGGTCTGCTTTGACTCGACGCGTGTTGCAAACTAATATTCTGGGACATCGATTGTTGTCCGGAACTCGATGCGAAATGCCCTTGTTGCATAGGATAGCTCGTCGCGTTTCCTATTTGGTTGGTCATATAATTCTTCGCGAATTGAGGATTTTGTACATTAAACGGTGGAGTTTGATAACAAATGGCACCGACGCACTGAGACACGCCCGATATCGGTAGCGCGGATAGATTCCCAGAAGATTGTTGCTGGTCTTTCGTGGGAAGATGGTTAATTTGCGTGAGCTGCAAGACAGTGTGTTGGGATTTCGCTGGTTTAGCTTGAATCGAGGGGGAAACGATTGAATTTTGTACGGTGGTCGTTGGGAAAGGCATTAACGGTAACCGATTCTGAACGGTAGTCAATGTAGCTGTGGACACGACGGATGCATTGGTTGGCTTCAACGTTTCTCCGGTAATCGGAATGCCCTTGTTTCCTGCAGACAGATTTTTCACCGGCGACGTCGAGCCAATAGTCCCCTTTTTCTCATTTTCCTCTTCGATGACTAGCGGCGATACGTTCTTGAAGGTGACTTGCTTTTGCTCGGTTTCGGCGCGACGCATAATAGCCTGCATCGCTATGTTCTGCCTTGGTTTCCTCGACACAGATATGGGTGCGGTCACGTTGCCTTCGAAATTGTTCGACTCTGTATGACCGGTCAATGAATCTTTGTTCCGCTCCAGCGAACCTTGGGGCTTCAGAATGCCTATTCTCTTATCCAGCAAAGTATTCTCTAACAGCATATCGACGTCCGCGGAACCTTTGCTGCTGGCAGACTCTGAGAGAACCGGACTGGCCGACACAACCGACAGCCTTTCCTTGTTCAGACTAAGTTCTTCCAGTTCTTTCATCAGTTCGTTACTCGGCCCGTTACCCTCGCCCATCGAACTGAACTTGCTATCACCTTTCTCCCCTCCTATCGTAATAGCGATCAACGCGGAACCATTGATCCTACACTGTGTCAGAGAATGCCCCAAACGTAGAATACGAATCGCCCGTAACTTGTTCGAGGTTTCGAGGTCGCCTTCCAAATCGGTGTTTGTGAATTTCAGACACTCGAAGCTTTTCTCCAATGGTAAGAAGCCTTGTAAATCACGGTCCTCTGGCAGTGGTACATTCACGTATTGATCGTAAGCGAAATCGACCACACAATTTTGTAAGGCGTTCAACAATACGCAAAGACTCGGCCAGATCTGAAGTCTCGACGTGAAAGCAACTTCTTCCAAAACTGTGGGCTTCGTGTGAATCCAGTCAAGGCACAGTTTTATAGAAGGCAAAGCGAAGTATTCGACGATCGAGTTCTTGATCGTGTAGACGGGCAATAATAAAGCAGACAGACTTCCCGCTATGAGATCGAAAATACAATCTCGAGCTAGTTTCTCGTCGAACGTTAACTGTTCGTTTCTCAGTGGTTCGGTGCTGCCCATAACAATGTTTGTCGTATGTTCCAACGCGTACAAATTAATTACAAACATCTGTACAAGCATCCACGAACTGAAACTTTCTGTCGCCACCAGTGCTGTTAATGTTTCTGTTAACAATTTCGTGTAGGTGGATGCGATCTTCGTGTTCCCAAGATTATGAATAACACCGTGCAGCTTTAAGAAGACTGCTATATATTCCTGGGACGTTAATTTAGTTTTCCCTTCAATGTTTACCGAGGTGTCGTTCAAAGCAGAAGATAACGTTTTTGCTAGATTCGTAGTAGCGACAGGAAACGGATGCTTCACAGCAACGGATCGTGTGTAATGAAATACAGTTCCCAACTTGTTGCCACGCGATGCTTCCAAAAGTGCTAGCTGGTTATATGGTTGTCCGCTGGATGGTGACAATGATACAGCATGTCTATAGAACAGCTCTGCTTGTTTACTTTCGTTCCTATAGCGAGCAATATCTCCCAAGTGTACCAAACAGTATTGACATGCATAAAAACATGACGATTTATGAGGCACCGACAAGTTCTCAACAGCTTTCCATGGTGAAGTACATCCGTACACATAGCCTTTCCTACAAAATACGTTCGGTTAGACAAAGTAGATTTCCAATGGATTTCATTTCTATCTAATTACCTTCTAAATGGTAAATCTAAATCGAACGCTGTACAAATTTCCTGTAACAATGTCAAATAAAAACCACTGGCCGCCTCCAAGCACCAACTGAGCAAAGCTTGAGATTCTCCTCGCTTCGGATTCTTTCTGTCCTTCGCTTGTGATTGCAAGGTTGCTATGTAATTCTTGAATCCAAGATTCCAAAGCTCCTGTTCTACCTTTCTATCCAGCGCATATTCCAAATCCAATATGAGAACTTGTTGATATATCTTTTGCAATTGCTGTTGACATACCCATGCATCGCTATCGTTTAGAAGGTCTTTACAACGTTGAACTTTATCCTTTAGTGGCTCGGCTTTTCTAATAATTATATGATCGAATCAGTTTCGGGTAAACATTAAACATAGATATTTTTTATATTACTTACTTTAAAGCTTGTATGGCTGCGTTTAGGCCCATATTCCGTGCACCTTGACTCGTTAATGCAACACGTTTTGCCTATATATAATAAGGTAAATAAGGACTTAACCTCAGATGATGTTATGCCTAACAAACACTATTTAGAAGTTGAACTGTATAACATCTAGCGATTTACTATTTAATAATACGAGATACATACGTGTTTACAGTCAAATGCGTTCGTTCACGCGAAATATATATGTTAAACATATTGTCACATAAAAACTTCACAATTTTGTCAGGTTACAGAGATTCAACACAATGCACTAAATTTTAATTACCGATCTCCTTCTTCTAATTTTAGCTAGCTCGTAACGTACGGATCATTTATAGTTTAACACGCGAAAAAGATGAATTAATACTATGTTCATCGATCAAATTACGAATTGAATCGATTAATCCGAACGATTACGCATGTTTTCTCGTAGTAGGAATATTTTCTAGAATTATACAAAAGCATCGAATGATCACACTGACAAAAACATTCAAACGCAGAATTCTTGAAAAATGAAAAACAAAATTTTTGTTGACCATTTCACTCAACATAATTTATTCAGCTGACGAAAGTCAATGTGTATTAAAATTGAAAATCTAGGTTAACCGTGGCACAACGATAATAACATTACAAAGGTAGTGAGTAGCTCGCTAAATATCAAACCGATAGCCAACTTTTCGATTCAAGCACAGTACCAATACAAAATTAATTACAAAACCTAGTTTAAGGCGAAATAAGAACTTACATTCACATATTTACATTAAGAAAAAGCATAAGATTCACCGCATTACTGATATGTACTTCACAGTAATGAAAAACTGTACCGCCCTTGCGTTAAACATCTCAGTTACTTTCAGTGAAAAACATCAAAACTTTCGATGAATGAGAACGGGACTTGTAAAGCTAAAATGCGCGCAAAGAAAATATTGATATGTCGAATATTGCGTTACAAGGATATTTCCTTATATCATACGAAGTTCCCTTCACGGTCTTGAATTTGAACGAAATAACAATTATGCTATTTGAAATGTGAGGTTAGAAACGGCCTGTGTGGTCAAACAATACTCTTGTGTATGTTTTTACATGTACCAGTGCCGAGACCGAGAATGTTGTCGTTGGTTTTTGCCTCTAAAAAATATTTTCCGCGCCACCGATGTCATCATAGAAACACGAAGAATCACCGTTCGTTGTCATTAGTACGTACAACTTTCTATGTTTCCTGCAATTTTCTCCATTAAAGTTCGACAGGTTCATGGCATTCGATTGTTTTCAAAGGCACGTGGCTAAAGCCAATACGCGCTATGAAACGATTAGCAGCGTGACTGTTCCGACACGCGACACTTTTACAGGAATCAAAATCATTCTTCAACAGACTTTTTCCGCTTCAGAGTTACGCTCGTTGTCACGATGAAGAAAAGCAAAAGGAAATTGACGCGAAACGGAAAGAGATCATGGCACGCGGTCTTCCAAAACAGAAACCCTTGAAAGGGGTCAAGCAAATCATTGTTGTTTCTTCTGCGAAGGGTGGTGTTGGAAAATCTACAATCGCTGTAAATTTATCGACAGCCTTAAAAATCATTGAACCACATAAGTCTGTTGGTTTACTAGATGCCGATATATTTGGTCCTTCTGTACCTCTAATGATGAACATAAAACAGTCCCCTGTGGTTAATAAGAACAATCTTATGGAACCAGTTGTCAATTATGGAGTAAAATGGTAGAGATTTGATTTTATGTTGGACAGACTTCTTATCGTAACATTTGCTTCCTATAATTTTTCTTTATGTATAGTATGTCTATGGGTTTTTTGATTGACGATAAATCACCTGTAATCTGGAGGGGATTAATGGTAATGAGTGCGATTGAAAAATTATTACATCAAGTAGCATGGGACCCCTTGGATTATCTTATTATCGATACTCCGCCAGGAACAGGAGATACACACCTTTCATTGATGCAAAACATTCCTGTTACCGGAGCATTATTGGTCACTTCGCCCCAAAAAGTAGCCTTGGAAGTAACCAGACGAGGACTTAACATGTTTAAACGATTGGACATTCCAATAGTTGGAATCGTTGAGAACATGAGTAGCATTTTATGTCCTAAGTGCGATCATGAAATAGCTCTTTACGACAATAATGCGAAAGCTATGGCTGCAGAACTGGGTACCAAATTTATAAATTTCGATACACGTTAATTCAGGTTTATAAGTTCTCGTATTTGTTGTAGGTGTACGAGTCTTACAATCGATACCTGTATCCAAAGATATTGCGCAAAGTTGCGACATTGGTAAACCGATCGTGTTATCTGTTCCAGAAAGTAGTCAAGCCCGTGCATACAGAGACTTAGCAAAACACGTAATTTCGTTTCTAACCAATGAATCGGTACAAAAAAAGTAATACTATTTTTAACGGGTATTCAAATTTGTTAGTGCTAAAAATATATGTACATTCATCTCTTTTTCTCAATATTCAAGTACTACATATCTTCATCCCCACCTAGTTTGATAGTTTACCCCCTCCTTCGCCAATTGTACCAAGTGGAACAGGTATATCAACTCGGATCCGTTTCCATATGATTCATTGCAAGATTACATTACACATACCTAACGCGGATACATATTGTTGAGAAACGTAAGCGTGTGTTACCTTCAGGCACACGTTGAACAATCTCAGACAATACAACGCGTTTAAATGCTGAAAAGTAAGTTTAATCGGAAAGATATCCTAAATTCTCCTATTTTAATCCGACTTTATGTTAGAATAAAATAGGTAATGTCGAACTTCCTCGACGTCGATCATTTCAAACGTTTTTATGTAAGCCTAGATTACAGAAAAGCATAACACTGCTTTTAGTTTTCGATCGATCGTTTAGTTTATTGGTTCTTTTACACCATTCTTCTTCTTTTTTTTTAGTTTTCAGATTCAGTTTGCAACATGAACAACGCAACACCCACAAGCGTACATTCTGACGTAAACGCTGAAGTCTATGATGTGCCAATGGAGGTAATTGTGAGACCTATTCCTCCAATAGTAGATGAAGAGAAGGTTCAAAGTCTCATGGACACTTTAAAATGCCCAAAAACGGAATCGTCTGTACCACCGATCGATATCCTGTGGATTAAAGGCAGCGAAGGTAACAGGATTTTCGATATTCTTTTGTTTGACTGAAAACTGAATTAAAGTATACGTATATTGGTTCATTGCACATATTTTTGTTTCCCTTTGTTGTAGGTGGTAATTATTATTACTCCTTCGGTGGATGTCATCGATATACGGCCCACCAGAGACTTGGTAAACCATTCATTAAAGCTAAATTAATACAATCTACGATAACAGATTTGAGAACGTACCTTGGTGCCTCGACACCAAACTTGAAATAATTTATAATACATTTTACAATTCTTTTTAAATGCTCTGTACTGCATTGTAAATATAAAAAACGAACCTATTTATTTACTATTAATTTTGTATCAATATCATAATTAGTGTCAGTATCAATTGTAATAGAAATGCATTTAAATGAACACAAATAACTTGCACGCAAAATTGTTAGACCTCCATATTGCAACCCCATAAAAATTTGCTTTTAAATATAAATGTGGAAACGTACACACTAAATATTTCTATGTGAGTGCAAAGACGAGAGGATCTAAGTACACACGATTATTATGCAACAGTATAATCACAGCATACTTTTTTTGTAAAAAGAATTAATTTACGAATATTTAATCTTTCTTTTGTGACGCTTTTTACTTTAAAAATTATACCTTTCAATAACACTATTCTCTAATGCATTTAATGTACAATATTACATATATGTCTGAAAGTTATTACTATTTTACCATATATGTATACTGTTCTTGACACACACGTGTTTATTAAAAAATTTCTTATGATTATCTTTTTAAGAAATTTTAGTTATGTTTAGTTAATGTATTTAACTTATTTACGTCAAATTCGTCTACTGTTTTTTTATGATTTGTTTGTACGTATTAAATCGTATTAATTATTTGAACTCTATTCTGTACAATTTCACGTAGAAACAGGCACAAAGCTAAAAACTTCAGTGCTATAGTTTCATTTTTGTTTCTTTGTGATTGCATTCATTTAATTTACGATCCCGTTTTCCGCGGGTTTTTTGACATTTCAGTTTTTACTTCCTCAAGATTAAATTCGTAAGAATTTTTCAAATTTCTCTTTTGCAAAATCTTCTGACTAGATTCTTTAATGAAATATGGTTTATAATTCTTAGCGATATCCTCTGCAACAGCATCGGATACATCGTTAGTCGCATGAGTTCCGCGCGTTTCATTTCCAGATCTACCAGTATTTTTCAAATGATTCGGTATTACTGATTGTTGTAAATGCAACAATTGCGTATTAGTAACTTCGCAATCGATTTGCATCATAGTTATGTGATTTCTGGGCGTTGAAAATGTTTCTGCAAAAAGAAAAGAAAAGAAGAGTATATGTCCGTTAACTATACAAACTTGCTACTCCTTTCAGTTTAGAACAGAACAGCCCTCACCATTTGGAGGCACCGCAGGAAGAACCAACGACATTTTCGGTCTGCCTGTACTGTTTTTCCTCGAAGCTGGTAAAAGCAAATGTTCTCCGCTAAACCAAACCACGTAGAATGTATCGTCTCTCCTGCCCAAAGCTTCAAACAGAGATGCATGCTCCTTCAATGTCGGCGAAAAAACTTCCACAGCATTTGTAATGGTAGAACTTGCTGTTTTTCGAAGTATCTCCGATTTGTTTTTTCGTGGCAAACTATGCTTGTCTTTAGTCCTTTTCTGTATTACGTACGGCGACAGTAGCCCTTCCATAAATTTCTCGTCAAATTTTGCGGTTTTTGACGTAAACCAATTATTGTGATCGGACTCTTCACCGATCCATCGTCTCAATTCGTAATCCAAACGAATCGATTCGCTTTTATTTATGTACATTGGACACATGGGTTGAAGCACTGATATATTTTTACGGAAATTCTTTTCCTCTTCTTGTTGAGCTTGATCTTTAGGTGTCCAAAGCAATGTTCTTCCATGTCTTACATATGGCGTATTGGTAGCAATGTCAACCGGTAACACGTTCAAATGATTCTCTCTTGAGAGAACGTTACTGTAAGAGGAAAGATTTTTCAGGGATACCTGTTCATTTTCTAATCTTAAAATTCCTAAATGTACTCACCTAAAAGT
Source organism: Halictus rubicundus (assembly GCF_050948215.1). Lineage (NCBI taxonomy): Eukaryota > Metazoa > Arthropoda > Insecta > Hymenoptera > Halictidae > Halictus > Halictus rubicundus. The sequence goes on from NC_135160.1 coordinate 11,335,471, forward strand.
ATTGACATTTAAGGATACCATAAAAGCCATACCCAAAAGAATAGCAACATTCTTCTTATTCGCGTTGAGATTTATGCTCCTAAGCTTGTTAACAGTACTCGTTGTGGTCTCTAGCGCAGAGAGTTTCTGTTTCAAGCTTGTATTCTCCTGACACAAATACAGTTCAATTACAATAATTTACCTAAGGCTGGGACCCTCTGGGAAGAGGAACCGAGTTTCCTTTTCCGTTACCTCTGCTCTATAAAACCGCACGAAACAAAGTATCTATTATCTTTAACTGTACTTCCAACATAGACACTCCTATGTCGGTGGATAGCAAGACTGCAGAGATGGAGGGTCTGTAGTCAGTATACATTGAAAGTGGAAACGCGAGCCTCTTGTCTCTTATCATTTCATTTCATTCTCAGAGCGACCCCAGCATAATAAACGATCGAGTAACTAATTTTTTAGAGTTCTCACCATCTTTAAGTGCTTGTTTTCTTCTTGCAGTTTACAAATTTGTTTCTCTAACGAAGACACATATTCTTTCTTTTTCTTTCGCGAAAGACAAGCAGATTCCCTGTTTTTTATCATTCTTTGTTGCCTTTTCAATGCTTTTATTTCATTTTCTTGCCGCCCGGTAAAATTAACGTCTTGGGTTTCACTTTTTATAACGATTGGAGTATAGCTCGAATGTTCCGTTTTAATTAATATTGGCCTGCAGCCAGGGGTATCGTTTTTTACAACTATAGAAGTGCATCCAGCCGTTTCATTTCTCAGAATCAAAGATGCGTCCGCGACACCGATATTTGTTTCTTTTCCCGATACATACATATCCGCGGTATTCGTAGAATTCAATTGTGATATTTGTGCTGCGTTCGCTTCTGTTTTTATTTGGACTGGTGAAAATTGTATCGAATTTTCGGCTGCAATATTATTTCCATTGGCTGGTAATAAGCGAGTCATAAGAGGGTACGGTGTGTAGTTTTGTTTAACCTTCTGTGTTAACGTTAGTAAGTTTTGTGTACTCAATAAAATAGTATTCTGAGGCTGTTCTGGAAAATATGAAATATAAAAATACGTATCATGCAATTTCCAAATATCACTTGACAAAGTGATTTATATTGGAATAATGTTTTACCATTGTTTACAGGCTGTGTCTTTGGCTGTACTTGAATAAATTTCATAGACTTTCTATCCTGACATTTAATAGGGATAAATTTTACTTGCTTCGCGATATTTGCATTAAACACTGGCTCTGGTGATATAGACGGAGAAATATTTTGAGGCGGTGAAATTGGTGGTGTCTCTGGAGTTGACTGTAATTAATGCATAGAATATTTAGCTAGAGAAAATAGTAAAAACCATTAATGTTGATATATAGGAATTAATGTACTTTAAAGTCACAGAATGAAAGAGCAGAGTCTGGTTCTATCTGTAATTCAGATCTACTGGATTCCGAATGACTGGATTCAGGTGATAGTGGCAATTGCACGGGAGGACTTCTAGGTTCCAGCTTAACTTCTTCCATTTTTACATCATCTGTTAAATTTGAATTTATGACTATGAAGAAAATAGTTTTGATAAATGTATACATCTATAATATAAATTCACAACTTTTAAGTTGTAGGTATACCTGAAGTTTGTTGAGAACTATGTGCATCAAATTCTTCTATACATGGTGCAGATTCTCCTAAAGAAACATCATTCATGATTTGATAATCAAAATCATTTTCTATCTGGAAAGGTATTTCATCCTCTAAAAATGTTGAAACGCTTAATTCAGGATTTAAAGACTGAAATAAATCATCCGAGAAAGGTGAACAATCGCCATCTGCAAGAAGTTTTATGGTTTCATGCTATTAACGTTAAAATTCTTTCCACATTTTTCTGCAGAATTCTAATGCATTTTTTAACTGTTATAGTTGTCGCTTATACATTCTATATGATTATATAGTACAAGAAAATATGTTCAAATGTTTTAAACTTAAAAGAATATGCTGTACCCATTAATTCAAGATCTGGAAACATCTGAATTTCAGATGCTGCAACACTATTCCACTGTAGATCCTGGTTTATCAACATATTTCACTCTGTGTGAAATCCTTTTTACTCAGACAGAAATAATAACCTTCAATTCTATCAGCACGTCAGGTGCATTAGTAATCTACTGTTTTCAATGAAAACTACAACCACCGACGAGTTGATATTTAATCATAAAAATGTTATAAACAATATTCGACGAAAGCTATTCGATTCAAAGAAACACATATCAATTCGAATAAAATCAGAATTGTGTCGCTTTGGTTGCGGGTCCAACGACTAACAATAAAAGACACCGGTCGAAATACAATATTTATTCATCAACACTGATCACAGGAGAATCACTGTACTTTAGAACGGCCGTTGTATCTTGTTTTTTAACACTTTATTGCATATGAGGTATCTTGACATGTTTTGTATATGATATGTATCAACAATCATCAGTTGTCGTGTTTTTAACTAATACTTGATTTTTTAATAACTAATGCTAAATGTGGCTGAAAAAATTCATGATGCCAACACGATAGGTAAATCACAGACTGTGGCGTGGGTTGTGGGCACAGACGATGTATAGGGATAGACAGTCTACTCCAGAGGCTTTTTCGAAGGTTACGCCCCCTTATCCTGGTCGCGCGTCACGCTAAGTCTAATTTTTAGCCTAGACCAGAACCTGCATCATCTTTTTAGCCTGGACCAGAACCTGCATTATCTTATCATTAGCAGCGGATTCCAAATAATGCCAGAGTGGATGCTACTTCTATGTTAAAAGAGGCTCTTCTATGTAGGCTCTGATCCAGCCTAAAAGATGATGCAGGAAAAGTAGGGACACTAAAACCCCGAGCGTGAGCACTCTCATTTCCTGTTGTGGGTAAGTGTTGTTCTAGTGGCGCCAACGGTGGCAAAACACTGAAGCATGAAAACAAGCAATGCTACCGCGATCGGTAAAGTCACAAACTTTAGGTCTGTCGGTAAGTGTTGCTCTGATGGCACTAGCCGTGGAAAAATAGCTGATTATTTAATAATATTTGATATTAATAAATAATATATATGATGAATATTAATAAATAACATATATGATGAATATTAATAAATAATATTTAATCAACAACATTATATTATTTCGCTTGTTTAAAATGAAAAATGTGTACTCGCATGTAGATATTTGTTTATTCTTGGTAATCATGATGAGAAATGATCAAACAAATGGATATAAATATGAATTTTCAGATACTGCTGGTATTTTAACGTAATAATTGTAAGGGGCTTTTGTTTCTCACGAGCTTCATGTTTGAAATGTATTCTCTATTACTATTAGACATCTACCATGGTACATCTTCCTATTTACATGTATCGATTAGTTGCCTACATAGCACTCTCACGTTGTTTGATAACTGCCTGTACACATTTCGCCATTGTTGGCGAAGCCCGAGACACTGCATCTGTCATGAAGAACTGATCCAATGACTTTTGTTTAATTTCTACTGGTTCCGAAGATAAGGATCCTCCACATTCCTGCACATACACGTAAATATATACATACATTAGCTTCCACTGAATCATTGAATCGTGTTTAATTCTCTGTTTAAGTACCTTCGATAACTGTAATGCTTGGGAAAAATAATTAGCTGGTTCTACGTTGCCGTATCTGACTAAATGGGGTGCAACTTCTTCTAATCTAGATCTGACCTCCATCAAGTTGTCATACGGCAAACAAACACCAGAGACCTGTCGAGGCATTCAATTGATTCGCTATTATTTTTGACGAATTCTAAACATATAAAGTTTTGAGAAGATTAAAAATTACCTCAGAAAGCGCCCGTATAATTTTCCAGTCTGGACGCGCCATTCCTGGAGGTGAAATAGCGGCACAAGTTTGTTGAGCACGACCTTCTGTATTTACGTATGTTCCAACCTTTTCAGTGTATGCTGCACCAGGCAGAATAACATCTGCGATCGCGGCTCCTTCATCTCCGTGACTACCTAAAATAAGTCGGGCAAACGTTGATCACATTTTACAATCAACGATCGCAAAACATATTAAATGTAACCTTGCATATACCTATATATACGATGAAAGTATTTGGAAAGTCTTCTTTCTTTATATTTGCATCGTCTGCCCCTAATAGGAAAAGAACCTTTGGTTGCGCCTGCTTCACTTCTTCTACAGTCGCCGAATAACCTATGTCTAATGCAGCTACTTGCGACGCATTCGTATGCAGGATGTTTAGCACTTTCGAACCTTGAGGAGCCTACGAACAAGACAAAAAGGATTAATGCAACTGCAGTGTATCGCTGCAGTGTTAGGAGTCATATATGTATAGCACTTGTTGAGGGAATTCCTAGAACGTTTAAACAATTGCTTTTATAGGTAGATATCAACCTCTTATGTGGGAAAATGATTATCTTACATTCGATTTTTCTCCCAAGGCTTGTGCCAGCGACTGTGTTTCGGAGAGAATTTTCACTCCATCTTTTCTGGTTAATTGCTCAGCGCCTAAAATGACTAGGGGTCTTTTAGCAGCTTTTAAAGTATTAGAAAATGGATGAGTACCATTTTTCAATTGCGTTATAATGTCTGGGGATTCGCCTAAATGCTGAAACGTAAATTAATTCTCAATCTGTAAGCATTGGCAAGTTTAAGGAAATAAATATAATAAAAACTTACCTCGATTTCATATGTCAAATCTACCTTCGGACCTATTAGTGCAATGGTTTGTTCACCATGGATGTATCCCTTTCTCAAACGTGTATTTACCAATGGTGCTTCGTATCTCGGATTTGTTCCGATTAGCAACACCACGTCTGCTTCCTCGACTGCGGCAATTGTACTATTCAACAAGTAACTGCTTCTTATATCGATACCTGCACCCTGTTTTGGAAATTTTTGTTCTGTTGCAAGGGTTTCACTGCCAAGCTTATTTATTAGATCTTTTAGAGCTACAAGAGACTCGGCATCCGCCAATTTTCCAGCAATTGCCGCACATTTATCTGCGGGTATGCCTTGTACAGATTGAGCGGCTGAAAAACGGTACGATGTTTGGAGTTAGAAAGTACAACGAAGAATAGATCATTTCAATTACAACTGTACTATACACGTATGTGTACGTAACATTACTTTGAAAGTATAACTACGTTTAAAGTATAACTACGATATACTTGCTACTAGAGCATCTTCCCATTCTACGGCTTCCAACTTCCCATTGATTTTCATCATGGGAGTAATCAGCCTCTGGCGCTTCAGTCCGTCGCAAGAGAAACGTGCTTTGTCAGACAACCACTCTTCATTTATTTCCTACACAGTATATATATATATGGTATAATTAAGGATTATAAGCAATTAATATATCTTTGAGCAATTATCGTTATCGACGATGCTAACTTCGTTCACCCTTGGTAGAATTCTAAGAACTTCGTTAGTCCTGTGTGTTACCACTATATTGCTACCGACAGCATCGAGAACATCGATACTGTCTGTAGAACGGGTCTCCCACGGACGGGCAACGAAAGAATATGGTTTACTGGTTAATGCACCGACAGGGCATAGGTCGATGATATTGCCAGACAACTCAGACAGGAACATCTTTTCTACATAAGTTCCAACCTGTTTGAAATAATTTGAAACATGCATAAATATATAAACGTGAAATATATTAAGATACATTTAAAGTAAATGGAAAAGCTTAACATACTTGCATATCATTTCCACGGCCAGTAGTCCCTAAATCGTCGATACCAGCTACTTCGGAGGCAAAACGTATGCACCTTGTACAATGAATACAACGTGTCATAATTGTTTTTACTAGGGGTCCAATATCTTTGTCTTCTACCGCTCTCTTGCCACTGTAATCGATGTCAACAAATCGGCTCCGGTCGCTACCGAAAGCCATACTTTGATCCTGCAGATCGCATTCACCTCCCTGATCGCAAATAGGGCAATCCAACGGGTGATTTACCAATAAAAATTCCATAACACCTTCTCGAGCTTTACGAGTTAGATCAGAATTTGTTTTGATTCTCCAACCTTTCATTACAGGCATGGCACAAGCGGCAACAGGCTAGACACATTTTATAAGAAAAAAAGATACAATTATTATTTATTCCTGTTCCCTGTATCACGTATCTCGTTGTGTGTAGTTGTACAAATAATGGATACCTTGACTTGCTTCTCAATTTCTACGAGACACATCCGGCAATTTCCAGCTACAGCTAAACGTTCATGATAACAAAATCTGGGAATTTCAACTCCCACTTTTGCAGCTGCCTAAGAAACGCAATTAAATTGAAATAAAAGTAGTAACATGTCACACACAATGTTTGTGAAGTATCGCAAGATTTGAGAAGCAGCTGAATCGTAAAAACAAAATTATCAGAAGTTATCGAAATTGTGCTATGTCGCTTAAACGATGCAAAGAGTTGTTGTTTTACCTGCAAAACAGTTGTCCCGGGTGGGACATGAACGGGTTTGTCATCTATGAATACTTCTACCAATTCTTGCTGTAACTTGGAGGATGTATGCAATCCCACGGCAAAGGGCCTACCACTTGGTAGCCCTGTAGACAATCTTATTACCGGGAGCCTCAACATTTTGGCTCTAATCACCCTTTACGCGTCGATCTTCCACTGTTATGTAAGAAAGAGTCATAATTGAAACTGTGTTCAACGTATCAAGTCCGATAACCTAATTCTATGTCAACGAGTAAATCTATACTTTTCTGGTATTAACACGAACATAACAGAACACAATAACTTCTATACGTGTACATTTACGTGACATAATACTATTCGTAACTGTTAAACTAATCAAATGAACTTTATAGTAGTCAGAAATTACCAAAACTATCCCTCTTCTCCCAGATTCCTTACAGACGTAAAGGGATGCCTATGGCAAACGGATGACAAGATTGTTCCGAAACTGGGCTCTGGTGTATTGAATTTCGTACATTCACGAGAACTAAATCGTTACGAAGCGACTAATTTTTGAACACACTTTTCGGAAATCTTGCCAGAAGTAAATTAATTCCTGAGAATATATAACTACTTGCCAGCTTAGAATAAGGATGCTTGAATTAACTATTTTCGGTATATAGATTACATTCTATCTGGCAAAAGTGTTTTACATTTCGCAATGTTTTTTTATAAGCATAAAGAAGACGCAAATGTATCTATATATATATATATCTTAAACCGGCTTAGCGGATAGATGGAACATCTAGTGAAGTCGAGTTCGTTCTTTGAATTTGACTTATAGCTTAGTTGATTTTAAATTTTATTTAGGTCTCCAAAAAATTTGGAAACTGGGCTCGCAAATTTTGAAGATTTAAATGATAAACAGAATAGGCAAAGAGTTGTTATAACATATATGTATACATATATATATGTGCAAGACGAATCGAGCTCTTAGCAAAGCCTTCCTTTCTATATAGGTATATTTCATAGGAAAACCAAAAAATGAAATAATGCATACAAGCAAGTACGTTATTTATATGATTCACGATTGCAACGGTCAATATGCAATATAGGATAGAAAGTAATACAATACGCATGTATGAATGTGTCATCTCTAAAAGTACTTATAGCTTTAAATAAGACTAAATAAAAATGTAATAAAAGTATCGAGCGATTTAAGTTTTGAACAATTAAATGTTGTTATTCTTCTTGAATTAGAATAGAATTAAATAACGGCAATGTAATTTCTACCGTCTAGAAATAATCACTATAAAGTAGTAGTTACTTTTTATTTGCCAAGAGTAATTTACCGGAATGACGTCATCTTGCATCGAAGCAACGAATCGTCAACTTTTTCACTGCATATAGCTTTCTCTTCCGGTGAGCAGGTAGAGAGTACTTCGTTACTGTCGGCTTCTATCAAACATTGTCTTTACCTGAACTTTCGCAATGGCTATTGATGATCTTAAGACAGATAAGGGTGTTAAGGAATTAAATTCTTATTTAGCAGATCGTAGTTATATCGAAGGGTAAGTCTTCTTTTATCAGTAAAGAATCTTTGTCGCGGTACACGTGTTCCACTTGTCGGCATCTTATAAGAGCCGCAAATCTTCTTTTTCTTTCTCTCTTGTATGAAAGTCTGAAAGAGGAAATCCTTGAATAGAATTATTCGAACTCGTCACTTGACAAATTCTGTTCTCAACACTTTACGCGCGATACTTGTGGTTGTATTTTTCTTATTGGCATTTCTCTTGTTAAATTTAGTTGCTGCTTAGTTTTTAACTAGGCTCCAAATTTTTCATCGATCCATATGTGTAATAACAACGCGAATTGTTTTATATTTATTATTGTAAAAACTGTTATTATCGTGGGCGTGCAGTGACATGTAGTTTCTATTTCATTATCTGGTTTCTTGTAGCTTTGATTTTGAAAACTTTTTGGAATAAGAATCAAATGTATAACATCGAAATACAGAATTGGATATTTTTAAGGTGGCAACCTACTCAAGCCGATGTAGCAGTGCTAGAAGCTTTGGGAAAGACTCCGACATCTTCGAATCCTCACGTTTTACGATGGTACAACCATATCAAATCGTATGACTTAGAAACACTTCCTGGAGAAAAAAAAGCACCCACACTCTTAAGTAACGATAATGTTAATACTCCACCAACAGCGGCAAAGAACGAAGAAGAGGACGACGTAGATCTGTTCGGTTCCGATGAAGAAGAGGACGCGGAGGCTGCAAGAATCAGAGAAGAAAGATTAAAAGCTTACACAGAAAAGAAATCTAAAAAGCCAGCTTTGATCGCTAAGTCTAGTCTTGTATTGGATGTAAAACCATGGGGAGACGACACAGATATGAAAGCGATGGAGGAAAGCGTTAGATCTATAGAGATGGATGGATTAGTTTGGGGTGCCTGTAAGTTAATAATCATTTTTGTCCGAATTTCATTTTGCAACGTTGTTTTTAATTCGCACACGTTTACTTTGTTTTTTCAGCCAAACTAGTTGCTGTGGGTTATGGTATTTCTAAGTTCAGAATAATGTGTGTCATAGAAGACGACAAAGTATCTGTGGACTTACTGGTAGAACAAATCGAAAGTTTTGAGGAACTAGTTCAATCCGTTGACATCGAGTCATTCAACAAAATCTAAATGACTGTTTGTGTCCGTTACTTTTAATATTAACTTAATAAATAATAATCATTGTTTCTATATATAATTTGTTATTGGATGATCCTGAAGAATTACTAATGCAACTTCAATGGTAATATATTAACGAAGCTTTAAACAGAGTATTCATTTGAGTTCTATTACCTTAATGTTAGCAATAGATTACAAAAGATATCTATCTTAAGTTTACATATTCTTTTTGTATTTCAAAATTAAATAGAGGCACGCATAACTAGTACATACTATATATTAATTAATAACAATGATACAACGATAGTATGAACTTCTAGTTAATATTTACAATCAGTCTGCATTTGAATAGACTACCTTGCTTATCAAGATGTTAACACCTCTCTAGGTCTTTGAGACAGCGATCAAAGTTCAATCTACTTTGCAACGGTAGCTTGTATTTTACTTTGTAACCTTTTGTTTCCCTCTGTCCTTCGTAAAAAAAAATACAGTAACAACAATGACGATTCTATACAATGTTCTATACAGTTAAAAGATATTAAGTGAAAATTCGTTCGTCCTTTATTGTTGATGCGTTCATCATATTAAATGATGTGCGAACAGAATATGCCTTTATATTTGTCATTGTATATTATACATACAGTAGAATGAACTTTGGAATAAGTTACTTATATGGTAATTTCTATTAATATCAGAAGAACAAACATAAGGCGAACGGTTGCGTATCTGGATATACTCGACAAGGGAAAAATTTCGGGTCCGCAGATACGAAAGCGATAGTTAAGGGTTTAATTTATAATAAAACGAAATACGTCTGAGTTTAAATCTGTTAATGTGTTACTCGGTAGCTTATTATATGTATATACGTTTGTTGTTTATTTAATACTCAACAGCGACCTCGTAATGGAAATGCAATTTTTCAATAAACGTCCAATCGACATATTTTGTTTCGTCCAGAAAGTACGCAAGTAAAACGCATATATTTATTTATGTAGAAGTGATATAATACATAAATAATGATTTTAATCAAAAATACTTAGGATAAGAGTTGAGTAGTTTCGAGGGGGTACAATATCATTTGACGTAATTAGTTTTCTTCCAAGTGTCAAGCGCCCAAGCCTGGAGGACATACGAAGGTCAAGTTTGCTTCTTTAAAGAGAAAAATTAATTTATCATTGCATTAACATAAATGATTTAATAACCATCGTGATGAACACCACTGAATTTATTTTAGCTATCATCTATAGCTTTGAATCGAGACGAAGACGGCCTTGAATTTCATGAAGCAAATGGTAGAAACAAATCGAATAAATTTACTGTGAGATTATAGTGAAACTGTTCGTAATACTGCAGCGTTGAAGTTGTTGCTTGCGGTATGATCTGGGATCGAACTCCAGGATCGGTTCCAGTTACTTGCTCCATCCTGTATATGCGTCTAACAAAAGTTGTACATTTGTGGTGAATTTCTAATTCTGGCATAAAAGGTCGATGCGCTCGACTACAGTATACCTTGTCTAAAGCTAAAATCCGGTTTCGACATGGGTTCTCCGTTCTTACGCCGCGCCGATATGAGTAAACGTTACGCTTACATCGCACAGTGGTTTAGGAACCCGCTTTCCGTGGTCAAAATTACTTTAACATGTAAAAATTTAGGTGACTTTGAGATTTGTACAAACCTGAACGCTGATTCACTTTTATCCGATATAAAAGTGATGATGATTTATCAGATCATCAGAAAATCCTGAAAATCGTGATGGCAGTACGAAAGAGGTCCAGGAATCCGTTATTTGTGATCAAAATTAGAAACGTCTGCATGTCGACTCTTGATGAAATATGATCAATATAAATATAATTAATAGGACTAAAATACAACCAGAAAAATACAGAAATATAATTGTTTTTAATTTTCAGCATCTACGATACCTGCATTTTAAATTCAGTATAGATTTAAAAGTTGAACGAGGTTGGACCTCAAAATTGTTTAGTTCTTTCAACAAATGTTTAAACTTTCTTTAAAAAAAAAGCCCGACAGCTATAGCACTTGTAAGCACTTTTTTAAAACTTTTCGCAAAGTTTGAATTGCTGTGAAAATTTCACTATTTATACATTAGTTAAAAAATACTTTCGACGCAATTAAATAATCAAAATACAACTACCGAAATGCATAAAGTTGTTCTACAAAACTATTATTTGATGATGATCTATTTTGACTTCAGCACGTTGTACGCGGTTACAGGATCGTCTAAAACGAATAATATTTTGGATTTCATAGTTTTAACACTAGGTTTACGGAGCATTAAAAGTGAGTATTTTACATTACCTTATAAAAATAAGAAGAACGTGTCTATCCAAATTTTCAGCCATTTTTTAAATAATATATACCTAAGGAAATAAGTTTGTTGAGTAATTCCACGTAGATGGATCTTCACAATCTCAATAATCGTAAATTAAAAATATTAGAACCCGTCATTTTGACGGGTCCCGTAAACCTAGTGTTAAAGTGTTCTCACTGTGTAAGTTAACAAATATCTGCAAAGCATTAAAAAATTAAATTTTGGCCACGAAAAGAGGGTTCCTGGACCATAGTGTATCGCGCCGTGAGGGGTGCAAAGTATATGTGTACCCGTTCGATACCCGTTACAAAGAAATGAATCAATTCCTTTCTTCGTTTCTATAAATATATGCATTCTTTTTCAGTGTCAATTGTATATGTTGCGCGCACGATGACTGCAACTTTGAGATAATAATCTGAAGATGTGAACATCGGGAATTCCATTATACGTTTCCAGGATGACTGTTGAAATAGGAGCGGAACTATCTACAGACATAACTTGTCGTCGTCATCGTTGCCTCTATTTATCGTTTAGCGTCGAGAAAAAGAGAAAAACAAGTTCGAGCAGACGTTAGTTCTCTCGTACGAGATTGAAATACGGTATAAGTATTTCGTTGAAATTGATACGGAGGCTCGTGTGCAACCGAATGGGTACCAGTTTGAGTTTGATTTTTATTTGTGGACGTTAACGCCGCGACCACTTGAATTCCAAAAGGTGGGAGTCTTCGTTTTTCAGTGACGATCTTTCTCGCCGGATCGCAGACCTTGCCACTGACCTTTGTCGAAGTCCCCACTTCTGCAGCCGTGAACATACGTTCACCGCCCACTTGCCATATCCGCTACAACTCTTTTGTATATAAAAGAACGAAAGGACGGAGTAACGTGCGAGTATCGTTTCAAGTATCGCAAGGGAATTCCCAAGTACACGTATCAAGGATACTCAGAATACGAGACTCTAAACTAAGAAAAATCAAGTGTTACGTACAACCTGCAAAAATGTCGCCGAGCATGCCGATTCTGGCGATATTTTTCAATTTATGTCTACTTTTTGGTAAGTAAACAATAGTACTGCTATCTACATATACATCTACCTACAAAAGTTAGTTCCACTGTGATTTATGTTCGTAAATTTTTAAATAGTTATTTTTTATAACAGCCGATCTACCCGATAGACAGTTTCCCGCTTTTCACGAAAATACCCTCCGCGGAAGAATTGATTTACACAACCGTGAAATTTACGAATTTTAACTGTCAGTCTTGTTATAAAATATTACATATCTCAATATCCTGTGATTTTACATCAGTATTATATATAATCCGAAAGTCCATTGCCTTTGTATTACATGTATATATACAGGGTCCCTGGCCTGATATTACCGTCTTGATTTGCGTCATTATTATTATTATCCACAGCGAGAAAAGATGCAGATACTTATAAGATGAGTGGTTTCGCGGGGGCACATTCTAATGTTTTGATTTTTTCGTGTCGTGGGTGGGCGCGTGAAGGACCTGTGAAGGTCAACTCTATTTTTTTAAAAATAGATTAATTTACGAGATATTTTAGTGCGAATTAAATTTTCGACTTCGAATTGCTCTTTATCTCTTTGTCTTCCTTATCGCCTTTGCTATTCACTATTGTTCTCGTCTATTGTTCGGTGCCGATACGATTGTAACGTGACAGTAAAATATTATCGGTTCCTATTTAGGACAAGAAGATTCGATGACGGAAGCTTTAACGATATCAAAAACTTGCTTCGGATGTATATGCGAGGCTGCTTCAGGATGTAACGTTACAATTGGTTGCGACGAGAACGTCTGTGGACCGTTCAGAATAACATGGGGCTACTGGGCCGATGCTGGTAAACCGAAACTTGAAGGCGCAGCTGTCTCGGTCGGCGACGGTTAGTATACAGTTATTTACGTACGGTACATATGATCTTATCCACGGAAGAGAATTTCATAGAAAATCGATTTTGTTTTCTCAGGATTTCAACAGTGCGTAAGCGATTCATACTGCGCAGCTCGCACAGTACAAGGCTACATGGAAAAATTTGCTCAGGTAATTTTTTCAAAATAATTACGTACGAGCGCTTGTATGTAACCACTCGTTGTTTTCTTTGATTCGTAGGATTGCAACGGTGACGGCAATATCAATTGCGATGACTTCCTTCGTATTCATCGATTAGGCGGTTACGGATGCAGTTCTCCTTTGAATGCTAAATACGAAGATACATACAAACGTTGCATGGCAATCTACAACGTCTAAACCACAAAGTATAATCGCTGCACTATAAAACTACATTTTATGTATTTTTATTCTTTAAAAAAATGATAAGCTTGTTTAATAAACGACGAAATAATGTTTGATATTAGAATCAAAGGAGCACTCATCAATTAAAACACATTCGCACAAACATAGAAACATTAAAACGCTTTCTGAAGGACTTAGAATAATTAGTACTTTATAAAAAAATTTTTTATACTTTAATCATTTCAAAATCTCAGTTTCGTTCCATGGGAACTTATTATTTTATCCATTAATTCAGCTCTTTTCTTAAGAGTTAGTTCCTTCTCGCCTAACGTGTCAGATGAATCTATATTCCTTATTAGAAAATAATTAATAAATAAGCGTAGGCTTTCTCGAAAAGTTTGTAATTGGGGAGACATGGATATTCTCTCGAACACTTGCAAACATGTTTGCTCGTTTTTATGTAAAAGAATACCTAATATAATTTGTCTGACAAGTTTCATGGTGTGTTTGTCTAATTCCGTGAATTGAATAACCTGTGGTAAAAATAAAGTTAATGAAAACAAGTAAAGCTTATTGCGCATCACATAATCTACAGTGCAACGTGATACAAAATATAATACTTACTTTTAAAACTGACAAGGCAAGGCATTTTTCAAGGATTAAATGAGTTAAAAATCGGGCTAGATTGCTTAGCTGCTTCGTTCCATGTGTATTCAGAGTTTTCAATTTATCCCACAAAGCGTATTGTATTGTGAGCTGAAACATTTATATATATACTTTTGTATGTATGTATTTATGTATATGTACACATAAAAAATTTTAAACACCATACCTGATATTTTCGATTATATTCGCATAATTTTTGCGCCAACACAGCATAGTAAGGATTAAATTTTTTTTCTTGCAGGCAACAATGCATTAAAACATGTATGATTTCTTCCGCCTGTTGTTCTTTCAAACCGAGATGATGGAGGTTCTCAAAAGCGTCTACGTAATCTTCGGCCGTCATAAGAATACAAAAGATATTTCTTCTTGTATCAGTGTTCATTCGTTGCTTCTCTGCTAATTCGAGTATTTTTTTACCAAAACAAAATTTTTCCTGAGTTTTGACTATCTCGTGACTAGCCGTGTTGCTCGATCCAGTCCAAGCGGAACCGACAACCCACCATTTTCCATTTTCGTCAGCTGCGCAAATGCCAATCAAATATAGATTCTTATTTTCTTTTCTTACATATTACAATCGCCATAAAGGCGGAGAAATGAATCGCATTTACCATGTAACAAATCCTCCAAGGTAACATTAAATTGCGCGATAATGTTACCCTTCCGTATTACGGTTCTCAAAACCTTCTTCAAATGCTCCACATGCGAAGGATCGTATTGTGGTATTTTACTAACATTGTTGTTCTTTATTGCTAACAAAACGTCTAACATAAATCGAACTCTGGAACTGTACAGTAACAATGTGCTTTAAATTAAACATTTATATACGAATTTTGCCATTTTATTTGAATTAAGAATGTACACTACCTACCTCTGCTCGTTATTACGACTTGCTCTTTGTTGCAACTTTTGTATAAATTCTTTTAAAGCGGATGGATCGTCTTTTCTTAGTGCAAATCCTACTGTTCTCAAAACAAGTAATATCAAGTCAATTTCTTTCTCTGTGAATTTGGTTGTAAGTCTATCGAGTATTTGATAAAGAAGCTTGTGCCCATATACCTGTATTAAGCAAACAAAAATACTTGTTCTTAAGTTTCTAGATAATTTCGTGTCTGTCTTAGTTAATTAATAACTTGTGTGCAGAATCGCTGTACCTTAAAATTATATAAATGCGAAATCATCAAAATCACATTATCCAATCTTTTATTTTCTACATCTTGCGGAGTATCTATTATTTCAATAAATTTCTTCACAAGTTTTTCCAAAAAATGAGCACCAATTTCAACCCCGACATTGGCATGTAAAATAGCAATCATCATCATATATTCACAGACTAAACGGTTTGGTGTAATCACATCGGCAATCACAGCTTCGAATGTTAATTTTGTCAACAAATAATTCATATTATTGCGGCTGTTAGCCATATACATTTCCTCTATCTGTAATGCATACATTGTATTAAAAAAAAGAGTTGTAATTCAGACAACTTTATGGGGACACAATTACCTGATTACATATGGTATGCATATTATTTTCTGCTACCCTATTCATGCAGCCTTTCAATTTCCTTTTTAGAGAAAGTAGTTTTTCGTCATCTTCATTTATGTTGTGTATTTGCGCAATATGGGATTTATGTGTATCGAGTTCATGTATAACTTTACCATCTCTATTTCTTTTCCTTCCATAAATATCTTCCCAAGTATCATCCTTGTCATCGATATTGTCATATGATTCACTTTGTTTAACGTTTAATTCTTCTTTACTAGTACCAGATATTTCTAAGTCACTATTCTGCAACTGAAGTTCATCTGTATCTTTAAAATCAGAACTGTCCATCTCATCTACGTTTTCCTCGTCATTCTCTTCGGTGGTTTCCATGCTACTTTCCTCAAGGACCATAGACAAATCAGTTTTAAACTGATTATTAAACTCATTCTCTAACAGTTCCTTTTCTGTTTCCACCATACACTTTCTATCCTTTTCAAGACAAAAATCCAAAATATCTATATATACGTTAAGAACATTTATGTAGCTAACAATTACGTGTCAATTGATTAAAAAAAAACTGTATGTGTTATATGTGCAATTATCAAATGTATAACAAAAAAAGGATACAGTCTAAACCATCCGCTTGAAAAGATTTGGGTATTGTTTTTTTCTTCTTTTTATTCAATTTTAACTGCTTTTCCAATTTTTTAATAATGGTATCTTCCTTCTGGTTTGCTTTTTTAAGGATCTCGTTCTTCTGATTTTTCTTCTTGCATTCGAGCTTTTGACGCTTTTCTTTTTTAAAAGATTTTGTTTGTAAATCTGTGCCGATTTCGACATTAATATTGTCATTATGTGCACGTTCGACATCACGTCCTCCCACAACACGCGATTCATTTCCTTTTTTAAAGTAATTTGCTCTATTAACTTTTTTCTGTTTTCTAAGCTCTTTACGAATTTGTTTCCGCGATTTCTCTGCCAACTTCGATTTACTTTTCGATTTCGATTTTTTAAATGAACTCATTTTTCATTTTACAATATAGAGTCCCGACTTCTGTCAACTTTCAAGGAATACACCTAACCTTATTTCATGTAAAATTACCGTCACAGAATATGCAGTCTGAAGAGACCTATGTGATAATTTTTCACTTTCTTTCTATTTATGAATCCTAGGTAGTAATGGGCATTATCGACTAAATTCAACTATCGACTAATTACTATTTAGTTACTACATACTATCGAATATTTAGTCGATAGTTTTTAGTCGACTGAAATTTCGTTTTAGTGGTTACGTCTAGATTGCGGGCTATAGTCTATGCCTACGTATATCACATATATAGTTTATATCGCATAAATAGCAATAAGATTTTAACATCTAATATGAATTAAAGTATTGAAATATCTATTTTACATATTTCATTACTTGCATATTTGCACGTCCTGTCATAATCATGTATTTCTAACCTTTTCGTTTCATCGTGTGACACTGACATTTGAAATTTCAAGATGGCGACGTGTAAAACAGTCGACTGAAAATAGTAACCCAACCACTACTAAATTCAGTCGATAGTTTAAAAAATCAGTCGACTGAAAATAGTAGTTGGCTACTATCGATTTAGTCGATGGTGCCCATCACTAATCCTAGGCGTTATAAGAAGCGGAAAAAGTAATATGTAACGCCACTTTGAAAACCTGACAATAAAATTTATTACATTCAAATTTATCATCATTCATTATATCAGATTGTTTATTAAAGTCCTTTGAATTAATATTTTATATTAACAATTGTGACTTTATCCATTGGTATTTAATTTATTTATAAATATGTACATATACGACGATATGTTCAAATGTAACGTCTCTGGTGTTATTAAATAAAATCATTACCAATTCTTAAAGTATAAAGCAAATTCAAGGGAATAGAACAATTGAATACTGTTGAATAAAAATATGTTCAATATATATTGTAAAGCATCGTAATTGCAATTTGCGTGCATTTGAGCATTTATTTATATTCCACTTACATATTTTTAACCTGGGGTGCAATAGCATTATATAGAGTGGGTTTTCATTTCGACTGTTGACTCTCGAATTGTAGCAATTGCAGAGTGGAGTGAACACACTATTTTGATTGTCGATATATATGTGAGTACATGTGTATCTGTATTCCCTTGTGTATCTACAGCATCTACAGTGATCTACAGCAATCTACAGGAGGGTAGTTATCGAGGTTCTTTTCAGATGATTAATTTCCACTCTTAAATCGAGGAAGGTGGGAAATCTAGTTTAAATGTTTGAAAATTTTGTAATCCGCTAACATGCATTTATTAACGAAAGTGTCACGGAGCTCTACGGCAGTAGCTCTAAAAAAAAGGTATTTGGCTTTATGCAAAATTAGAAACGTGTACTTGCACAATTCGAACTTTTATTTAGTCAACCTAGTTATAGATTTAATGGACGCATTTCATTTAATGTGAGTGATGTTTGTTTACAGTGCAATGCAAAGACAGACCTTTTCTTTTTTAAGTAAATGCAGCTTTTCTTCCCAAAAAGTTATTAATACTAACATAACACGTAAATCAGTTATTACAAATCATCCTCCGTTGACCAAACCTATTCCTAACTTACCCAAAGCAGTCTACGCTACAAAGAAGGAAGAACATCAAACGACTAAAGTAACAGTTTTGCCAAATGGATTAAGAGTTGCCTCCGAAAATCGGTTTGGTCAATTTTGCACGGTTGGTGGTGAGTATACAAGGTTTTTCAACAAATTTTACATGATCTTGTTGTCTTCGGCATATAATTTATTACTTCACAGTGTTGCTTGATTCTGGGCCACGATATGAAATCGCATATCCCAGCGGAATCTCTCATTTTCTAGAGAAACTAGCATTTGGAGTAAGTTTCTATACAGATCGACAATTTAATCTTCGTAACAATGTTGGAAAAGTACAAAAATTAAAACTTTATTATTTCAGTCCACAAAAGTTCATGAAAGTAAAGATCAAATAATGTTGGCATTAGAAAAGCATGGTGGAATATGCGATTGTCAAGCATCTAGGGACACGTTTGTTTATGCTGCTTCAGCAGAACGTCAAGGGTTAGATACAGTTGTACAAATACTAGGTGATATTTCTTTAAGACCCAAAATAACAGAAGAAGAAGTAAGAAAGTACTATGTTTTTAAGTACTATACAAGTTACACGATTGTACTGAATGTTCTCTACTAATTCAAACTTGCTATATAAGGACAATATTAATATCGATAAAAATTAATATTTTCAGTTAAACTTGGCAAGACAAATGATCAGATTCGAATTGGAATCTTTACTCACAAGGCCAGAACAGGAACCGATACTCATGGATATGATCCATGCGGTATGTAAAAGGATTTAATTGATAGGCGATATACAGATTTCTATATAGAAATTTCTTTTTCAGGCTGCTTACAGAAGCAATACTCTTGGCCTTCCAAAAATCTGTCCAGAAGAAAATATCGATTACATAGATAGAAAAATATTGTTCCAGTATATGAAAAACCATCACACACCAAATAGAATGGTTGTGGCCGGAGTTGGTGTGGAA
Source organism: Halictus rubicundus (assembly GCF_050948215.1). NCBI lineage: Eukaryota > Metazoa > Arthropoda > Insecta > Hymenoptera > Halictidae > Halictus > Halictus rubicundus. Next base: position 11,354,900 of record NC_135160.1, read on the forward strand.
CATGAACATTTGGTTTCCGCGGTTCAAAAGTAATTAAAAATTAGTGTTTAATATTCATTGGAAATTATATATTTTTTTATTCTATAAAGCCCAAAGTATAATATTTAATTTGACAAGAAAGAGAGATTTCCAAGACATGTTAACATTTCTATCGTTTCAGACATTTTGTTGAAAAGAAAACTATCTGGGAAGAAGAAGAAGCTGAAGAAAGGGGAAAGGATAGTAATTTAGTATCGTCGGGAAAAGAAAACGAAAAGCTAAACGCGGTTGACACGTCTATAGCTCAATATACCGGAGGTTACATACTAGTAGCTATCTCCCTAATTACGTAAAGAGAGAAGAATCGTTACACACTGAGACAATGTTTACTAACTCTAAACTTTTCTATTATAATTATTCAGGAGGAATGTAACGTACCCGTTTATGCAGGGCCAAGTGGTTTACCGGAACTGTCTCATGTGGTGATAGGTTTAGAAGGTTGTTCCCATCAAGATTCAGATTTTGTAGCAATGTGCGTTTTAAATATGATGATGGGTGGAGGTGGCAGCTTTAGTGCCGGTGGGCCTGGCAAGGGAATGTATACTCGTTTGTATACGAATGTGCTCAACAGGTAGACGAGATCTAAAGTGTACTTCTTCGTTGATCGAAAGAAAATCACCGTGGATTGTTATTGCCGCAGGTACCATTGGTTATACAGTGCAACTGCATACAACCACGCATACGCTGACACAGGACTCTTTTGCATTCATGCATCTTGTACACCGTCTCACGTTAAAGAAATGGTAGAAGTAATCGTGCACGAGATGGTTGCTATGACTAGTAATATCACGGACAGCGAGCTAGCAGTAGGACATCGTTTTAACATTACTTTCATTTGTACATGTCTGTGGTTGTATTTACCGATAATTACAATTAGATTTACTTTCCCAACGAACTAGAGAGCAAAGAAGCAACTGCAGTCCATGCTGCTCATGAATTTGGAGCAGAGGCCCGTTGTTTTCGAAGACATTGGACGACAAGTTTTAGCCACTGGATCTAGAAAACGGCCAGAGTACTTTATAAAAGCAATCGGTAAACGATATTGATTAATTCAATTGAATTCGATTAAATTAGAAATATAACGACACCAAATACTTGCAGATGAAATATCAAAGGACCACATAAGCAATGTAGCACGTCGATTACTCAAATCACCTCCTTGCGTAGCAGCTAGAGGAGAAGTAAGAACAGTACCTTCTATCGGAGATATTCAAGCCGGATTGACTGACGAGCAAGGCCGATTACCTGGGTCTCGCAATAGATTATCACTTTTTCGGTAGAAATGAAACAAATCATTTGTCCCAGATTCACACATTTTTCTCTAGGCGATAATTTTCGAAACAGATTACGTCAATTAAATTTGATCAACTATGTTTCTTTATATTAAAATGTAAATTAAAATATACTTGTCCCAACCACCAAAAATCGTAGTTTTATATTTTAATTATGTATGGAGTTTCAAACTGAAGCGTTAACTTTTGTGCTGTGAATTTTATTTAGTAATACGATCTTGTTATTGCAGCAGAAATATTACGCGCATATATGTGTACGTATAACCACATATACATGTATATCATACATCCTATGTACATATTGTATGACCGTAAATAAGATCGACGAATATTGTACTGCATGTTCGCTGCTACCAGAAATCGAACCTTGATCAAACACACGCATACACACAGTCTATATAAACCATCTCATTAAAAAAAGTACCTGTCTTACTGTTTTTTGAGTCGACGATAGTAGCGAACATGTAAAACATATGTGAAATGAATTGATAAGAATGAACAAGATCATAGTTTCTGACGTAGCTTTATGTCGAAAGAGGTCACTATATTACAATTGCTTAGAAACGATGTATTTCAATAAAAATAAATAAATAAATTTAAATATTAGCGATTACGTAAGAAAAATAAATATTTTTTATCCGATATTCTTTATTTTTGTTCCACAATCTTTTCTGTATACTTGTTGTTTAATACACACAATCGTAACGAAAAGTTGTTTGCATACTCCGGATGTACATGGAGCAAGGTAGAAATGTCTGTCCCAGAAAGTTAAGCCTCTGTTTCTTCTAGCGTTTTAAGAAAAGATGCTTTCTTCTGTGCGACACGGTTCTTCCTTTCCGACAATGACAGTTTCGCACGGTTCCACCGTTTCTTCACGGGCACTTCCTTCCTCTCAACCTTTTTGTGTTCTGGGTTTGCACGTATTGTTTCGTGGGCTTGTTTATAGATATTTTCAATCTATCGGCAAAAACAAACATAATTGATACACAAAAATGTATTATGGTAGTTACAATGTAACACTGGTCAATAGGAAAAATGCAATTGTCTACGTATTTATCTCTCATAACCAATGTGTTTGCTATAGTCCAACTGCGACACTGTAAAGCTTTCGAAGCCTGACAGTAATTATTAGTTGGACGAAGTTGCTGTACAGTGAAACTATAAACACTTACATTGTCGGCGGAGATGCCATTTTTAATGTACTGCGAAAATTGCCTCTTGAAAACTTCGTCGTCTTCTTCTTCCAACGTTTTCATATAATTTGCAACATGTTGACCAAAAATATGTTGCCGATGAACATCCGCATTGAACGATTTCGACTCATTGTCGTATCCAGGGAACCTCTTGGTGCTATCCGTTATAGAGAAAAAGAATAAGAAAAGTTAGTGAAAATGTTTAGTTGCTCTCTGTCGGTTCGGTACATCCAATCGTATATTATCAGAGACACGTATTTTAATCTTGTTTTGTCTGTGCAATGATCGTCACTATGCATTGTAGTACACAAGACAAAGTGACGAGTTGCTGCGACTCAGATGACGCGCATGTGTCATACGTTCATCATAATTATTTATCATTATTCAATTATCGTTCTCGAGCTTTTATAAATTTTCAATAAACGATTAAAAAATTATACCTATGCGGAATGTTTAAACCACCATCTACAGCACCTTTCATGGCACCAAAAACTCTAGCACCTGTGGTAGTCCTCATGAGACCAGTATCCAAATAACATCTGAACGCCCCTGGTCCTTCGTATAAATCTTCAACGTTATATTCGCCACCTGTTACTTCTTTTGTACCAGTATATAATGTATCCAATCCCAATTTGGTCAACAACTACAGAAAAAATATACAAATGTTGTTCTAAATGTACATGTATAAATTTCCTGAATGTTTTGGTTTTATAATTATATGATTCAGAATTAAAAAATAGGGAACAATTGTGTTTTCTTCAGTTGTGCATCAAAGCGAGCTGAGTGTTTCATCATTGAATATATGTAATTTATATATAATCAAAAATGAATAATGCATAAAAGCCTTACTCTTCGTGCCAGAAGAAGACCGGTACAGTATGCAGAGGCATAATTCGTAAGACCAACTTTAACGCCATACTTTGGAAGTTCATGGCTATAAGCTGCGCACACTATTCTGTCTCCTTCGATTCTTGAATATGCTACCTAATCGAATGTACAATATGTTAGAATTTTTATGACACAAAAATGTTGAACGAAGTCAGTGAGGATTATATACCTGGCATGTAATATCCTTGTTCGATAGACGTACAATTAGTCTATACTTTGGTGTATTGTATTTGTTTTTATCTTGAATGGTTAGCCGTTTACGGGCATAATAATCAGTCTTTCCTTCGCGTCGCCTCTTGAATTTGACTTGATAACGTTTGAAATACTGCTTATTTTTAACAACTTTTACAAAACCCTAGAACACAACATATAAGTTTACACAATGCAGAACATGATTTCTATATTTCATTTATAACGTTCACATAAGATCAGTGACATAGGGAAAATATTATTTTCATTATCTCGTCAAAGTGAGCTAAGATTGTCATCATGTAATAGAATTCATTACGATTTCATACAAATTTATACACATATCTTTACGTTGTAACATTACCTAAAATACAAAAATAACCAATAACGGTTTAAAACAATAATTAACCGTTGCTTCTCGAGTATTTTTTGTGTTACAGATTCATGACTGCGTATTTGCATTTCGTAAACAAAGTGTTTTTCTACTTCCAATATTTAATAAGCACTATAAGTAATGCGGCAAAATCATAATTTAATTAGAAAGTACATTATTGTTACATAAATATGAAATTCCTATGATAAATGAAAGAAACCTTCGCGTCGGCCATGCGTTCTGCCGTTAAACGAATTGAAAGTTAAACATCTTTGTTTGAATCCTATGAAATTTCGTGCATCCAGTGTTTTCACAATGATTAAACGATTGAATTAAATAATAGAGAATCCAAATAGTCGAGTTAAGTTAATCTTTACCGTTCTTTACTCACCATTTTTACAAAAGATGCAGGAAAGACCCCGTATGGTACAGAGCCTTCCGAAGTTCCACGTCAAAAAAGGAAGTTGTTTCCAATGTACGGATACTCCTCACGAAATTCGAGATTACTCGTTGATTATGGATTGTGACACCAGGGTGCACTGATGTCATCCTTTTCGCCATCTATCGTCGTCTTAAACATGGATTATGTTGATTGGTCAACACAACCAGAACTGTGTTGTAACTGGTTGTACCACAGACAAGGTATAGGCGTAGACCAATCACCATATGGGGTTTCGTGTCTAGTAAAAATGGCTAATAGTAGTGGATGTGAGACAAAAAAATACATTGGGTGATTGGTCTACTCCTATATCTCGTCTGTGGTTGTACACACGGATTTTGTAAATAAAAGATCTCATATTTTCTTTTCAATTCTAGAAAAATTTTTAAAAAATAAAATTGCCCAGAACATTATTGATTTATTAATCAAGCATCATACATATTAATCACAAAATTCGATATGTTATAAAAGTTAATTATTTGATTTATGTATTAAATTTTGTATTAAGTTATTGTACTTATGTATGCATGCATGTATGTGTATACATCAGGATCGTGCTTCAGAGACGAGTAATATTTGTTCCACTGCAACATTAGGCAAATAACAATAATTGCCTCGTTAAAAAAATTTGTTCTGAACTTTAGTTCACATGTATTTTGTACAAATTTATTTTACGAATTAAGTTTACTTTTGTATCTTATATAATACATACGATTTAAAAAAATTTGTATGTTTTCTTAAATCTTCAATTCTTGAGCATCATTCATTCCCCAGTCGCTTAAATCTTCATCCCAACCATCATTCTCTTCGCTTACATCTAATTCGTTTAAAGCTTTAATGTCGAACACGCTCTTCGACGTTAACTGTGGTTGTTGTACGTGCAAGACTTGAGTCTTTTTTATTACGGGTTCCATATCCGTGAAGAAATCATACTCTTCCTTCATGGAATTTGTCAATTTTGAATTCTTGATATCGAGTTCTGAAATATCGCATAAAATAATTGATTTCTTTGGAAATTTCGACTCGATTGCTTTAGCTTTGTGTAGATCAAATACTGGATTTGTGTCAATTATTGGTACTAAATCAACGGTCGAAACTTCATTCGCATTGGATTCGCTAGTTTGATCACACGATTGGGAAATCTGTGGATGGGCATCTCTAGTAGAGGTTTCTTGAGTCTCCCAATCAGACCATGTGTATTCTTCTTCCGTAATCGAAGAGATATTCTCTTTTTTATCTTCGCCTCCATCCGGCGATGGCCTTTCTGGTAAATTAATTATGCTTTGACTAGTACTTGTGGTGGCTGCAAAATCAACGATATTTACAAAAGATGATACTGCCTTATTATCTTGCCCGTTGTCTTTTACTTTATTCGGTCGACCATCCGTAAATAATTTTCCCCTGTTCCCACCAACTACGGTAGCCGCACCGAGAATCGGGACTACGTCGGCTAATGCTTTTAACGTAGCAGAAACGAGATGATCGTTCGTATCTTTAATTCCAACAAGCAATTCAGGAAGTACTTGAGATTTTAGTTCATCCGCTTGAAACGTATGAACGAACGAATTAAAATGTGATAAAAGTACCAAACGTATCGACACGTCTCTTATACAAAACATCTGCAGCAGTTTAGGTACTAGATATGCTTTGAACGTTGATACTATAAACAAATTATCGTCCACGTTGTCTTTTCCATCTGTAAAAGAAACGGTACTGATTATTTATGTATTTAATGCATGATATCTTTAAAAGCATTTTACCTTTAGGTTTTAAGATGAATGGTAAAAGCTTCTCTTGCGCAGTCGAATCTAATAACACCATTCGTGAAAGTAACAATCGGCCCAACTGTTCGGCAACAATATTTTCGGGGAATGTTCTCAATTGCACTATTAAGCTCCTGTAATTTGATTCAATGTTTTAACGAATATTGTAAGTAGCTCCATTCGGTAAAACGTGTTTATTTAATTTATTATGTTTACTAACCCAAAAAATATTTCTTTTTCTTGGCTGCTTTTTAATGGCAACTCCTCTAAAAATGCATGTATCCTCATGAAATCGTGAGTGAAAAATGGGTGTTGAAGCACACTTGATAATTTGCTTCTTAAACGTGGATCAGAGTTCTGTAAATTCTCTTTACAAAACTGCTTGAATTCTAGGAGACTTGGTACATCCTCTGAAACAATGCGATCATTCTATCAGGTTTACAATCTTCCTGCACACAAAAAGTCATTTATTGAATAATATGTTTACCAGCATTCTTCAGTTTCAGAATGTCTTCTGCCAAAATGCCGAACGCGTATGCATCAATTGCTGTAAAATTACTCGACGAGATAGTTGTATCTTCATCGGGCGATACTGCTTTCTCGTACCTGTAGCTTCTTATTTTCTTTAAATACACTGGAGTCAATTCTTTGAATTTACTTAGGCATTCTAAGCCACCGAGTTTCCAACATCCTTCAGATGTAACATAAATAACGCTGCCGCATATGTTGTTATGAGAAGCAGATGCTTTTTCATGAAGAAATACAAGTGCCCGTAAGATGCTATACAAACCCATGCATATTTGGAGAGTATTCTGTGTTTCTATTGTTTGAATCAGAGGTCTAACTTGTTCGGTTGTCAGATAAAACTTGCTGCCTTTGGACCACGACGAGACATACTTAAGTATACAAGGATGCCTATACAACATTAAATTCTGAAAAATATATTCGTCATTCACGCAGATGTTGTATAAGTAATTAAAACGATACGTTGAAAGAAATATGTGACTTCGGAGATATGATTCATACACGTACGTGCGTATTTTACAATATACAAGGTAATCAATAAACTGACGTTAACCTTTGCAGCTTTCTCCAAAGGAGAAGGATTCCCAAAACTTGCACTATAATGCAAAGACGGTTCGCTGACAAATAAAGATACTATTTGAGTACCATGCTGTTTTACGCGAGCAGTATGGTGCGCCCAAAAATCTGTTATTTCGACAGATTTCTCGTCAATTTCTAGCCCGTTCCGGGCACTTATTTCATTCCCCATTAATTTTGTTAAACCTCCAAAAGGAAGAACTTCGCTGTTATCACACGATAATTAATAGCATCCAATCTTTCTCCAACCTTTATAAATAAGATTAAGAGAAGTTTATCTGTGTCACAACCATTTTCAGTGTGCTATCAATTCACAGAACACCAAGCATTTCGAATGGGACTTAACCACCTTCGATATTTTTGTTGTAATATTACACGTCAGTACATTGATAACATTAGTTCATTAACAGTTGTGTTGACATTATGTGTTTATAGCATACAGTATGTACTGTAACATATACTACAGCGACACCCACTGATATACCAGTGGCGACACAAATACGGAAGTATACGTACACACCTGTGTACCACATATAATCAAAATTCGCGACGTTAGCGCTGTTAATTCATTTTCATATCGGATGCAAACTATTTTTACAGATTCATATATGTATCTCAGATTTCAAGGAAGCTTTAGAAACTTCACGAAAAGTTCAAATTTAAAAAACGCATTTCGAACAATGAAAGTAATGTACGAAATTCATATTTTCGACAGAAATTGCAGACGATTAATAAAAGTTTTAAATCAATTTTGTTACGGCGCATTGCAGATAACTATGAATCTTTTATAATTATTTTATTAAATTTCATCGAATACTTGCAGAAGTTAGCTTATTATATAATTATAAATACATAAAATTATATGCGCTTAATAATTTAATATCGGGTGTGAGAACCTGTTGTGTCTGTCACATATATAATTTTTGGCAAACGTTTAAAGAGTATAATGATCCGACTGCCGCAATACCTATCTTATCTTATTATTCCGACGACAAAGAATCTAGTAGTAGATGTTTACAACATGTGAAAATATAATAACAGTCGATTTGAAGTATAATAGAAGATGATACATAAATATATGTATACTGTCAAAAAGAATAATAATTGTACTACTGTATATTCGCACATATGCACGCACGCACGTTTTTATACATACACAAAGCATTTTCAAACAATATATATAAATATTGACCCGTTCAAAATATATTACGATTTTATACTAAATTTTTCAGTACTTTTACCTGGTTACGATATACTTTAATATATTAAAGGGATCTATAGATCCCTGGACTTCAGTTCGGTATCTTTTTATAGAGAATAAAGGATTAAATCGGAGCCTGTGTATACCTTACTTACTCATCTTACCATTCTTCTTTTAGCTGCAGTGAGCCGTTGCACTTGTAAGAAATTGTTGTTACTAATTCATTATGGAGGACAACGTTGCCAGTAAAAATGTTATTCCCAGGAAATAGTAACAATAATAATGATAATAACGATTACAATTATACAAGAAATCTAATTTACTAAATTATATTAGCTATAAGGATTGTATAATTTAACAAAATGGGAAAGAAGGCGAGAACAACGAAGACGACGATGGCGACGATGACGGCAACAACAAGGGCAACGACGGCAGTGACGGTGACGACGACGAGGACGATGACGAGGACGACGACGACGACGACGTCAATGACCTATAGCGGTAACGGTGGTGGTTGTGTAATATTGTTATACGTAATAATAGTAGAATCACTAGGAAAGAGTTAAAAAAAAATGTAATGAAGTAGCTACAGCGAAAACGAAGAAAACGATACATGATCTTACATGATCTAGCATAGTATAAATTAGTTTAAAAATCAAATATTGTACATGTAGATATATAATTATGGTATATAAAAGAATATTACTGTGAGCAATACTAATCGGTAAAGAAATATATAGATGATAATATAAATAATTGTGAAGTAACTGTGTGTAATAACGCCTAATCCCTACAGGTCAGTAATGGTAATTGCAGTAGCAATAACGGTAGCACTGCTAATTCATTTATTAATGTTACTATTTCTAATAAAATAACTATATCGTTTCTGCCACATCTACTGGTACTGCTGCTAGAACTAGTACTATTATTGCTGCTATTGCAATTTCTTATGTCACTACTATTACTACTATTAGAAATACTGCTGTGGGAGACAAAGAAACTTATGAATAGTAAAATATAGTCCTATTCTTCTTCTTATTATCAATGTCGTTACTTTTCCTCAGAATATTATACTTTTAAAATTATTTGAAGCTAGAATGCATAGTTTTGCGGCAGTATTTCAAAGGCACAAAGTCTTATTTTCTTGTACAATGAATTCACGTGGCATCGTCTCCGTCTCGATACAGCCGAGTTTTAAGAAAATTTTTTGTGAGTTACGCAGTTTAAAAACTGAATGGTGAAATAAATCGTTTTCGAACGGTAACACTTAAAAATGGCTAATAGTATTATTGCCTCGTGTAGTTTTCACCATATATCACTTGCAAAATGCGCATTCATATTTGTATTTAAAGTCGAGGATAGTAAACGACCACATATAATTGGCAGTATAGTAAAATTTTTGATTCCTCATACTTTGGTAACATGTACTCATGTCTACAAAGTTGTAAATGAATGTACCCTTCGTCTATTAAACCTAATAAATACTATGCATTTTTACAAATACTACTGTCTACTTTCATTCGGTTCTTGATCATAATAGTGGCAATAGCAATAACAATATTGACACCGAAGACGACGACAACAACTGCAGCTGCAACTGTGATTGTAGCAACAATGACGATGGCGACAATTGTAATGCTAACTGTAGGAACGACAGCAGCAGCAGCTGCAGTAGTTGTGGTAATTGTAATAATAGTAGTTGTAGTAGCAGTAGTATTAGTAGCAGTAGTAAGTAATATAACGGCAGCAATAGTAGTAGTAGTAGTAGTAGTAGTAGTAGTAGTAATAGTAGTAGTAGTACTAGTAGTAGTAGTAGTAGTAGTAGTAGTAGTAGTAGTAGTAGTAGTAGTAGTAGTAGTAGTAGTAGGAGTAGCAGTAGTAGTAGTAGTAGTAGTAGTAGTAGTAGTAGCAGTAGTAGTAGTAGCAGCAGCAATAGCGTTAGCAGCAGTAGCAGTAGTAGTAGTGATTATGAATTAATGACCGCGATTACCGTAACGAATAGTAATTTTAGCACCGATGATAGTAATGACAATATCATATTGTATACCGAAGTATAGTAGTATGATAGAAACAATAATAATGGTGATGATGATGACGATGATGGTGGTGGTAAGAATAACATTCAAAATGAAGTATAATGACAATAATAATAATAATAATAATAATAATAATAGTAGAGGTGATGATGATATAAATGAAGCGGATGATGACGTGATGATGATGGTATCATGCACATGGCTTACGGCGACGGCGCAATCATATTTGATTCGCAATTAAAATAGGAAATCTACAGTCAATTTTTGATGCGTTGTAGAATGTACAATGAGACATTGTCGCTATTTAATGGAATATTACGCACGGAGAATCGAATGCGCTTCACATA